>NW_006772616.1:3736379-3807495 GCF_000442215.2 Lipotes vexillifer | reverse complement strand
AAAGAGTAGGACTCTGCTGGGAGGTCCCCATGTGCCAGTCTTCGGCCTCACTCTCCTGGGTTTCTTCCACCAGGCAAAGCAGATTTCTTTTACTCACACCTCTTCATCAGAGCCTAAATCTGGGTTCCCAGTCTTAAATTGGCACCTTCTTGGTATCTATCTGTATTATTTACCCTCAGAGCATTTGCGGGTTTATACATACACTTTTGTATGGAAGGGTGCTGTGTATGCGCATAAACATTAAAGGGAGCAAAATCAAATTCTGATCAACTCCATAGACACTTGTTTCCTCTAAGGATCCTGTTAATCATTAAATATTGTTAATCTCTGAAATTTTTTTAGATTGCTCACATCGTAATCGCTGGGTTATTACATTTGTATAAAACATTCTTTGTTCCCTTAAAATACTCTCTAGGGGGCAGCATTTCCTGTACGGTTTACAAATGCCTTTTAATTGCCACAAATGATTAAGATCTTATGGTTATTCTGCTCCAAAAAAATCACTTAAAGTATCTTACGGGTGGGTGATGGCTCAAAATCCACTGCTGATCCCTTAAATATTTACATATATGTGTGTGCATGTATAGATATATAGATACATAGGTAGATATAGATATATACACATATATATATATACATATATCCAATTTAAATCTACATTGTATTTCCTGTACTATTTATATAAGATTTTTTGTTAACTTCTGCAGTTTCTGAGCTGAGTGGTGTAAAAGAACCCCCAGGAGGTTAGTTACATGGTTTGATATTATGGCCTTTAAAAAAACTTCTCTGGTTAGTGCCTCTTTTAATAAATCTAAAGTCAGTTTAGAGATTTTTTTTATTCATCTTTTTTTTTTAAGGAAGTAACTGTAAGTTTACGTTCTTTAAGTAAGCAGATAAAGGCAGGAAAAATGTATATATTTAAGACAAATTTGGGAGAACAAAGAGAAAATATTTTATTTACCCTAATGAGTGAAAGTCCTGTTGCATGGTGATGCTGAGACCTAGATGAAGTAAGTTGAATAATACTTTATATGTTAAATGGAAATCATGGAAAAATCCTATTTTTGCAAGTTAGGGTTTCTTTCAATAGGAATTAATACTGAAAAGTAACAAGCAAGCAGATATTTATTCAACAGACACAGATCAAATCCCTTCTCAGTGCAAGGCATTGAAAGAGAATCAGCAAAGTTATGAGACTGTATATGACTTGACCTTGGCTCTTGAGTTTATTGTGTAACAGGAATGATAAGACAAAAGATAGTACACAAAATATAAGGATTTGTAATATACAAAGGAGAAAAATCCCTTAAGAAAATACCTTAACTACCACCCACAGGCCAAATCCGTGCTGTATGACTTGTGAGTTAAAAATGCTTTTTACATCTTCAAATGTCGAAAAAAAATCAAAAGGAAAATAGTATTTCATGACATATTTAAATTATATGAACTTCAAATTTTGGTGCCCAGAAATAAAGCTTTATTGGAACAGAGTCATCCTCCTTCATTTGGGTATTGTTTATGGCTGCTTTTGTGATACAGTGGCAGAGTTGAGTAGTTGCAACAGATTATGTGGCCTGCAAAGGCAAAATATTTACTCTCTGGCTCTTCAGAGAAAAAATGTGCCTCCCCTTGCTATAGGTATACATGAAGTTGACCCTCGAACAACGTGGGTTTGATCATGGGCAGGTCCACTCCTAGGTGGATTTTTTTCCGTAGGAAATACTGTAGTGCTACAGTGTCCGTGGTTGGTTGAATCTGTGGATGGGGTGGAACTGCAGATACAGAGGCTGCCTATCAGTGGCATGCGGATTAATCCCTTCGTTGTTCAAGGGTCAGCTGTGTACGGGATTGGAGGGGAGCCCTCTCCAAGTGAGCCAGAGTCTTTGGCTGCCTTCCGTTCCAGATAGTAGCCAGTATTGAAGGGGATCCTGTCGGCTGTTTCTGTCCTCCCCACAGGATGAGACAGACCGGAACTAGTTTGTTCCTGTTAGAGTAGGTCCTTCAACATTAGGAGAAGCAGAGATGCCTGCTTGGCCAAGCAGGCGAATGAATGAGGGTGGCAGAGTTGAAGAAACATGGGAGCAATGAGGCCTGTGTGAACTGGAGACATACATGCTCCATCAGTATCCTGTTGTTGCCATGTGGATATGTAGAGTTGCCACCTTTAGGGACTTAAAAAGAAGTGGAAAGTCATGATCTTTAATATAAAATTGCTCAAAAGTTTGAATGTGAACAATGATGTGAAGATTTAATGTGATACTATAAGAGCCATGGCATGTCTGGGCACCCAGGTCAGCCTGTGTGGGCCATCAGTTTATGATTTCGACTCTAAAGCAAGCTAAGTGCCAGCCTGATTTCTCACACCCTCTTGGTCCTGCCCGTTTCCAGCTGCAGTGAGGCCTTGTACCGGGTCTCTGCTCCTTCCATTGCAGCTTGAGACCCAGTCTCCCCCTGGTGTGGGTTCCAAGATGAGGTGGGGAAGGAGGTAGAGGTCCTGCATATTCTCTTAAGTGACTATGACCAGGAACCTTAAAAAAGCAGAACAGAACAAAACCCAGATCCTTTACCTCTCTTTCTACTTGCTTTTGTATTGCTACCCTCCTTAGCTTAGCCTGGTCCGGAAGGAGGGGATGAGTGCTAGGATTCCACTACCATGCCTAACTCGGACTCCAAAGGGTGCTTTTGATACGGGGGAGGGGCAGGGCCAGACAGGGCAGAAGCAAACAGCCTGATGCGTGAGGTGCATGGCCCTTATTACTTCAAGAATGTGTAGGATTTAGAAAAGAAGTGGAGGAAGGTATTTCCTGAGAAAGCAGAAAGTAAGGAAAATCAGGGAGAGGAAAAGAAAACAGTTACACGTTAAGCAATGACAAATATTCTGCTTTGTCTGGAGGCCTGGGCTGTGAGGGGAGTTGAAGGAAGAGGCGGGAGTGGTGTGTTGGGGAGCACGGTGGAGAGCCTGCAGTGCTTCCTAAGGAGACTGGCTCTGATTTTTTTTTTCTATAATTTTTAAAGGTTACGTTCCATTTACAGTTATTACAAAATATTGGCCATATTCCCCGTGTTGTACAATATATCCTTGTAGCTTATTTGATACCTAATAGTTTGTACTTCTTGCTCCCCTACCCATGTCTTGCCCCTTCCCCTTCCCTCTCCCCATTGGTAGCCACTAGTTTGTTCTGTCTGTGAGTGTGTGTCTTTTGTTTGTTGTATTGTTTAGATGTCACATATAAGTGATACCATATAGGATTTCTCTTCCTCTGAGGAGACTAGGTCTTATTCAGTGAGGGACCACTGCAGAGTCTGGCATCGGGGTCTGTGACAGGCCCATGGAGTCAGATTGATCTGGCAGGAACACCAAGGGTAGAGTCATTGCAGGGGGTAAGATTCGAGGTGTGGAGAATAGAGGAGACCGCCATTCTCACCTGAAGCCGAGTAGTTTGGGGACAGGTACTGGGTCTGGACTGGGGTGCCAGCAGTGGTGCGGAGGAGGAAGGAGTACATGGGCACGTGCTTTGCAGGTAGAAGCGTAGGAGCTAGGCAGGGGCGTCCCGGGACCCTTGATCCCATATGACCTGATGTCCTCCTTCCCTTATCATCTGTAAAGTGCTTACATGTCCTTGTCTCGCGCAGTTCCCACAGCAGTTCTGAAGAATTTCCCCTCTCCATCTACAGACCTGGAAACGGATTCAGATTAAGTACCAAACAGCTAAGAAATGACACCAAGGGCAAGCAGATTCTGGGCTGTACAACTGTTCCACAGTGCAAGAGTTACCATTGTTATTTTTACTTTGTAAAGAAATTAGCTAAGAACTGCACAAGATTATTTATGTGTAGCTTTTTAATGATCTTTCCTTAGCCTTTTAGAATTTTGGGACTAGAATTCTGAGACCTTAATTTCATAATCAAAGTTTTTATGTAACTTTTTTTTTTTTTTTTTTGTTTTTGTTTTTCTTGCGTTATGCGGGCCTCTCACTGTCGTGGCCTCTCCCATTTGCGGAGCACAGGCTCCGGACGCGCAGGCCCAGCGGCCATGGCTCACGGGCCCAGCCGCTCCGCGGCATGCGGGATCCTCCCGAAACGGGGCACGAACCCGCGTCTCCTGCATCGGCAGGCGGACTCTCAAGCACTGCGCCACCAGGGAAGCCCCTTTATGTAACTTTTTAATATAAATTAAACTTACATGTAGATAGAGATATGTAATCATCTTTACTAGATTCTGTTTCCAGTACACTGATTAAAATGTAAAGAAGCGTAACTCAGTTCTCCCAGTATGTAAACCATTCAGCCATCACAGATATTCTCAACTGTGATACAGTGAGGGTGTCGAAAGGCTTTGGTTTTTTTCCTTTTACTTTGACCTGGTCAGTATTTCCCATCACCAAAAGGGACTCGTAAGTCTGGTCGGACTGGGTTTGTTTTTCCCCTTTATGAGCCATTTAAGGAATCCAGTTGTCTTTCTTCCTATATGTTTCTTCTCTCTGACTGCATGTACAGTCTTAGTTTTCCCAATTGGAAACTAAGCTAATTCCAAAAAAAAAAAAAGTCAGAACTTTTCACATTAAGTAATAGCTCCTGGGAAAATGAAGTATAATAGTCTTAATTAAAGGAGCAATGCAAAGAATTTATTTTAAATTGAGCTACCAGGCATTGAGATACATGCTGTATTCATAAGGTGGAATAGTTGAAATAAAATTTTATCCACAGAATTAAGAAGTTTTAGGTGCTTATGGATTTTTTTTTTAATTCAGGTCTACATTGCAACTGTTCCAAGAGCTTTTTGCCATGCATGTTCAACTTCTTAACCTTTCTACTTTTATACTTACTGTATAGATGGGATTTTTTTTTTTTTAATGTTCTACCTTGAACTTGGATGCCTCACTCTTAACTGTCTGAAGAAAAATTAGTCATGCTGTCATTATGTAATTTTGATGACATCTGGCCATGTATTTCTAAACTGACACAACCACTGCTTTGACAGGTGACTTAAGAAGGAGGATAGAGTGAATGTCCAAGCCATCCTTTCAAACCAGCAAATCTGGCAAGGATCGTTAGAGCAGAAAAGGCAAAAAGCAGCCTTGGGTTAAATTCATTATTTGGACTTCTGATGGTGTGGTGATAGAAGAAAGTTGGCACAGCTACATCCTTTTCTTGTCAGGGAATAGAAATAAAAAGGGGAGGCAAACCCATTGTATAGCCCACATCTGTCATGACATCATGGCTTAAGTGTACAGATCACAAAGGTGTTAGAACTAGTACGTGTTAACTGAGCAGTTTGACCAGGTGCTTTTAAACTTAGGTTCTGTGTGCGCCAGGCTACATTAACAGCCAGCCTTTACTGAACAGGATCCTCAGTTTGCTAGACATTGTTCTAGACCCGGGAAGACAGATGAGAAGCCGTGTTCTTTCCTGTCAAGGAGGTTGCCACACAATGTGATAAATAGTGACGCTATATATTACGCAGTGGCTGGGAGGCAGATGTACCTATTTTCATCCTGACTGTTGCTTCCCAGCTGTGATCTTGGCCAACTCTTTGATTATATTGAGTCTCAGTTTCCTCATGTATGAAATGAGCAAGAGGTCACCAACCTTAGTAGGGTTAAATGATGCAGTGTATGGAGAGTACTTGGTGCAGCAGAAGTGGGTAGCTATTAACTACCGTAAGGGACAGTGTGGCAGGCGTT
The DNA here is from genome assembly GCF_000442215.2 of Lipotes vexillifer. NCBI lineage: Eukaryota > Metazoa > Chordata > Mammalia > Artiodactyla > Lipotidae > Lipotes > Lipotes vexillifer. Next base: position 3,801,811 of record NW_006772616.1, on the reverse strand, counting down.
ATGATACAACTCATACCAGCTTGGGTCAGGGTAGAGGTTGGGCGAGTGGGAAGCCAGTTCTTGAGGAAGTATATATGCTCATTTTGAGACTTGATGGTAAATTAGGTTTGGGTTGAGGGTTGTGCATTGCAGGCAGAGGGAACGCTTACAGAGTGTATGTTTGCTTTGTGTTGATTTTGTTTGTGACTATACAGACAGTATAGGTAATTTTAGTAACAAAAAATAATCTAAAAATTTATTTAGGGCTGTGAATTTGTGCTCAAAATAACAACTATCATGGCTTCCAGTATTTGTTTCTTATTACAGCCCCAAAATGTAAGAGCTTAAATGGCATCTGAGGAAGTTGAGGATAAACAGACTGAGAAGCTTTCATAAAGTTAAATTTAACGCACGTTTGTGTTAATTGTTAGGGACTGGACTTTATGGTACTTCCTAACAGGGCCCGATATTGAAGCAAATTACCACACTTCGATTCTCTTAACTTGGATTAATTTGACACAGTTCTTCTGTCATCTCTTTGTATGGTCAGATGATCTCTGAAAATTAATGTTAAAAGTAATTCATGAATTATCCCTCCTGATAATGTGGTCTCATCAAAAATCCCAGAATTCTAGCCAGATATCTACTAAGTTGTGCATTTTAGGATGATAGCCCTGTTGGCTTTCATTTTGAGACGATTTTACAAATGAAGACCAAGCAGTGCTTTCCTCCAGGTGTTTTGAATAACCACCGATTTTTCCTTTACTCTTTTTGGCTTCTTGTCTTGTATGGCTCAAACTTTCAAGGACAGAAATAGCTACCCTGAAAACCACAGCCATATCATTGCTATAATGTACCAAGCGTTGAAAAGAAATTCAGCTCTTGCTATATAGAGTTAGCAATTTATATTATTTTTTTTCTATGCTGGCTTTTAGCCACTGGAAACATCCACAATCCTTTTAATCTCCTAGAGATGGGAGCCGTTTCTTAAGAGCCTTCAACCATGAGCTTGGTCTGTCAGTGAGCGATTATGGCCAAACCTCATCGGCTAATAGGAAGATTTCAAATAGCCAGTGGATTCTAATTTAGAACAGCTCAATCTTGTCTCTGGTTTAAGATATATTAATCTGAGATGCCGCATCTGTCCAGAACAGGAAAGCGCATTGTTCTTATTTTACGTTCCCTTTAAAGAAAAGCTGGAGAATGCGTAGCCAGAGACTGTGTTAAATACTGTTTACTGCCTACCTGCTTGTTACTATCATCCTTTTTTTTTTAATGTTGTTATTATGTTTCTCTGTTGTCATTAGACAGTCACTTTCCCTGAGGTAAAACGTTCATGGCACTTGTCATTTATATGCCAGGTTACTAGTTTTAAACTGCGTATAGATGGGATTTTTTTTTTTTTAATGTTGTTATTATGTTTCTCTGTTGTCATTAGACAGTCACTTTCCCTGAGGTAAAACGTTCATGGCACTTGTCATTTATATGCCAGGTTACTAGTTTTAAACTGCCTTCACTGGTTTTAGACTCTCTTGGAGAGATCTTGGTGTCAGAAGTCTTTGCTCCATGGATAGGGTTGGCTTCAATGAGGATGAGATTGAGCATAGAGAATCCCTAACTCTTTGGAGAGGCCTGTTGTTGCATCTCTGTGGTGAAAATAGTTACCATGGTTACTGTGCAAGGTATTTGCTTTTTCCTGCTCTGGACCAGGCAGTGAGCTGGCAAAAAACGGTCACTTTCCTACAGTGCCTTTGAGCAGAAATGAATCTCTCAGATTTAGGCCTGAGCAGTTTTTCAGGCGCATGGGATGTGTGACGAGCCCATGACTGGATACAGCCCCACAGGAGGCAGGTACACTGAGTCCCCTTCTAACCACTGGCTGTGTGACAGCCTGGAGGAGGGGCAGCTCTTTCCTTTGCTGATAGCCGTTGGATAAGTGGTTGGCAACCTGAGAGAAGGAGCAGTCAGTGCAAGAGGGATGTTATAAAAAAAAAAAAGCTGCATGCTTCCTGAGCTTCTTGGCTGTAATGTAATCATCTATTGATGCTGTAGTCACCTATGGTGATTAAGTGGGAACACACGAGGTCAAGTATGGCCTTGGGGTAACAGTACACAATGTTGGGGGCAGGATGGTTTTAATGTACTTTTTGTTCTAGAGTGTCAGCTGCCGGGAGCCTAGTTTTCTTTTACCTTATTTGTCACATAGCACACTGAAAATAGTTTGAGAATGAAAACACAAGCTTTTGAAGAATGCGTAACTTTCTCTTTCAAAAGTGCCTCGCATGTGATTTTCTAGAATCACCTGATCTAAATATTGCTTCTCAGTTGTGCAAAAATACAAGGTAAAGAAAATTGAAATAGGAATTTAAAAATTTTAACATTCTTTGTCAGTATTTCAAGGGTTAGCTATGTAGTCAGGAACGTCTGACTTTTTGTTAAATAAATAAATGTTTAGTGTGGAGAATTTTGAAAATAGGGTAAAGTTTAAAGAAGAATAACTGTAATCCCATGTGTGAAACAATGCCTGGCACACACCAGGTGCTCACACATTTGTTCAGTGACTATAGAGACGAATACCATTAATATCATTTGGGGGTATTTATGTTTAAGAGTTTTTTCCATGTGTATTTGTCTTTTTTTTTTAAAGAAAATAGGGATCAAAACATGTAAGTACAATGCAGCTTCGCTTTAAATTTGATTACTTTGGGTGTTGCTATTATTATCATTGTTGTTATTTTGTGATAACTGGAAGATTTCAACTTGCCTGTGGCCCTTAGCCAGGGACAACCTCACTTTAGGCATGTCTGCAAATCGAAACGAATTTTTTTGTTTTTTTAAATAAATTTATTTATTTATTTTTGGCTGCATTGGGTCTTCGTTGCTGCGCACTGGCTTTCTCTGGTTGCAGCGAGCGGGGCTACTCTTCGTTGTGGTGCGCGGGCTTCTCATTGCGGCGGCTTCTCTTGTTGCGGAGCACGGGCTCTAGGTGCACAGGCTTCAGTAGTTGTGGCACGCAGGCTCTAGAGCGCAGGCTCAGTAGCTGTGGCACACGGGCTTAGTTGCTCTACGGCATGTGGGATCTTCCCGGACCAGGGCTACGAACCTGTGTCCCCTGCATCGGCAGACAGATTCTTAACCACTGTGCCACCAGGGAAGCCCGGAATTTTTTTTTTAATATGAAGATTTAATTGGCTTTATTCAGTGATTCATGAATCGGGCAGCATCCCATCTAGCAAGTATCAATAGAAGAGAGCTCCTCTAATTTCATTAGGTAACGGTTGCAATGGGTTCTCATTAAATATGTGACCTTAATTCCACACTCCTTTTCAGAAAACGCTCTGGTGTGTAGGGTCTTCTGTCGCTGCCGTGCACACCTGCCTTTAGGTGTTGTCCCCACAGTCCTGCCTGACTGCGTTCATCTGCTGCTCCCTGTCACAGCCTGGCTTCTCCCAGGCTCGCCCGTGTACTCCCTTTGTTCTTCTCCTGGAACCATCTGCTCCACCTAAATGGTCTTTTTCTGTTGTGCCCCAAACCTACCCTGTTTTAAGTCCCACTCTGCTCCTTTTCACACCGCCCTCCAAGCTGGCATACCTACCCCTTTTCTTCACTTACTGAATTATTTGCTGTGAGGCCCAGCTCCAAGTCCTGGATTTTCTATTAACCCACTTGTGTTAGTAAGGCATGTCCTCGAGAGGCAGTATTCAGGGGCATCACGCTATAGAGGAGCTTATACAAGCTTCAAGTGAATAGTTTATTTTTTGGGTAAAGACCTATGGCTGACTTTTAAAACTTTAAGTTAGTAGTTGTCATAAACCCCCCTGTCCCCCTCCCCACAAACAAGCGAGAGAGAGAGAGAGAGAGAGAGAGAGAGAGAGAGTAAGAAATTGGCATACCCTTGCCCTGACATTTTTTCTCTGTTGCAATTTAAACTGTTCCAGAAATTCTCACAGTTTAGTTAGTTCTCCCTTGATTTTTTTCTGTTCGGATAACACGGCTAACTTGGTTTCATCAGTTTTGTGAGTTTTGATTGTATTCTCTCCCCCTGTCATCAGACTCTGCCTTCTAGGCCTGGGGGGTGGGGGTATCCCCACTCCTCATTACACGTAGTTGCCCTGGGCCGCTTTGATAAGACACAAAGACCTTGACTTAACCAAGTGTAGTTTTAGGCCTTCTAAGTATTTCTTTTAACCGGTTGAGCAGTGGAGCGTTTATTGACATTCCTCCCCTCTGCGTATGAGGAAGCCACATAGTGAAAATTTTTGAAAAAAACACGGCCCCTGTTTTGAACTTACTACCTGCTTAACTCAAATAATAAAAACGTGAATTAGACCGAATGGCCCAAGAACACATGGGTAGCATAGTGGGTAGCTTCGGGAGTCAGTAAACTCAGAATCTGGATCCTGGGCCCTCCACTCAATGGCACTGTATCTTCGCGGCCCTTGAGCCTCAGTTTCTCCTTCTGTGAAGTGAGCAAAGGAGGTTATGAGGAGAATCAGCCAAGTTTCCTTTCCATTTCTCTCCTTTGCAGGGTTTAGTAAGAGCTCTGACGATTAGGGAAGTCAGTCTGGGCTTCCTGCAGGATGAAGACTTGAGCTGGGCTGTGAAGGCAGGCTAGGATCCTTCTAGGTGGAACAGAGAGGAAAAGGCCTTCCAGGTGTGGGGAAGCAGTTGAGCAACGGGCCACGGACAAGTCCACAGAGCCTTGAAAGCAAGCGCAGGGAGGGCCCTGATGAAAGCAGTGCATCAAAATGCAACGTCAGAGGGCTCAGCGGGAGAGAGTCCGAGGGATGAGGAAGAATTTATAATCTCCGCATGAGTGAGGATGGGTGGTCGGGGAATGGTGGGGAAAGGGCAGCTACAAGAGGCATTTCCAGAGAAAAATTGTCAGGGCTTGATGTGTGAGGCTACGGGATGGAAAACATTGTGAGGTTTAAGCAGATGATTACTGTGTCATTCATTCATTCATCCTTAAATTACTTAAATTGAAAATGTACTGCTACAAGGTTCTGTTCTAGGTACTGGGGATTAATGACTAAATAAAACAGAAGTCCCTGCTCTTATGAAGCTCACTTTCTAGTGTTAATCGTGTTAAAAATTTAGTGGCAGCAGTTTTGGCATCTTGTGATGTCATTAGGTAGCTCACGATCCTTTTATCATATCTAAAAGTCAAGTGGGAAATGTCGATGAAAGCACGTCCAGTGTCTTCACGAAATCAATATACAGTATTTTCATGTTTTAGGACTATAAAGATAAGAATAAAACTGAAACTGAAAACGCTGTATTTCACAGATCTAAGGAAGTGATACTACTGTAGATTTAGTAATTTGCCTTATGGTTAATAAATTTCAGGGACCGTCTTGACGTTTGGAACACCTAGGTAATTGTTGTCGAGTTGTGCGATTCCTTTTGTAGGCTTGGGTTTGGATTAAACTTAGGTTCATTTAACAACCAGGAGGAAGTAATTAGGTTGAACAAGACTTCAGTATTTGATGGCTTTTTTTCCAAGTGATTTTGTCAGCTTGTTTTTGAAGTAGGGCTCTGATATTTTAGTTTTCAGTCTGAGTTTTCTTCAGTTCTTCAAGGTGAAAAAATTTAAGTTTGTACTAGATAATTGCTTGACAAAAAATGTTGATGTAAGAAATAGAGACATTTGAAAACTAAAATATAATTTTCCATGGTATTTTGAAAGCTTGAAATAGAAGAACATTATCTAAAGTTATGATACATTTAAATACCCATTTACTTAGGAAGCTTCTCTCCCTGTCATTTAATGTACCTACTCATGTTTTATATTATTTTTAAGGTAACCACAATTTATCAGCTATAACAATGGAGTAGAAAGATTTTTTCATAATTCTTAAGGAAAGAAAGAGGTTTGGACTTAATAGTACTGATCCGATTTCTTGCAATAAAAGAATATGAAAAATATTCAAAAAATGATTAAAACTCTGAGCTGCCATAAATATATTACCCCTCCGTGTGTGAATTTCTCAGTTAAAAAAAAAAATCAGATGTTTTTCCTTGAGGATGATTTGATTTTTTTTCCATTTCCTTCAGGTAAAAGTGCAGTTTTAAAGTGTCTACTGGACATTCACAAAATTTTTCAGGAAAATGACCCAGCTTACATTCTAAACGATCTCTACATCTCAGACTACTGTGTGTGGATTCAGAAAGCCAAGTAAGTTTTCAGTTACGAATTTTACATGCTCCCATTTCCAGAACACCTACTTACCTGGGAGGAAGAAAATGAAATAACCTGGAGGATAAGTTTTAATCAGGGACAAACCCGTACAGGTACCAAACATTTGAGAAGTCCTGTATCAGCACAAGGAACTTGGTGAAGTTGCTTAGGGAGGAGGTGCAGATGACAAAAAGGTTAATTTTCCTAGAAAAAAATTGGTACCGCCGGGAAAATATGTGTTAAAACTGACAGTTGTGACTCTTCACTGCTGTTGACTGTCCTCAGTGAAATCTCAAGACTGGTCTATCTGAACCTGTGTCTCTGGTTTAATTACAGTGGGGTGTGAATGTGAGTGTGTGTGCAGGCATATGTGTAAACATCACAGGATACAAACCTAATCAAATGTAATCACAACGAGAGCTGTGCCCTCTTTCGTTAATCACTGGCTTACAGAATCCTTTATTCAGAGTAGAAGAACGAAAGTCTTCAGGGCCTAATAAAATGTATCTAAGGGTCTGAACATTTACAAATGGCCTCCTTGAACTTGGTATGTAAAAAATTTTTTAATTGTTTGCCATTGCCTCACTCAAGGAAGCATATCAAGTTTAAAAATGCAGTGAATTTTCATTTTGTAAAGGGTGTTCTATAGACCTGATTCTTATCAGACGTGCCCAAAATATCCATTTTAGTAGCAAGAGACTGTTAATGAAGAACATACAAAGAGAGCCTTTGATTGGAATAATTCTTAGGTGCTAGAGAAAAAGACGGCACAACATCATTTGTGACTTAGAAGAAAAATGATCATGATATTTTTACTATTAGTGTGATCGGTAAATGAATGCTTTAGGATGGCATTTAATGCCTGTTTTGAGTAAACCATTATATACAATTTATTTTTGATTTCTGTTCATGGGGAAGCAATTATATTGCAGAGTGAAATAAGAAAAAAACTTGAGGCTCTACCTGTTGCAAGCAGAATGCTTGGGAACTGTAAGCAAAATGCTTAGGGACTGCTCAAGATATCGCCAATAACATACAGCAGGTGGTGTCAGCATTCGAGTTGGAAATCTAGATTTCGCCAGATGGAAAATTGCATCTTTAACCCCTGAGGTCATGATAGTATGTCATCACTTCATTTGATCCTCCTGCTAATTGAGCTTATCGAATACCCTGCTGCCATTTCCTGTTGTTTTCATAATAAAATTAAATTGAAATAGCCTATTTGTGAGGGTTTAGGTTTTTCTTTTTTTCTTTCAGGGTGAGGATTTTATAAGCATGTAATGAGCATCGACGTTTGTGCTAGGATCCCATTTCTGTGAATGCCTCCTTCCTCTGTTTGTGGCATTCTTTATTGACTAGAGAGAAGATCGTATTTCATTGAACTAGAAGGGTATACACCCTCAAGTTGATGTGGGGATTAATAGGACTTTTTTTCACTTAAATATTTTTTTTTCCCTGGGTTTTAAGTTGCAGGAAATGAAACGACATTCTTACGTTTCTAGTCATTGTTATGATAATAGTAATTTTTTAAAAGATGTTAATGTATGGCGAGCAAAAGGTAGAAGAGAGAAACCAGCAGGAGCTCTTCAAATTACTTTGGAAAAAAAATTTTCACCTTTACCAATTTGACTGTAACTTTCCTATCCCTAAATAAGCTGTGTCGTTTTCACTTTGTGTGTTACGTTTTAACTCTAGTCTAGCCCAGCTGTTTTCCCCTCCCCCTTGAAGTAAGATAACCTAATTTTAATTAAATTTTCTAATTTTATTCTTAATTTTTCAAGCACAGCATAATTGAACTTTCCAGTATCATCTTTACTGTGAACTTTCTTGGCTCTGAATTAATAATACTGTGGTGAATGTCCATAATTTCCATAATTAATTTCTTCCTTACTTTTCACCTTCTATTTTATTTCTTTCCCATACAGTTTATTAGTGAAATCTAGCACCTTATTTTTATGTATTAAAATAGTTCTGCATTTTTCTTAGTCTCTATTTGATGTTTTTGATTATAATAATAATGACTGTGTGAAATTTTATTTGAAATACCAGGCAAGTGCTAAATTCTGACTAGCATTCCATTTTTACAGTCAGACATTTACTTTGGCAAAAACTTACTGGAATATGGGTAGCAAAGTCATTGTTATACTGAATTAATGAAGTTAGGGCAACAACTGTGGTAAGTTTTGCTTTAGTGCTTCGTAGTTAGTTTTCCTTGTGATATGTGTCTTGTAGAGCACATTTGCAGAGCTTAAAAACTGAAGCTCCTGCATTTTTGAGTTATAGACTCTGCACATAATTTTTCTGAAAAGGAACGCTTCCTGCCATCCTTTGCTGTAAGCTTCATTGGAAGTTTCGAGTGTGGTGGTCCCTGCAGCAAATACACCCTGGGTGGCAGCATGCAGAGTGGTTTGCTTGAGGTCATATAGCTTACAAGAGATAGGTCTGTGATAGTCTCAGGTCTTCTGGCTCCAGATTTCATGTTTTTCCAGATACACCACCTAGACGAGCCATTGTCTTTGCCCATGGTATGGGGGGCGGGGGGAGGTGGTGTGCGGGGAGCCCTCCCTGTAGAGCGCTTTTCCTATAGGAAAAGGGATTAAGGATTTATCTGTCTTCCGCCGGGATATTCCCATAGCACTTGGTTTAGAGATCACTTAGGCACATGTCCTGTCTGCCTCACATTGGGCATACCTCTTTCTCCTTCTAAAATTTTAAAGTCCATGTGAATGAGCACCTATCTGGGCCCATTACAGTCCCTTGTGAGCACAGTAAATTTTAGTTGAATTGAATGGTATCTAGTAGAGCCAGTTGAAGGAGCATTTCATTTTTTTCTTGTTGAACCAAACTGTAAATTAGCTCTAACTTATTTTTATTGACATTTTTAGCTACATTCAATAAAAGACTTCGCCCTTCCCCTCGTTTCTTTTCCAGTGGGCTGCACTCACCGGTAGCACTGGTAGTGCTGACCTACTGAAAGTTTAGCGTTTTACACCCTTTGGTTTAAGCTGGGGTGGAAAAGCTTGTCCTGTAAAATATGTTCCAGCCCTGCCTCTCATGGACCGTAAGACCTTAGCAAGTCACTCCATCACTTCATCTAATGCACCAGTGTTAATATTTTAGTATTTTCTCTATTTTCCAGTGCGTTTTTAAAACAGTGGAAATAATACTGCACATATCATTTTGTAATGTGTTTAATACTTATAATATTACCCTATAAATCATTTTCCTTTATAGCATAATATCCATAGCATAGTATTTTTAAAAAATAACTAATTGGTTCCTCATTATACAAGAAGTGCACGCCCACTGAAGAAAACTTGATACTTTATGGTTTTAATGCATGGTGTAATTTGAAATGACATGGGATAGAATATGGTGTTATTTTGTTTTTCTGCGTGGAAAATTTTTGATTGTCTATTTTTGTTTAAAAGAAATTAAGATCTAAAATCCCAGCTAACTTTAGTACAAGTCTGAGCTTGTCATGAAGGTTCTGTATCTTTGTGTTCTCTAGTGTAGTTTTTTAAGGTAGGTACTTATGGGGGAAAAAGAAAATGTATGTCTTTGAAACACTGAACCTTTTTACATTGAACTGATAGATGGTTTACTGTGATTAATACTCTCCGTGCATTTGTTTTTTCACTGCTTTTTCGCATGCTTCCCCCCACCCCCCAAAATGAAATCTTACTTTGCAACCCTTTGGACACTGATGTGCAAAGTTTGTAGAGGGAAACAACTCCATCACCTAATAGTTTTGTTTTATTTGATAAATCCTGGACCTCAGCTTCCTCACTGGTGAATAAACCCGAGCCATTTCTGCCCTGAAATCTTAAAATTTTAGAAAACTTAGGACCCTATCGTTGCTTCATACTGCTTTGCTTCCTCTGTGTATGTGCTTTGGTAGGGGATAGGGTTATGTTCCTGAGAACAGTGTAGCTCCCTTCCTTTTGGCTTTCTCTTGTTCCTGGTTTATCTGCCAAAAGCCATGGGAGTGGGGGTCACTCATATGCAGAGGTAAAACATCGGCACTGAATGTAGAAACGGAATTATTTATTTTTTTCAACCACTAATTATTGAGCCCCACTCTATGCCAGGTACTGAGATAGGTGGTGGGGATACTCCGGTGAACAAGGGACACAACACCTTGAAGCTGATCTTCTAGTGGGGAACATAGACGGAAGGAAAATGTTATGCCGTAGCCTGATAGCAGCAGCTACAGTGGGGAAGTATGGGTGCTATGGGAGCACCTAGGAGGCCACATGCTTAGTCTTGGGGTATAGGAAACCACTTCCGGAAGGAAGAGTTGAAGCTGAGAGCCGAAAGGTCAGGAAGGGGTGGTCAGATGCAGGTGGGGAAGCAGGGGTGGAGGGCATTTCAGACAACAGAGACGGAGGAATGTGGCCCTTTTAAAGAGCTCAGAGCGGTTGGATCTTGGTACAGGAATGAGAGAAGGGAAGTGAGGCTGGAGAGTTCTTGTAGATCCTTGGCCACATGAAGATGTTTGAGGTTTGTCCTGGGAGAGTGTGGAGGAGCTGAAGAGTTTAAGCGATGGAGTGTCTGTGTGAGTGACACAGTAAGATTTAGATTCTGGGAAGATCCATCAGGTTACATTGTGGGGAATGAATTGGGGTGAGGGCAGAGCTCAGACTCAAGGCTGAAAGGCTAGTTAGGAGGTGAGTGATCCAGGCAAAAGGCAGCTGTAGCCTGAGCCAGGGCAGTGAGAGTGGGGAAGGAGACTAGTGGTCAGGTTTAAGGGGTAGATGAGACAGGACTGAATAAGGATTGGATCTCAGGGGAGAGTGAGAATGGGGGCAGTCAAAGGTGAGGTCTGGATTTTGACTTGGGCCAGTTAACGGGGCCGTCGGAGGTGCCTTTGCTGAAATTAAATCATACTGGAGGGGGTAGTTTGGAAGAGAAGTGAGAGGGTGGAAAGACGAGGAGTTCAGTTTCAGAAATGTTGATTTGAGGTCTCTAAGGAGTATCCATAAAGAAAGAGTCGGGAACATTTGGATCACAGCTGGAAAAGATGTATAGAGAAGAGTTGGACAAAGAAGGGATATGAATTAATAGGAAAACATAAAAAATGGTATCTGGTTGTACAGTACTGTTACACATATGAGTATAATAATAATCAGGAGTGGATGCATTCCAGGCTGGGAAAATAGCATCATGCAGAGGAGTAGACAAGTCAAATGTGTAAGCAACGTGGAGAACAGATTTCCTGCTTGTAGCTCCGGTGGCTTAGAAGGGCAAGAATGGACGTGAGGCGTTTTTGCATTTGGATCACAGTTTTATCTGTCCTTTGGTGTCCCTTTATTATTAAATAAGAGAGTCTGCAGTTAGCCTGAGGTCATGATGTTTTAGTAACAGGGCCAGATCTGAAACGCTTGTTTCTCCCTTCGGTGTGCTGGAAACTGTCGCGGTATTTTTGACTTAGAAATCACTTGGTGCGCTTTCCTGGTGGCACAGTGGTTAAGAGTCCGCCCGCCAATGCAGGGGACATGGATTCGAGCCCTGGTCCAGGAGGATCCCACATGCTGCGGAGCAACTAAGCCCGTGCACCACAGCTTCTGAGCCTGCGCCCTGGAGCCCGTGAGCCACAACTACTGAACCCACGTGCCACAACTACTGAAGCCCGCGCACCTAGAGTCCGTGCTTCGCGGCAAGAGAAGCCACCACAATGAGAAGCCGGTGCACTGCAACAAAGAGTAGCCCCCTCTCACTGCAACTAGAGAAACAAAGACCCGACGCAGCCAAAAATAAATTAAAAAAAAAAAAAATCACTTGGTTACGTATGAGAAAACCAGTCGGACTTTTATAGTAAAAATGGGGACTTTATTAGGAGGCTACAGGTTATCTTCTGGGACCCAGGTGCTGAGTACAGCTGGGCCCCGTGAGCTCAAGGCATGAAGTGTGGGGTTGGCTTACTTTCTGGTGACCTGTGGTCCCTCGAGTTGCTTATTTCTGCAGGTCCTTGCTGCTCTTCTGCCTTTGGTGCACGTGGAGGGGAATGGCTCTTCCACAGCTCTGAGTTTCCATGTGCCTAGTTTCAGTAGAGATGGACTAGAGTTCCTTGTTTATGATTCCAAGGGATGGAGAATGTGGTTGGCCCAGCATGGGTCCGTGTTTTTTCCTGGTCTAGTTGCCTTGGTCACAGAGGGCGTGGAGTGGGGGTGCCCCCTAAAGTGGTACACACATGGTCCCAGGGCCCACTTTGTCACCAGTGAGTGGCCTTTCTCAGAGCAGGGTGCATGTGGGGCATGCGGGCCCCTTAAGAGGATGCTGTTGGAATTCCATGACAGCATTCTGAGCCATAGCTAAGGGCGAGCCCTGACACCTACCACTGCCTGTGTCACTGATACTTATAATAAAATACAGTGCTGAGGCTGATTTCAGAGGGCTGTTCAGTTCAGGCTGATCATCAGGTACTCTAGGTGGTTTCACTTCTGCAGGGGAAGTTACTTCTCTGGCAATGGTACAACATTAAGGGTTACATTAGCTGCTAATGGTTAGCGTGTAGAAATTTCAAGAAACAATTGTGCAGAATTTCAAGCAAGTTAAACCTCCCTTGAATTGAAATCATTCTTGGGAAGGTGCTTATTCAGGCCTGTCAGGTTGCTCCTCAGTTTTACTGTTTATTTTTAATTAAATCCACCAATCCGTCCTGGTTAGGAGTGGGTTTTATCTCCATAAGAAAAGATTAGTACATGCCAGTATCCATTCACCGTAGCCCTTCAGTGCGGTTTCATATAGAAAGGATTTACTTAATGGTTCTTCACCTTATCACCGGTAGTTCAGCAATGCCCACTGGGGACTGCTGCTCTTCATTAGACTTCTCTAACAAGAAATGTGCCAATAAATCATGAGATTACGAATGTTCCTAAAGATTTCAGGACAAAATAAACCTTTGTAAAGATATGAATGCTCCATGTAACTGTACACATTGAGAAAACTAGCCAAAGAATTGTATATCTGAATGTTCAGGTTTTGTGGAGCTTTTTGTTGTTGTTTGTTTGTTTTTTTTAATGTGTAATATCTCTCCTTGTTTTTTTTTTTAAGGTGACCTTTTTTATTTTAGAATAGTTGTAGATTTACAGAAAAATTGTGAAGATGGTACAGAGAGTTCCCAGATACCCCACATTGTTTCCCCTATTATTAACTTCTTACATTGGTATGGTAGTTTGTTACAATTCATGAACCATTATTGATACATTATTATTAGCTCAAGTCCATAGATTCATTTAGCTTTTCCTAGTTTTTACCTAATGTCATTTTCCTATTTTAGGATGCCACATTTTGTTTCGTTGTTTACTAAGAACTGGAACTCAAATCAGTAAAGCTCCGTTTCTTGCACATTTCGTTTTTCCAAGAGCTTAAATGCTATTGAAAGGCAATGAAATATTATTGAGATATATTAAGATGCCTGAGGGGCTTACTACATACAAACATTCTAATCTACACCTTGAAAAAAACAGGTTTGGCAGATGGGAAAATGTTTAGAAATTTGGAAACATAATTCATTTATCATTTTTACTTCTACCTGTACTGTGGGCATTGTGATTTTGCTATATTGATAAAAATAGAGGTTTGTAAAAATAAAGTGAGCAAGCCTTTATATTTTCAAATTAATTTTCTAAAGGTGGTAGACATTAGAGGAGAAAGTGTGAATACAAGTTCTTATAAAAAAGATACAGACTTGCAGGGGTGAGTGGGCAGCTCCCAGACTGGAAAGTGAGGGCATTTATCTGTACAGGGAGGCTTGTATGTGTCAGGCCATTCGAGGACTACGGCTGGGTGGCTGTGTTTGGTTTTTGTCTCTGTCCTTACTCGTTTTGTTTCCAGATACTTGGCTCCAGACTTCTTAAATCCTTGGTTTTGGCTTGCTGGAGCCCTGGCTTTTCACAGAGTATAATTAGCTACTATGTGAGCAAATTGGTATTTTCCTTCATCTCCCTGTTCTAATGTACTTTTGCACGTCATAGGTCTTGGGAGGATTCTCGGTGGAGGAGACTGGCAGGATCAAGTGAGTTCCGGTGGGAATTTATGTGCTCAGGTCTTGTGAACCCGTATTCTCTGCTTCAGATAGAATTTTCCTTGTGCTCAGATGCTCTTCACGTCTCACTCAGAGAAGAGGCTTACATTGATTAATGTGGCATATGTGTGGTTATCTTACTTAGAAAGTGCTCTGTTTAAGGAGAGCTTTGTCAAGAGCGTCCTTTGAATGGAGTCCCAAGAAAGCTTTTTTAAAAAAACTGACAACTTCAAGTACAATTTCCTTTTTCTTCTGCCAAATATGACTGAAACCCAATCCTTGTTATAACATAATTATCTCAACTGAAGCCAACCGGGAGTTGCTGCCTTAATGTAACGGGCGTGAAGTCCCCTAAACAAATAGAAGATTAATTACATTCACAGCATGTTATGAAGGTGATGAGATTGATTGTGATCATTTGACTGGTCCCATTTCCTGCTCTGACTACTTTCCTGAATAAATAGAAGCTGGGAGAATTGTAAATAGAGCTTTAGAGAGTACTGTTGTGCCATGGGTGGGAAAAGGGCCTCCCTGAGGTATATTCGTATATTGTAAGTGATATATGATGTTAAGTGTAGATAATTTTATCATTGATTATTTGCTGTTCTCAGTTTAAACAGCTTTCCAAGGATAGTTTTTATCTTTCAAAATATAGATATTAATAGAGCATTGGAGGAATTTGAGAGTGTGTTTTAAGTGTATAGATTTCAGCAATTTAAAAAAAAAAATTATTTATTTATTTTTGGCTGCATTGGGTCTTCATTGCTGCGTGCGGACTTTCTCTAGTTGCGGCGAGCGGGGGCTACTCTTCGTTGCAGTGTGCGGGCTTCTCATTGCGGTGGCTTCTCTTATTGCAGAGCATAGGCTCTAGGCGCATGGGCTTCAGTAGTTGTGGCATGCGGGCGCTTAGTAGTTGTGGCTCACGCGCTCTAGAGCACAAGCTCAGTAGTTGTGGCACACGGGCTTAGTTGCTCCGCGGCATGTGGGATCTTCCCAGACCAGGGCTCGAACCCATGTCCCCTGCATTGGCAGGCGGATTCTTAACCACTGCGCCAACAGGGAAGCCCGATTTCAGCATATTTCTTATCCATTTTTAGATGTTTTTACTTAGTGTGGCCTTTTGGAAGGTTTAAACTAAAGAAAATTGTCAACTCTTAGATGCTTATTATGTTGTTTTTTCCTTATAGACGCTTCTGCTTTTGTTAAAATGATAAATTAGTATTTTCATGAGGCACTGTTTTCTAATTTGATTATATGTTTGTCTTACCTCTTTTTCCTGGAGAGTTTTCTAATATTGTAAAACTGTGATTTTGATTTAGATGTTTCTTCTCCAAATCTTCTGTTATAGTGGCCTCTAAAGTGAGCTTCACTTAAGGCCATGGAGTGCGTAAAACAATCTTTCTAGAGTGCAGGAAAACTATAATAGATCTGTTTATGGATTAAGAAGAATCTTAAGCTTCACTGATATTTAATGTATGGATCAGTGGCAAAAGTCATGTTTTGTGGGTCCCAAACTTTTTTAATGATGGGCTACTTGATCCAAAGTTTAGAGGAATAACCATCTTTATTTCCAAAGGGAAGCACTTGGCACATTTATTCTCAAAGCCTGAATTATGGCCGGGGAGGGGTTGTCTCGCCTAAGAAACTGGAGTTGGGGTTCAGGGACTCCAGTCAGCCTCTGCTAGTTGCTTGAACTTAGTTGAAGACAAAGAAACTCAACTTCCAGAGCTTGAGATTTGTGCCAGATGTAAAATGGTCCCTTCCTGCTTCAGTTTTATGTTCTGTTTGATGAGTGGAGAGAAGGAAGCCTAACTTGGGAATACAGAGCCTTTGTCATGATGATAACAATGTATTTCTTGTGCCCAGACACCTTGTCTTTTGCTTTTGGGATTCTTATGTATTAACTTAAAACGTGAAAGAACAAAAAGCCGACTATCCTTATGAGAAAAAAAAGAATGAAATTTGAAATGGATGCTCATGTAGGTTTGGGAGTGGGGTATAATAGAGGTTCATGGGCCTCCCTGGTGGTGCAGTGGTTGGGAGTCCGCCTGCCGATGCAGGGGACACGGGTTCGTGTCCCAGTCCGGGAGGATCCCGCATGCCACGGAGCGGCTGGGCCCGTGAGCCATGGCCGCTGAGCCTGCGCGTCCGGAGCCTGTGCTCCGCAATGGGAGAGGCCACAACAGTGAGAGGCCCGCGTACCAAAAAAAAAAAAAAAATAGAGGTTCAATCTCAAGATGTTATGATTCCATGAGGAGTGATTTTGTGATTTCATTGTTAATTACTGATCCAAAGAAATCTGGACTGTGAATGTCCTAAAGGGCAAAGGACTTATTCAACTTGGTACCCTGGCACCTAGCAGAATGCCAGTCACTTATTAGTAAATGCTCATGGAACTGAAAATTTTCTTTCTAATTCAGTAAAAAGCTTCAATGAAAAGTAGCAGTTTTACCCTCTCTTTGCACGATACCAAACCTCTGTCTCTAGGACCTTCAGTGTATGTCCTGTTCTTCTTGTCCTAATCACAAGATAAGGATACATGCACTTACCTACACAGCTGTTACGTGTCCAGATGGATATCAAAGGAAACAGAACTTTTTGCGGGTGCTTATCTACTCAGGTCTGAGAAAGTCAAAATGGGCTGGAGGTGTAGGAGAGAGAGCAGTGTGTGGAGGTTCAGATGGTTGGGTGGATGGATGTTTAGATCACTTCCATGTCCCCTGCTTACTGTTGAGCAGTATTGGCCCAGAGGTTGGTGTGGGGACTGCCCTGCAACCTCCCCGAGGAGTCAGGCGCAGGAATCAGCCATCAAGGGACCAGCAGCCACACGCTGTCTGCAAGTCCTGAGACAGAGAACATGAGCCAGTTGAGGAGGAGGAAGGTACTCTGGCCTTCAATTCCAAGACATTCCCCAGGTCATCTCCAAGTTACACACCCGAGCAGGAGACAGACAGGCGATCTATTGTGTAACTGAAGGATGTCATGGATAGCCATTCAATTTAATTCTCTTTCCAAAAGGGAGATACCTATGTGTAATAGTGTCTTAGATCACACCTTGTTTATCTAAAATATTTATAGTTGTAATTGCTTGTTAATTATTAATAGTGTATTATAATTATTTAATTATTAAACTCAATTACTTATAATTATAAATATTTCTTTTCTTTGTGGTTCATCTGTTTAAATGAATTCAGAGTCTGATTGAATCCAAAATTTATTGAATATCTACTGTGACCAGCGTTGCACTCAGTGCTGGAGGTTAGATTAAGATCAAAATTTCCACATCAAGGAACCCACTGTCTGGGAAGGTTAAAGACACTACGCTATCATGAAAAATCATAACTGGAAAGTTAAGTGGCAAAAGCCACGTGCATAGAGCTGTATATGCTGAGATGGCTCAGTCACATTAAGAAATATGTATTGGGCTTCCCTGGTGGCACAGTGGTTAAGAATCCGCCTGCCAATGCAGGGGGCATGGGTTCGAGCCCTGGTCTGGGAAGATCCCACATGCTGCGGTGCAACTAAGCCCGTGCGCCACAACTACTGAGCCTGTGTGCCACAACTACTGAAGGCCGCGTGCCTAGAGCCCGTGTTCCGCAACAAGAGAAGCCACCACAATGAGAAGCCTGCGCACCGCAACGAAGAGTAGCCCTCGCTCGCCACAACTAGAGAAGCCAGTGCGCAGCAACGAAGGCCCAACACAGCCAAAAATAAATGAATAAAATAAATAACTAAATAATTTTTAAAAATAAAATAAAAAATAAAAGGCTGGCCAACATGGCTGTTCATTCTAAAGTGATGTACTGTAAAAAAAAAAAAAAAAAAAAAGAAATACATATTCACAGAACAAAAACCCTAGAAGGAAGCGCATTAATGTTGATAAAAGTTATCTCGCGCTTGTGGATTTACGGGGGGCTTTTCTACCTTATACTTACTTTTTGGGTGTGTTTACAGTGAACATGTATTTTATTTTTTCCCTGATGGGCATTTTAGGAAATTACAAGGGTGATATCAGGGCTTGTTTTTTTTTTCCTTACGTGTAAGAGAATATTACAGAACTGAATGAAGTAAAAAGTGTGGTGATCTGCACTTAAGGCCCAGCTAAATCAGTCAACGAATGAAGAAACCAAGCCCTTATGTCCTGAATGAAATGAAGTAGACAGAGATAATCTATCAGTACTTGCTTGAGCTTTCTCAAATATGAACTTAGCATTTAAGTCAAGTAGTAATTGGACATTATCTTCAAATGTGGAGTTTCTCTCCTTGCTGGGTGCACACCATTTTATTATTTATTCAATATAAAATTATATAGAACAGAAAAAAGACACCAGACCATTAGATGTCTCGTGTGTATCTGTTCTCAGGTTTACAATACATCAGGTGGCAGAATATACTCTGATATCATGGCATACTTGTCCTTTGTGTAGGTGAACTGCTGTTAGCCTTGTGATGGGTGAAATATCACTTTACATCACAGATTTATAATTATGTGGTGTGCCTTAAATGATGGTGAAATGTGAAAAGTGATGTCTGTTCTGATGATCTTGTTTTCTTCAGGCTCTTTCTTGCCCTGTAACCTCAAGCCCCATACACACCCAAAGTTGTTCTTCAGCGATCTCATTTTTGATACCTTCCTAGAACTCAAAGACACTTTGAGCAAAGAATAAAACACCATCTCACATCTAGTATTAAGTACCCTTGGCCATTCCAAGTAAGCTTGCCTGCCAGTTTAGATTTTCTATCGTTAGAATATCCTAAAGCTTCAAGAAAATAAGGGTTTAGTTCTTACCGAAAATGATTCACTTCATTTCTAACTTGATGTTTAAAATTACAGTTGTCAGCACACATCCTGTATACCTGTTTTAACAGATAAAACAGTTAAAAGGATTTCACTTCAGCTGAGTAAGCTAAAGCCATCTGAATGAATAAAACTATTGGCAAAGGGTCTCCACTTGACTAAATACTAGATTAGTAAAATACAAGCTTTCGAAACTCGGGAAGTTGTGAAGCTTTTATTCTGAACACATCTGTACTATACATACTTATGCTTCAGAAGCGTTATCGTAACCCATGATCTCAGATGGAAATTTCAAATCTAGAATGTTCAGGAGGTACGTACTAGGTTTATGTTACCTTTTTATCAGAAAGATCCAGTCTTGCTCCAGGTTTATGGGAAAACAGTTTTGTTTTTGTTTTTAAACACAAGCTTACACAGATCTTCCGTCATGTTTCCATTGATCATACTTTTTCAAAGGTCACCTGCCAGTCAAAGATGGGCTCTCCCCTTGAGGCTTGGGAGTGAGAGGTGAGGCCACGCACCTACTCTGTTTCACATCTTTGGGGGTCTTGTTACCAGGTGGCGGTGATGGTGGTTTGTAAGTTGTGACTGCTTTAGGCTAGAGTATCTGTTCTCCCAACCATCTGTTCATTCAACAGATATTTATGAGTTCTTACTATGGGCAGCATTCCGTGCTAAGGTTCTGAGCCTCCAGTGGTAAGCAAAAACCAGACATGCTCCCATGCCCCATGGAATTTATGGTCTAATGGAAGAGAGATGTTAATCAAAGAATCGCATACACAAAAAGTAAAAGCAAAAGCTTGGAAAGTGCTCCAAGAAAAAAGGTTCATGCTCCTGTGAAAGCACATTATATCCAACCTGGTCTGGTGGGGGGATACGAGGAGGGGGCAGGTAATGACCGGGGAAGCTTTCCTTGGGGAAATACTTGCTTTGAGTACCAAAGTACAAGCAGGAGTTAACTTAAGAGAGGTGATGGATTTCACAGAATGTAGTAGGCCCACTACTTGCAGAGGTCATGTGGCAGGAGGGAATTTCGTATGTGTTCAAGAAATTGAAAGAACATAGGATGTTCAGCCAGGGTGGCTAAAACATGAAAGGTATATGTGTGTGTGGATGGATCAAGATGCGGCTGGTGATTCAGGCAAGGCCCAGACGCTACAGTAGCTTCTGCGTAATGTTAAGAATTTTTATCTTGATCTTGAGAACAGTGGGAAGCTGGAGAAGGATCTTAGGCACACGATGGGAGATCACTGGAGTAGTTGTGTGAATTGCATGTTGCACCAGCTAGAAAGCTCCTTGTGAGGGATGAGTGTAGCCTGACCAGGGAAGTAGGATTTAGGGACTAAAATGGATTTGGGGAGAGAGGGAGAAGCCGTCACGGAGGACAGCGCCTGAGTCTGTGGCTTGCGCAGCTGAACAAGTGATGAGACCTCATTTGGGAAGAATAATATTCACGCAGTTGGCTTTTGTTAGAGAAATTCTTCTGTTCACAGAACTTAGCCTCTTTTGTGGTGATCTGCACTAAGTTCATAATTCTGGGTAATGGCTAGTTTTCTTTCTTTGCCTCTGTGTTTTTTTTTTTTGCTGTATGCGGGCCTCTCACTGCTGTGGCCTCTCCCGTTGCGGAGCACAGACTCCAGACGCGCAGGCTCAGTAGTTGTGGCTCACGGGCCCAGCCGCTTCGCGGCATGTGGGATCTTCCCAGACCAGGGCTCGAACCCGTGTTGCCTACGTTGGCAGGCGGACTCTTAACCACTGCGCCACCAGGGAAGTCCCTTTTTTTTTTTTTAAATGGAACTGTTGGGTTCAGTTGTCTACTGAAGGTTACCTCTTATTTGCCTTTTTTGTATGTGTATAGAGTTTGGTTATTTTCTTAAAATATTTTCTTATGAAATATAAGATATTAAAATAATATAAAATATGTGTACAGTTTAAAGAATAATAAAAAGGTGAACATGCATGTACTTACCACCAATCTTAAGTAATAGAGCATTACCAGTTTCCTAGAGGTGCCCCGTGAGACCAGTCCCAGTCATATTTCCCTCCTCCCTCTGGTAACCACCATCCTGAATTTTGTATTAATCATTACCTTGCTTTTCCTTGTGGTTTTGCCATCTGTGTATTTATCCCAAGTTTAGTTTTAGTTTTACTTGCTTCTGAACTGTATGTAAATGGAATCATACTGTATGTGTTCTGTTACTTGCATTTTTCACGTAATGCTTTTTCTTTTTTGGGGGATTTAACCATGATGATGCACAGAGGTGTAGTTTATTTATTTTCCTGCTATCTGAATCGACTGCAGTTTGTTTATGTATTGTAATGTAGATTGGATTGTTGATGAATGGTTCCCGTTTTGGGTTATTAGGAAAATCCTGCTCTGAACATCTTTGTTCACGCTTCATGGTACACTTGTGCAACTTTTGAGTAAGCCCTATACCCAGGAATGGAATTGCTGGGATTTAGGGGATGGTTGGAGGCCAGTTAGCCTTTACTGGGTAATGCCAAAGTGTTTTCCAAAGTGGTTGTACCAATTTATTTCAACTTACACTCCCACCAATGAGAATTTCACTGGCTCAGCCTTCACGCCAACACTTGTATTGTTCAGATTTTAAAATTTGGGATTCTCCATGGGTGTGAAGAGTCTCTTTTGTAATTTTCATTTTCATGTTCTTGGTAACTAATGAAGCTGAGCATCCTTTCATGTATTTGTGAGCCATTCATGTCCCTTCTTCTGTGAATGTCTGTCTGTTGTGTTGCCTACTTTTTATTAGGGCTATCTTTTTCTTTTTGATTTTTAGGTTTCCCTGGTATTCTAGATACTAGTTCTTTATTGATTAAATATGTTGCAAACATTTCTCCCCAGTTTGTAGTTTATCTTCCAGTCTCCTTGTAGTGTCTATATAAACAGAAGTTTTTAATTTTAATGTTGTAGAATTTATCAATATGTTCCTTTATGGGTATGCTTTTTGTTTCTTGTTTAAGAAAGTTTTTTGATTTGCTTGTCATAAAGATATTCTCATATAGTATCTTCTAAAATTTTTATTCTTTTGGGTTTAGCATCTAAGTCTTTAGTCCACCTGGAACTAATTTCTGTGTATTTTATGAGATAGGGGATCCATTTTCATTTTTTCCCCATATGGATAACCTTATCCTGGCTTCATTTATTAAATAGTCCATCCTTTCCCCATGCATCCTGCAGTGCTCACTCTGTCATACATCGTTTACATATACACATGGATCTGTTTCTAGGTTGTCTCTTCAGTTTCACCGATTTACTTGTCTATCATGTGCCAGTACCATACTTTCTTAATTACTGCAGCTTTGTATCTTAGAATCAGCTTGTCAAGTTCCATGAATAACGCTTTAATTGGAATTGCTTTGAATCTATTAATCAGTTTTTGGGGAGACTAAAACATTTAGTCTCTTTGCAATAACATGGTGTGACTCTCTAAGTTTTCTTTAATGTCTTTTAATAAAATTTTATAATATGCTCCGTAAAAACTTTATACGTCTTTGCTAGATTTATTGCTTTATTTTTTGAGTTGCTATTGTAAATGGTATTTAAACAGTTTTTTATTTTCAAACTCCTTGTTTAAAGTATATAGAAATGTAATTCACTTTTTTATATTGATTTCTGTCTACAGCTACCTTGCTAAACTCTATTATTAACTTATGTACAGATTCTCCCCAGTTTTCAATATAGGCAATAATAGTGCAGATAATAACAGTTAGGTTTCTTCTGTTCCAGTCTTCACATGTTTCATTTCTTTTTTGTTTTCTTCTTCATCATATTGTACTGACTCGGTCCTCTAGTAAAATACTGAATAGATATGGTGGTAACGTCCTTCCCTACCTTACTTTTTATTTTTTAGGAAAAGCTTTCAACAGTTCACCATTAAATGTGATCTTTGCTGCAGGCTTTTGTAGATAGCCTGTGTCAAGTTAAGAAAGGTTCACGTTATTCGTAGTTTGCCAAGAGGTTCAATCCCAAATGGTCATCAAATTTTATTGCATATTTTCCTCATCTTTTGAGATGACCTTAAGTGTTTTCTCCTTTAACTTTTTAGCATAATGAATGGCATTTATAAAATTTCTAACTTAAATTAGCCCTTGCACTCGTGGGAAAACCTATCTTGATTATGATGCATTATTTAAATAATGATGCTGAATTTGGTTTGCTAACTCTGTATGTGTGTGTGTGTGTGTGTGTGTGTGTGTGTGTGTGTGTACTGCATGTGCAAGAGAGAGAAACAGAAGACCAAGAGAGAGAGACAGGGAGGAAAGGGAGAGGGAAGGGAAGGGAAGGAGTTTGGCCTGTGATTTTCCATTCTCGTACTATCTTTATCTACATTTGTTATCAAGGTTATGCCAGCCTGATAAAGTGTATTGGGGGTTGTTGCCTTTTCTGTTCTCTGAAATAGCTTATGTAAGATTGAAACAATCTCATCCTTGAATTTTCAGTAAAGTTCATCCCAAAAGTCATCTTGACTTTTTTCTTTTTGAAATGTTTTAACTATTCATTCAGATTTTCCAATTGCTATACAAGTATTCTAGTTCTCTGGTTTTCTCCTTGAGTCAGTTTTAATAGATTATATTTTTTTAGAAGTTTGTCCCTTTCATCTAAATTTTCAAAACTTTCTAACATAAAGTTGTTCTTATTTCCTCTTATCTGTTTTCTTCTCTACAGTATCTATAATTTTCTTACTTTACATTCCTGTGTATTTGTGCTTTCTTGTTTTTGTTTCTTCTTTTTTTGATCCATCTTGCAAGAGAGTATATTTGATTAGTTTATCAAAGAACCAATATTTTACTCTCTTGATCCCCTCTTTTTGTCTTCTATTTCATTACTTTTTGCTTTTATCTATGTCATTTTATTCGTTCTGTTTTGGGAAATTTGTTATGCTGTTTTTTCTGACTTCTTACATAGATGCTTATTAACTGGTTAACTCTGGACCTTTCTTCATTTAAGTCTATAAACTTTCCTCCAAATACCTGCTTTGTATGCATCTTCAAGGTTGTGAAATATACTGAATTTTCATTATTATTCTATTCCAAAATTTTCTGATTTTACTCATGAAATGTTTAGAAGTGTGTTTCTCCAAGTGTATGGGGTTTTTATGTAATGCCTTTGTTACTGATTTCCAACTTCATTGCATTTCTGTCAGAGAATTTAATTTGTTGAGATTCACTTTATGCCTAGCATGATCATTTTCTTAAATTTTGAAGCCTGAAAGTAAGGTTTATGCTCTGATTGTTAGCTGCTAATTTGTATGTCTGTCTATTGTTGAAACTTGTCAGTTGGGCTGTTTACGTTTTTATATCCTTAATGATTTATTTTGTCTGTTTAATCTATCAATTTTTGGATTGAAAGGTGTGTGAAAGTCTCTTACTATATTAGTGAACTTGTCAATTTCTTCCTGTCAACCTGTGGTCAGCTTTTACTTTATGATTTGAGGCATGTTATTTGGTGCTAGTAGTTTACAATAACTAATATTTTGTCTCCCAGTTACAGCTCCCTGGAGAACTGCAGTGTTTATTATGTAGTGGTCTTCTTTTATCACTGATAATGCTTTTTTGCCTTACAATCTATTTTGTCTGATACCAATATGGAGGTCCCAGCTTTCTTTTGGTTAATATTTGCCTGGCATATTTTCTTTCTGTCCTCGGAGGAGTTAATTTTTGGGAACATCGTTTCAATAAACTTTCGATGACTGGTTTCAGATTCAAAAATAACTACAAACTCTTATAATTTTTTGTATACTGAACATTTGATATAAAGCTGTGATGGATCAGTAATTTGGGAGCCAGTTTAGGTGTTTTGGGGGTTTCTGGTCTTACTGTTAGGTACGTTGTCCTGTCTGGGTTCCCTGATT
The DNA here is from genome assembly GCF_000442215.2 of Lipotes vexillifer. Classification (NCBI taxonomy): domain Eukaryota; kingdom Metazoa; phylum Chordata; class Mammalia; order Artiodactyla; family Lipotidae; genus Lipotes; species Lipotes vexillifer. Next base: position 3,776,951 of record NW_006772616.1, on the reverse strand, counting down.
CAAGTGTGTGTGTCTCTGACACCCCACTCCACACTGGATCAATCCAGCAGGTCTTTTTAATTTGTCCTATATAACTTCTTTCACTTAAATTCCTCTTTTTGGTGTCACTGCCTTTCCTTTAATTCAGGCCTGTATTTTCTCATTTCCTGCCAGAGTGTCCCCTATGTTTTCCTTGCCCCCAGAGTCTCACTCCCTGTCTTGTTTTCTTCCAACAACAATGCCAGTCCTGTCATCCTGAAATGCAATTTTGCTCATGGCTGTCCTGCTCAGCAGTTCTCCACGATTCCCCCTGCCAAGGTTAGGAGCCGAAATGATGCCTGAGCTGGGTTCAAGACCCTTTGGGTCCTCGTCCTCCTCTTTTATAGTTCTTCCCTCACTCCTGCTCATTGGGCACCCTCCCTCTCTCCTTGCAGATACACTCAGCATTTCCCAAATTTGCCAAGAGCTTCAGCCCTTCATTGCCTTTGTACATTCCATTTTCTCTACCAGAAATGTTACATTTTGCCTGAAGCTTTCTCTGATGACACCAACAAAGTCATCTCTCCATTGTAAGGCTTGAAGCTAATGCTGGCGTCACTTGTCCTGGTGATGATCATTGTAATCCAGTCAGTCATAGAGTTGAGATGTCTGGCAAAATCTCCTCCCGTGCCAGCCTTTACTTTGTGGGTCAGTTCCCTGTGCACTGTCGACACTATGTGATTTCTAGTCCTTGGCATGAGGCACTTGGCACGTCTGCAGGCTGACTGATGGAGGAGGGGGCTGGTTCTCCTCTGAAGCACCTTAGATTGTTTGAAAGTTCTCCTTTGAATTGGACTGAAATCTACTTTTTTTCTCATTAGTTTTAATTCTGGACCCATATGGAATAATTCCTTTCTCTCTTCAAATACCTGTTTTTATCTGTCTAGGGGATTGCTATTGCATTCCTTCTAAGTCTTCTCGATCGGCCTCTTCTGCCTTTCAATGATTCTTACAGGTCCAGAATTTCTACTTCTTTGCCCTTCTGGTCTCTCCCTCTCTCTCTCTCTCTTTGTTTAATGTTTACTTAGTTATTGATTACTTATTTATTTTGGCTTCACTGGGTCTTAGTTGCGGCATGCAAACTCTTAGTTGCGGCATGCATGCGAGATCTAGTTCCCCGACCAGGGACTGAACCCGGCCCCCCTGCACTGGGAGTGCAGAGTCTTACCCACTGGACCACCAGGGACGTCCCCCTTCCTGATCTCTTTTTAAAAGGCAAATTGTACTTTGTCAGTGCCTCCCCTCTCCTTTTCGGGGTCAGTACCCTTTTAAAGTATCCTCCAGGTTAAATATAATCCTCCAGGTTTGGCCAGAAAGTAGAAAGGAGCTGTCACTCTCATTTTTTATCACCATTCCTGTATTAATGTGGTCTGGGAGCTCATCTACTTACAGTTGGAAACCTCAACACACTCGTTATTCCTAGTTTACCATTAACCAAAACCCTTAAGATTTTTGTCTCAGACGTTGTTTAATTATTTACAATTATAATTTCTCAGGTATCAGCTATTGAGAACTTTGTATCTGTTCCCTGGTTTTTACCCTGTTGAATTTGGTTTTGTCCCGTGCACCTGCTTTAACCTTTTTGGAACTAGAATCTGTCATCCCAGCTATTTCCTGATCTCTTTACTTTTGTAACACTCTTTGTAAACTTGACTCCTGAAATCCCATAAGTAAAATCACTTTGGGGGCTTCTTCTGTATGCGAAGCACAAGATGAGAGGCCCGGGAACTGAAGAGGAATTAGTAAGGCTTGTGCCCTTAAGGAATTAGGACGAACGAACGCTCCATGTTTTCACCTAAGACGGTGAATACACGTTGAATGAAGAAGTCTGGCGTCAAAACTTTTTACTCTTCCACTAGGTCCCTTCCTTCAGGTTGAAATTAATCTTACCTGTAAGGTCGGATGTGAGTCCAGTCAGCTTTATAACCATACACCCCCATGTTCTGTATTTCACCCATAAGGAAGCCGCAGGAGACTGTCATATGCCTTCCTAAAGCCCAGGCACAATCTTTGCCCAGGGCTCGCAGGCTGAGGCCAGTCCAAGGGATGGCATCCGTTTCTGTGAACCCATGCCAGCTCCTGGGGACACCACTTCACCTCCTAATGCGCACAGTTCATGGGTTTTGAGTTCACTGTCTGCAGTTTCATCACTTTCCTTCTTTGCCGTCTGAAAGATAAGCAAGATGCGTTTGCCTCTTTCCTGTCTTCTGTGTGGATGTTGGAGGCTACAAACATTGTTCTTATCCCCTCTCCAGTTTTTCCTGTGATCAGCAATTTCTGTTAGTATTAATCTGTGTCACAGTTTTTGCCTTCCATAATGATAGCTGTAATTTTATGGTACTTCCTGGCCCTTTTTCTCTTTTCTTCATCATTCTCATTTTATTGAATAGACAGCCCTTGGCCAAACTGACAGAAAAGCAAACGCCTTCTTCTTGGGACTTCTGAGATATAGTCTGGTGCAAATGAAGCCCTGATCATTCTGTCATCTTAAGCCATGGTCCACAAAGCCAGATCCTGTTATTGATTTGAAAAGGTTGAGGTCGAAAAGTTTGTCCCTTGCCATTAGAAATGTAGAGAGGCCATCGAGTGCCATGGTTAAGATTATGGGAGCCAGTGGGCCAGTTGGCTGGCTTCAGATCTGTATGGCCTTGGACAAGTCATTTAAACTTTCTGTGCCTCAGCTATCCACAAAATTGGTGGAATTAGGCAAATTAGATGAGCTGACACATGCAGTATGCTTAGAGCACATTAGCACAGACTAAGTAGTCAATTAATGGCTTGCAAACAACAAAGTTCCTCCATTGATGCATTGCTTGTTTAACAATGACATTGGCTGAATCAGGCAGTTGGTCCATGATAATAATAGCTTACTGCATGCCAGGCATTGTGCTAAGTGCTGTATATTCATCATGTCTCTTAATCTCATAGGTTTTATATGATTTGGGTTATGGCCCCATTTTATTATGGCCCCAGGTTACAGGTATGGAAACTGAGGCTCAAAGAGATGAAGAAACCCAGGCCTGCTTGTCAGAACCTGAGCTCCTAACCACCTTGCTGTGGTGGGTCATTAACCCACCCTCTCTGTTAACACTGCATGCTCTGTCTCTGTTGACGAAGTTCCAGTGTGGTTTCTATTAATGAGCATTTAGTCTTGCTGGGGAGAAAACATATGTAAATGGCAGAATTCGTGGATTACGGAGAGAATCCGCCTCATTGCCAGTGATACAGCGGGTGATACAGCCGTAAGAAAGATATTGATTCAGGGACTTCCCTGGTGGTCCAGTGTTTGAGAATCCGCCTTCCAGTGCAGGGGACGTGGGTTTGATCCCTAGTCAGGGAACTAAGATTCCACATGCCACAGGGCAACTAAGCCTGCACACCACAACTAGAGAGCCCGCGTGCCGCAACTAAGGTCCAATGCAGCCAAAAATAAATTAAATAAATAAAATAAAATAAAAGGTATTGATTAAGAGAAGAGGGAACTTGGCGTGGTCTACAGGGCTGAGTGGAGTACGGGGCTTGACCTGGGAACTGAAGATGGGTGGGGTCTGACCAGGCACAGAGAGCAAGGAGGGAGGTGTGCAAGGCAGGGACACAACTTGAGGCAAATCCACGAAGTTAAAACAGTTGTGCTGGGAGTGAGAGCAGTGGTGAACTGGTCGCGCTGGTGGAGCGGGAATGTGCCAGGGTATATAGAATATGTTAGAGCATTGGGGAGATGCAGTTAAGTCTGCAGCATGTAAGAGTTGCAAGCTGGTGGCCCTTGGGTCACTATTGGTTCTCAGTGAGTTTTCTAAAACTTCGAATTGGTTGTCAGCGCTTAAAAACTGGAAGATTTTATGTCAAAGTCTGGATTTACAGCTGCTCTGGAACTAACGGAGAAGTTCTGGCAGTTGCGGAGCCCACGTCCCCACTTGGTGACAGCTGGCCAGAGCTGAGGCCAGCGGTCTCCCCTGTATGGGACAAGGGTGCTCCATTCTGCACAGACCCCCGCCCCTTCCATGCGACTCCATCTGCCTGACTGGTGAGGGCAGCAGAGTTTGTGGTCTTGGCCTCTTGGATACGGGCTCTGAGACTGGCTCAGAGGACCCTGTCCTTTCTTCCTTTCAAACTGCAGGCTCCATGAGAGCAGGATCCAGGCTTTGCTTGGGCACTGCTGCGCTGCTCGGGCTAGAGAAACGCCCTGCAGATCTCGGGCCCTCAGTCAATGTGGCACATGGGTGGCAGCAGTGACCACGTTACAGTGGGCTCAGTTTCCGAAGCTGAACACAGACGGATGAGGCGCACAGCAGTCAACCGGGTGGCTCATTTTAAGCCCTGTTTTTAAAAAGGCAAACTGTGGATGACCCTTAAGCAGCAAATAGGCCACTTATGAAGTCGAGACTGGTCTGCGTGTGTGTCAAGGAGAAAACTGCTGGTTGTGCTTTGCTCTGTTTCCAGCCCCATTCCTGGACACGGGGAGGTACGCTCTTGTTCTCTTCTTTGGACACACACTAAACAATAGGAGTGGAAAATGCATCAAGAAGACCTAAGGCACATACTTATTGGCTTCATTCAGCAGGAACAGCAGCACGACCGAGAGCACAGCCAGAGCTCCCCGCTCTGTGCGATTCCACAAATCCTGTAAAACCCTAGTTGCTCTTCACTAGGGCTGTGATCTTTCCTCCTGGCTGCGGATCAGTTTAGCCCGGGTTCCTGTTCTGTTTATTTCTTTCTTTCCCTTTCTTCTGCACGTGGTGTTCCTCTGGGCTCCGTCTGCACTCACCTTGCCATGGGAGCCCCGGAAAAGAATAAAGTCCCCCCGCCTCTTCACCCCCGGGCTTGGCTCCAGAAAATCAAAGCCGAGCAGAGGCAGCTCTTCTCTGCCTGCAGCAGGGTCAGCGATTTGTGTAATGTTTTCCGTGTCAGCTTATCTCTGCCGATTTCTTGTGTTTGTGAGCAAGGGGAGGAAGTGCTGCATCGCCATGGCTGCCTTTTTCAACAGGTGGGAGCCGCAGCTGCGATCAAAGCCCAGCTTTGTCGAGTGTTCCTGGTGGGGCTGGATTCACCCCTTTGGAGTGAGGTGGCTCCAAGAAAAAACTTACCCGGATGCCCCCACGAGGAACGAAAGGAGAAAAGCCCTTACGTCCCTCGCCCCATGTGGGAAGCTTTTTGATCACATCGTCTGAATCTAACCATAATTAGGCTTTTGCGTCCAGTTCTTGGAGGAACACGAAATGCTGTTCAGCCAGCAGGTTTGGTACTCACAGCCATCTAACTGGGGGTTTCAGTTGTACTGTGTATTCCTGTATTTAGTCAAATGATATTTTGGAACCACTTTTTCATTCTTATTTTTAGTAATCAGTAATTTTCGTAGATAGTAATTTGGGTCTGATTGGACATCTTGGCAACTCTTCAGTTCTCATTATAGCAGAGTTTTCGCCTGTATGTCTTGATGCTAAAGTGAACATAGAATTCTTAAGCGATGTCCAACAAAGTAATTTTTGAGAGTCATGGTCACTACCTTAAAATAGAGAATAAATTTTAGTTTCCGTGCTGATACAAGTATCCTAGAAGGCTTAATTTGCGTAAATGTTTTGCCAAGGGTTGGATCCCCCAACATAGGAAAGGTTCTTCAGCGATTCTCCTGGCTAGTGTGGTCTTCCAGCCTCTTGTTTCACGTAGGTAATAAGCCCTCTGAGTACCCAGATGGTGCCACTGCTTCGGTGGGAGCTGGCACACAGCAGGTTGCGTGTTAGAAGCCCTGGCCATCCCCCGGATTTACCCTCTGGCATCAGGCACATGTTGGCCTGTGAGCACTGGTGAAGTGTAGAGAGTCATTCATACCTGCTTAGCCCATGTGACTGAGGAAAGGATCACACGGGCTCACGCATATGAAAGCAGTTCAAAACCCTCCAGTCTGGTGCCTGTGTGGAATATTAGTGCTCCAGGCTGTGGTAGCCCTGTACTCTTAGCTTTGTCTAGGCCTCATCGTTGTCACAGGGAATTAGGGCTTTCGATTCGATCTTGTTGGTCGAATTTTGTATTCATAGCCATGTGAGGCTATTTTAGTGTAGATTAATTAAAATAAAGTAAGATTTAGGATTCAATTCCTCAGTCACGCTGGACATTTCAAGTGCTCAGTTGTCACATGTGTCTTGTGGCTACCATGTTAGATAGTACAGATCTAAAACATTTCCATCTTTACGTAAAGCTCTGCCAGACAACCCTGGGCTCAATTATCTATCTGGTTCCCTCCAGCCTGCGTTTGTGTAGAGTTCAACAGAGTGGCTTGCTCAGTCCTTAAAGGAGAATTAATTGTGCCTTTAATGCCCCATCCTCCACCCATACCAGGGGCGTGGATCTGCTGTAATCTTTGCCCTTGTTTCCCTGGTGGCTGAGCGTGAGGCCTTCCTATGGCATCTTTCACAGTTTCTTAGCAGAGAAAAGTCAGCTGTAGAAAGATACGTTCTTGAGCCCTTAAGTAATTTTATCTAGCTTATATTTATAGTATGAAATACTATAAAATTCTGGCTTGGCCAGAATTTTTCTCCTCTTTTACTAAACCTCTGGGTCTTCCTTTTAGAAATACGATAGGCCGTTGTCATTTTCCTTGAACGTGGGACAGCGCAGATTGGGTATCAGGCTCAGGAGAGTGGAAGGTAGGAGGAGCAGTTTTCTAGGCATGGATACACGATCTGGAGATTAGAGACAGCTACGTGGGAATTGACACCCACATGGCTTTTAGGCTGGGAGCAGCGGTTGGATGTGAGTATTGTACCAAGTTCAGTGGGCTGGAGGTTCATGCCAGGAAGAAATGGACTAAGTAAAAAGCAAGAATAAAGCCAGGTCTCACACTTTAGGCTATTCAATGTATTTGGTCTCTTATGTCACCTTCAGCCAGGTCTTCTCTAAACACGTAAAAAATTGAATCCCCTCTGTCCTTAGCACTCCTGGGCCACTTTTCAGCTGTGTTTTTCCCATAGCAGTTTTACCATCTAGCACACTCTGTATTTACTTAGTTTCTGTTCGTTGTCTATCTTTTCCTAAACAAGAGTATAAGCTCCATGAGCATGAAGGTCCTTATCTGTTTTGCTCAGTGCTTAGGCACATAGTACTTTCGGTAGATATTGAATGAATGAATGAATGAGAAATGCGTCTGCCGCGTTGTTTCAGTGAGACCTGGATGTAGCGGTTACTTGTGGGAGAGGCCCATACTGGAGGTGAGGAAGCAATCGGAGGAGGGCGGTGGGGCTAGGGCGGGCGCAGGGTGGGGTCTAACCAGGCTGGAGAGGGAGTGGGGGAGGAGCAGGCTTCTGGAGCCTGCCCCTGGGAGAGATCTCTGCAGAGGCTGAAGATGTTGTGCAAGAAAGCAGCTGATCCCAGCTTTGTACAATCGGTGCTGGGAGATGAGATGTTTCTGAGAACGAGCCTCAGGATCAAGCGGGCCTAGAAGAAAGGCCACGGAGAGAACTCTTGAGCCAAAGGGCCATTAGAGAAGGGCTCCTCGCACCTTGACCTGGAGCCCAGGTGGCTGAGTGGCTGAAGGCTGAAGCTTCAGAGCTGACCCAGGAGCGGGGGAGAGCCTCGTGCCAGTCCCACCCTGCCAGCTGTTTGGTCAGATTGAGTCAGCGATGCTGAGAGCTGTAAAGCGTAAGGTGATCATAATCATCGCTCCGACACGGTCACGGCTGTCTGAAGCAGTGCCTCTCAGACTTCACTGAGCATACAGGTCCCCTGGGAGCTTGTTAAAATTGCAGATTCTGATTCAGGGGTCTGGGATAGGCCCTGGGGTTTTGCAGTTCTCACAGGTTCTGAGATGATACTGCTGCTGCTGTCCAGGGACTCCACTGTAAGTAGCAGGGCTTTATTAAGGAGAGAAACGAAATATGCGTCATTGATATCAGTTACCTTTATTAAGACTATTTTAAAATTCTCCTTGGATAGGCTAGGGACTGTCACTTAAGGATGTTCCGATAGACAAATGCCTTTCACTGTAGTTGAACTAAAGTAGTTTTTGAGAGAACATAAGCAACCATTAAGAAAATTGGCCTTCCCCAATTTTGATTTTCTGTAGATGAACGCTTGTCAGCACTGTTGTCCAGTGTGGCTTTCAAATCCAAGGCTTCCTAAGGCAGTTCTTGAAAGTCCAAGCCTGAGCAGACTTTTACGTCCATTGCTTACATGAGAGGTGGTTGTACCCAGCAGGGTGTGGTGTGTGTGCTGAGCTACTGACCAGCTGGTCTTGACAGGGGCCTGGATTGGGGTTAGAAGTCTGCTCTTGTGCGTAGCAAATGGACTTGAGGACGCGGGGAGGAGGAAGGGTAAGCTGTGAGAAGGTGAGAGAGTGGCATGGACATATATGCACTACCAAATGTAAAACAGATAGCTAGTAGGAAGCAGCCGCATAGCACAGGGAGATCAGCTCTGTGCTTTGTGACCACCTAGAGGGGTGGGAGGGAGGGAGACTCAAGAGGGAGGGGATATGGGGATATGTGTATATGTATAGTTGATTCACTTTGTTGTACAGCGGCAACTAACACAACAATGTAAAGTAATTATACTCCAATAAAGATGTTTTAAAAAAAAAAAACGAATGGAATTTGACCTGTACATTGTGAACTTGCTTTGCAATGGTAACTCCTTTATCCTTTCCATTTTCTCCCTTCTGCAATGAGAATGTCTTTTCTATACCTATCCAACCATTATATTTTGCAACAGATAACTTGTTTTTTAGTTTCACAGGTCTGTGGACAGAGAGGAATTTACCTCAGGATGGAACATACCCGGAGACTCACCTAAACCTGATTGAGATGAGGTTTAGATGAGATTTTGGACCTAGAATTGATGGTGGAATGGATTGAGACCTTGGGGACGTTGAGACGGGTGAATGTATATTGCACGTGGGACAGCCATGAATTGGGGGGGCTAGAAGCCAGGCTGCACTGGGTTGGATAGTGCCTCACCCAATTCATATCCTTCTCGGAACCCTAGAATGTGACTTCATCTGGAAATAGGGTTGTCGTAGATGTAAATTATTGTTAAGATGGGGTCATATTGGTGTAGGATGGACCCTTAATCCAATATGACTGGTATTCTTATGAGGAGAAGAGACACAGAGACACGTCCAGAGGGAAGACAGCTATGTGACACACAGAGAGAATGGCAGGTGGTGACAGAAGCAGAGTTTAAGAGTGATGTGTCTATAAGCCACGGATTCCTGGCAACACCTGAAGCTAAGAAATAGGCATGGAACAGATTCTCCCCTTTGAGTCCTCAGAAGGAAGCAGCCCTCCTGATACCTTGATTTTGGACTTCTAGCCTCTAGAGCTGTAAGAGGATAAATTTCTGCTGTTTGAAGCCACCCAGTTTGTGGTAGTTTGTTATGACAGTCACTGGAAACTAATACACGGAGTTTTCGGAAAATTATTCTAATGATCCATGGACTAGGTGTTGTTTTTCATAATCCAGCCCCAAAGAATGGTATTAAGTCAAGTTGAAAATAGGATGAAAAATTATTTCATTGGCCCAAACTCAATATGGCATAAATGACTTTTTTTTAACATCTTTATTGGAGTATAATTGCTTTGCAATGGTGTGGTAGTTTCTGCTGTATAACAAAGTGAATCAGCTATACGTATACATATATCCCCATATCCCCTCCCTCTTGCGTCTCCCTCCCACCCTCCCTATCCCACCCCTCTAGGTGGTCACAAAGCACCGAGCTGATCTCCCTGTGCTATGCGGCTGTTTCCCACTAGCTAGCTATTTTACATTTGGTAGTGTATATATGTCCTATATGTCCATGCTACTCTCACACTTCGTCCCAGCTTACCCTTCCCCTTCCCCGTGTCCTCAAGTCCCTTTTTTACGTCTGCGTCTTTATTCCTGTCCTGCCCGTAGGTTCAGAACCCTTTTTTTTTTTTTTTAAGATTCTGTATATATGTGTTAGCATACGGTATTTTCTTTCTGACTTACCTCACTCTTTATGACAGACTCTAGGTCCATCCACCTCACTACAAATAACTCAATTTTGTGTCTTTTTATGGCTGAGTAATAGTCCATTGTATATATGTGCCACATTTTCTTTATCCATTCATCTGTCGATGGACACTTAGGTTGCTTCCATGAATGACTCTTACCTTGCAGTATTTTCTGTATGTCAGATGACATACAGAATCGGTAATTTCTTGTTCAAAGAGATCAGTTGTTTCTGTTAATGACTGAGATGGAAATGGTTTTTACTCTTAGAGAGTAAGGACAGGCAGTTCTGTATTCATCTGTGCATCAGTTGCTGTTTGTCTTTCGTGGCACTTTTCAGAGTAGAGTTTCACTAGCACCTTCTACCTGTAGCTAATGCATGACCTTTTATTTAGATCAGGTTTTGCATAAATGTATTTTGGGCAGAGGAGTTTGAAGTTTGGAACTGGTTCTTTTCAGTAGAGAAGAATTATGATTATATGTCATTATCATCATTGCCTTTTAAAAAGAAAGTTGATATACTGTTTGTTCCCAGAAAGAACCCGAGTGTGTGTGTGTGTGTGTGTGTGTGTGTGTGTGTGTGTGTGTCTGCGCTTCGAAATTAGAAGGCCAAGTCAGCGTATTCCATCATCATCCAGTATGAAATGTGTCTGGAGTGGCCTCACTGGAGTCCTGTCCTACATTATCAGTTGCTGGCTCTAGTGTCAGTATGTCATGCCTGGCAGGTTAGCAGGTTTTGGCAGAGGAAATGAAACCTAGTCAGTTACTACAAGATTTATAGTAGGCCTGCTATTGCAGGAAGTGGTGAAAAGTTGATTGATAGTTTGAGACAAAACTCTACAGCAAGAAACAGGATGTATGCTTTCTATTTATACCTAGTTTTCTTTTTCCTGCATTTCAGGGCTCCTTTTGCACTTTGTTTTGGCTGTTTCATAAGGCTACGGTTCCCTTTATTTTTTTCCCCCTAAATTCAGTTGCCAAATGCAAAATAATTGAGGAAATTTTATATCAGCTTAGCCACAGTAAAGGCATATACCCTCAGCTGTTACTGTTACTCTTTCATGGCAGTTGGATTTACTGTAACTTGTCAGAAGGCAGTCTTTAATTAAAAAAAATTCCTTCAGATAGGATATTATTTCACATCTATAAACAGAATGGCAGAGTTTTGTTTTTTTTTTTAAAGCTACATGGCAGGATTACGTTTCCAAAAATTTTCTAAGAAAAACCTGTGTTGAGTATAATTCTATTAAAATACGACATTAGTACGATCTATCATGTGTCTTTTAAATGCTGAATCTCTTCACTCTGTAAATATATCTTAACAGGTAGGAGTTCTTCACTTAGATATAAAATATATACTATAAGTACAACTAGTAACTCAGCGTATGTGTTCATTGAGTATATCCACATGTACCTGGTTTTTGTAGCATTCTAGTTAACTAATAATGTCATTTGACAAGGCTTTTTGACACGACCTAGCCTGGTCTGTTTTGAGTGTGACAGTGAAAAACCACTAACTGCGTTAAATGAGGTGTTTTCTGAAATGGAAAGGATTACAGAGTTAGATTCTAGAATTTACAAGAGTGGCAGAGTTAGAACCAACTCCAATTGTGCCAGTGCTTGAAAGAACAAAGAGGCTACTCTTTCATGGCTTAATTTTTTTTCTCCAGAGGAATAATTTCCTTTTCTGTGAACAGCGACTGCTAAGTTATCTGTGTAAAATGATTGAATAGAAACAAATCCAACTTTCATTCCTCAGGCTGTTGGGTCACATTCTACACCAAATGATATTTTGAACATTTTAATTAGTTTTTTATCCCAGCATTCTTTGAGAGGTCAAAATGCTTCTTCTGTAAAGTTTCTATCAAAAGTTTAATATCAACTAGGGAAACTAGAGAGCTTGAGGTAGTAAAAGTGGGATAATAAGAAATAGAGGGACTTCCCTGGTGGCGCAGCGGTTAAGAATCTGCCTGCCGATGCAGGGGATACGGGTTCGAGCCCTGGTCTGGGAAGATCCCACATGCCGCGGAGCAGCTAAGCCCATGCGCACAACTACTGAAGCCCATGCTCCACAACAAGAGAAGCCACCGCAATGAGAAGCCACCGCAATGAGAAACCCACGCACCACAGCAAATAGTAGACCCCACTCGCTGCAACTAGAGAAAGCCCATGCGCAGCAGCAAAGACCCAACACAGCCAAAAATAAATAAGTAAATTTATTTTTTTAAAAAAAGAGAGCGAGATGAATCAGGGTGGCAAGGAATAAAAAAAAGAAACATATAATCCATTTTTTACACACATTATATAAATGGGTCATCTTAAACATAATACAGTGCTAAAAGTGAGAAACAAACTTTCCTCTGAAGCATAAAAAGTCATCTCAGCTGGTAAGAGGCACGAGTTTCTGTTTGGGTCCTGGGCCTCATCCTTGCCACTTTCCTGCCTGTTAGAGTTGACACTTTTTAGTCCCAGCATGGTGAGGGATGCTTTCTGAAAAGAGCCAAGATGACAGGTAGGGAGCTTTGAAATTCCAAATTCATGCACTTACAAGCGACAGATGTAGTATTTTTATAGTAGACAATAACAAAGGTATACATAGTTTTAACTTGAGTAGATATATCTGCTGTATTCATGAATATCCACAAAAATAATTCACATTTTTCCCCCTGGGATTCTACAACCTCTGTAGGTAAAGCTTAAATGTATACTCCATTTAAGATTGCTGAGCTAAAGGGACCAGTCCTAGTTTCTCTGGAGAATTCTGGGCCTTAGGCAAGTCAGAACTTGCTCCTTTGAGGTGTTGAGTGGTATCACGTTGGGAAGGAATCAAGAATGTGGGCTTAAGAAGGGAAGCTTTTCATTCAGAGCCTGAGAATTCCTGGGAGCCCCTGTGGTGGGGAAGAGAGAGTGCGGGAGCTCAGAGGCCTGGGCTTCCCGTCCTGACTGCCCCTCATCAGTGGGGTGAACTTCAGCTGGTCTCTTAACCTCTCCAAGCTTCTGTTTCACCGTGTGTCATGTGGGGATAAAAATGAAGCTGATTCATAGGCTTGTCGTTAGGAGCCAGCGCAGTGAGACGTTTGTGGAGCGCCGTCCTTCGTGTATTGTTGAAAGTGTTTATCGTGGCTCTTAAACATGTGAGGTGTGTGCTTACTGAAGTGTGAAGGCTTTTATTTCAGATTTTTATTTTGCATATGATAATTTAATGCGAGGCATTGTCTCCTTGCCCAAGTTCATGGCTCTTTATCTCTTAAAGCTGTGTGTCATTACCCAGAGAGGACCTTTTTCAGTGAGGAAGATGGCAGTGAACTAGTCCTTAGGTTGGCAGGGCCTTGCAGTAAGGAGGGTTTAAACTGGTCCACTGGCTCTCACCAGAACCGTGGCCACTGGTAGCCAAGGTTTCAAAATATACGGTGGACATCATCTACAGCTGTCTTGGACATGGATGTAGATTATACTGCAATCATCTTATTTCATAACTGTGTTTTTAAAGATGTCTCAAACCCACCAGAGTTCACTCAGAGTTATAGCCCTTTGGGAATCATTCACCAACTCTAGTGGATCTCATCCCAGTTTTCCTCTCTATCCCAGACCATCTTTCCTTTTCTAAGCTCTGGCAATCCCAGCACCGATACATGGGGTTTTCCTCATTTAAGAGAAAGTTGTGCATCCATGACGGCCATTGTCCTTGTCCTACCCTCCCTTGGACACTGACTGCAGTGGAAGCTTCGGGTCCTGGTTACACTTGTGGAGGGCCGGGGGCGGGGCACGGAAGCTCATTGTTAACGTTAAGTATTTTGAGACAGGGGGGTCTCAGGTACATCCAGGCACTTAGATGAAAGTCCCAAGTCCCCATCTATCACTTAAGCTCTATTGAGATGAAGCCTCATTTCCCCAGTATTATGGGATGGACTTCGCTTTGACGAATGAATTTATTCTGTGAACTCACCTCATCCAGTTTGTCTCAAGCCACTCATTTAATCTTTGGAGCTAGGGAAACCCAGAAGACATGTCACTCATTGCCACTTTTTTTCACTTGTCACACCAGATTTTCCTCTATGGAACAGCAAAGGTATCGTTTTTGGAGAACTGCAGTATGCTTTACACGTTGCTTCAGAAACAGAACTACTGAAATGAATCCAGGTTAATGAAAAAGTTTATCTGTTCAGTATAATGTAATGTTATAAATGTAGCAAAAATATCCTCTGAAATAGCATGAGATGGTTTTCTGCTAAAAATGAAAAGCACTCCATGTCGCTCTCTGACTGCTTTTTTTTTCTTTTTTAGTTAAAAAATTTGAATAGGTATTCCATTCACATAGGTTTAAAAATGAACGATAGTGTTTGGTTCAGTAGCACAGATACTAAAATTGGAACAATACGAGAAGATTAGCATGGCTCCTGTGCAAGGATGACATGTAAATTTGTGAAGTGCTCCATATTTTTATATTGTGTGATATTGCTTATATGTGGAATCTAAAAAAAGGGTACAAATGAACTTATTTACAAAACAGAAATAGAGTCACAGATGTAGAAAACAAAGTTATGGTTAACAAGGGGGAAGCAGGGGAAGGGATAAATTGGGAGATTGGGATTGACATATACACAATACCATATATAAAATAGATAACTAATAAGGACCTACTGTATAGCACAGGGAACTCTACTCAATACTCTCTAACGACCTATATGGGAAAAGAATCTAAAAAAGAGTGGATATATGTATATGTATAACTGATTCACTGTGCTGTACAGCAGAAACTAACACAGCATTGTAAATCAGCTATACTCTAATGAACATTTTAAAAATAAGAACCAATATGCGGTGACAAGTCTCCCTCTCACCATCATCTTTCATCTTTCCAGCTCCTGCAGTGCCCCCCTCCACGTATTAGTGTTTTCTGTAGCTCTCCAGAGTTCATGGATAAGTGTACAAGCAAATAAAATATGTTTTTATGTCTTTCCTTTGTTGTGTGTGTTTAACATAGAAGGCAGCATATACATATGGCAGGCCTTTTGTTGTTAAACAATATATCTGGGTTAGCCCCTGGAGAACCTCATCTGTTACATAGCTGTAGACTTTTCCTTCGTGTGGATATGCCATAGCCGTATGCCACGTTGATGGACATTTGGGTGTTTGTTATTTTGGAGTATTAGAAACAGTGCCACAGTAAATAGTACCTTGGGCCTGTGTCGTGTAGCCTACGTGTTTAATTTCCAGAATCGGGTTTGCTTGGGTCAAGGGTATGTTACGTTTTCAGTTTTGAAAGGTATTGCCAGGTTCTCCTTCATCGGGACTGTAGCCGTTAACTCTCTCACCAGCAGTGTATGAAAGCGCCTTTCCTCCACAGCCTTGCTGGCAGTGTTACCAAACGTTTGGATTTTTGCCAGTCTGATAAATGAAAAATATATCTCAGCACGACTTTAATTTGTATTTCTCTTATTTGACTGAAGTTGTTGAACATCTTTTCATATATTTAAGAGCCATTTGTATTTCTTTGTATGAGAATTGTCTGCTTGTGTCTTTTGCCCATTTTCCTGATGGATTATTATTTGCATTTTTAAGAACTCTGTTAGGGGAACTAGGCCCTGTTTTGTGATATGAATTGCAAATGTTTTTCTCAATTTTGCATTAGCCTTTTGACTTTTCTTGTAATTTTTTTTTTCTTTTTGCCCAACAAAACTTGTTGATTTTTATTAGTTGAATTTATCAATCTTTGCCTTTCTTTTGTGGCTTCTGGATTTTGAGTTCTAGTTAGAAAGCCCTTCCTCATTCTAGGCTCATGAGGGAAATCTCCTGCGTGTCCTGTAATACTTGGTTCCTTTTTTCCATTCATATCATTGATCTGTCTGGGGATTCATCCTGTGTGCCATATGAAGTATGGATCCAACTTTATTTTGTTACCTCTTTAAGCTGTGGACCCTGTTATCCCCAGACCAATTAATGAATAGTCCTAACATTTCTTCTTAAAATGGTCTTCAAGGTCCAGAAAGTTGGCAGCTCTTGCGGAAGCCTTAAAGAAAGCATCCCCGACCAAGGCCCAGCTGGGGTTGGAACTGCAGGAACTGGAAGCAGCGGCGCTTTTGGTTCAGGAGGAAGAAGCTGCATCGAAAGCAGGAGCCCGACGCCTTTTCGGGCAGCAGGCGCCTTCCTCCAGCTCTGAGTCAAGCGACTCGGAGGAATCAGAGAGCAGCACATCGTCTGAGACCGAGGACTCAGACTCGGAACACGAGGAGCCCAGAGGTGGTGAATGTGAGGCAGGGCCTTCCTCGCTCGGTCCCTTTGTTGAGGAAAGCAGCACGGCCCTGCTTCCTGACCATGGTGGGATGTGCAGAAGCGTGGTCCTCCCAGGGTCTGATGATGGTCAGGGACAGCCGCTCGCCTCTCCCCGGGCTCCTGGGACATCTGAGCCTCTAATCCAGGAGCTTGGAGAACAACTGGAGACTTCGGTTCAGATTTCTGAGCCCAAGGGCTCTGCTGCTGGACAGCGTGCTGAAGAGAGACAGCCGGCAGACACCCAAGAATTGACTCTGAGTGGTCTCATTCGTTATTGAGAATTACGTCAGATTTGGTTTTGTTGACCGAATGAGAATTCTTCATTTTCACTTTGTACTTTTCCTTAGTGTATACAACATTGTTTGTCAGTGAGCTAATGTTGACACCGGTCGGTTTTCTTGTTGCACCTTTAAAAATAAAGTTCTAAAGTTTTTCTTAAAGCAAAGTGTAATTAATATTTGGAGATGAGAATAACAGTTCTGCCAGAAACTCTAGAAGGTAGGGCCCTAAAATATTTTGAATAGCTTTACAGAGATACGCAGGACATACAGTAAGCCGCAAACATCTTAAGCAGATAGTGTGATAAGTGTTGACAGATACGTACACCGAATAAAACGAGTACTGCAGTTGAGATGCTGTACTTACCCACCATCTCCAAGTGTCCTCCTGCCCCTTCGTCACCCCTCTCCCACCCGCGCCTCTGCATGCCACCCACCCCCATTCCCCAGGCAATCCTCCATCTGCTCTGTCACTGTACGTTAGGTTGCATTTCCTAGAATTTAATATAAATTGAATCGTATAATATGTACTCTTCTTTGTCAGGCTTATTTCATTCAGTATAATTATTTTGAGATACGTTGATGTAGCCTGTATCGAGGTTTGGCGGTGTTTTTTTTTTTTCCATATCTGAGTAGTAGTTCATTAAATGGACATTTGGGTTGTTTCCAGCTTTCAGCTGTTCCAAATAAAGCTGTTATGAACATTTGTGTGCAAGTCTTTGTGTGGACATATGCTCTTATTTCTCTTAGGTAAATATCTAGGAGTGGAATGACAGAGCCGTATGGTAGGTGTATGTTTAACAGTTGAAGAAACCACCAAACTGTTTTCCAAAGTGGCTGTACCATTTAACACGCCCACCAGCAGCCTGTGAGAGCTCTGCTGCTTTCTCATTCTTGTCATCACTTGGTGTGGTCCATTTTTAACATTTTTACCATTTTAATAGGTGTGAAGTGGTATCTCCTGCCTTTTTTTTTTTTTTTTTTGGTCCCCCTGCCTCTCCTCCTCATTCCCCAGCCATTCCTCTATCAAGTGTTTCTTTGATCAAAATGTGTCATCTCGGATCATCTGAAAATTAAATTGCAAATTATGTCAATAAAAATATCTGCAGAATTTGGAGTTGAAAAATAATACAGAAATAATAAACAAATATTTTGCTGTACGCGGGCCTCTCACTGTTGTGGCCTCTCCCGCTGCGGAGCACAGGCTCCGGACGCGCAGGCCCAGCGGCCATAGCTCACGGGCCCAGCCGCTCCGCAGCACGTGGGATCTTCCCGGACCGCGGCACGAACCCGTGTCCCCTGCATCGGCAGGCGGACTCTCAACCACTGCGCCACCAGGGAAGCCCATATCTCCTGCTTTTATTTTGCACTTTTAAGACTTCTTATGTTGAACGTCTTTTCACACGTGTATTTGTCATCCACATATCTTTGGTGAAGTGTCTGTTTAGATCTCTTGTCAATTTTTTTAAGTTGGGTTGCTTTTCTTATTTTTGAGTTTGGAGGGTTCTTTATAAATTCTAGATACAAATCCCCAGAGGAGTCATCCTTGCATGCCTGATTATCTTTGATTGGATAAACATTGTGAATTTTACCTCGTTGGGTACTGGATACGTGTTCTTATAAATATTCTTTAGGTTTGTTTTGGGATGCAGTTAAGTTACTTGGAAATAGTTTGATCCTTGTGGGTCTTGCTTTTGTAATTTGTTAGGCAGGTCTGGAACAGTGCTCCGTCTAGGACACACTATTTCCCCGTCCTAAGGAACGATTTTCCCATGCCCCAGGGATTATGAGTGTTCCAGTCCGGCTGATGGAAATAGACACCTGTGTGAGTGCTGAGCACTGGTCCCTCTAATCCTTTCATGTGGTTCTTGCCTGGCCTCATTTATAGGCTCTCCTCTGAGTCCTCGACCCTCTCCAGGTATCTGGGGTTCTCTGCAGCTCTCCCCTCTCCCGTACTCTGTCTTGCAGACTCAGGCTGCCTTGGACTCCCCAAGCCCCCAGCTCTGTCTCCTGAACTCCGGAGTCCATTGGGTTCTACCTGGGTTGCCCCTCCCTGTGCAGCCTAGACATTCTTCCAGGGCAGTAGGCGAGGCCCTCGTACTGCTCCTGGGGTTTGTTTTCCATCCCTTGGGATCACTGTCTTTCATTGCCTGATGTCCAGTGTCTTGAAAACCGTGGTTTCATGTATTATTTCTGTTTTTCTTGTTTGGTTATGTCAGGAGGGAAAATTCATCTGGTCCGTGTTACTCCATCTTGATTGGAAACGTAAGCCTCCATTAATAATTTAAATGTGAATTTTCCTACTTGAGTGTAAGCTCCTAGGAAGTGATGTCGGTGTCGTGTCTTGTTACCACTGAATCATCAGTGCCCATATTCTCAGAGCTCCATAAATATTTGCTGAATGAATGAACAAATGAAATAAACCAATTTGCTTTAGGGAGGAAATGAAATGAAATCTGATATGTATTAATCCCAGTAGCATTTTTATTTCAGGAAAGGGTATGATCCCTTTTACTCTGGGTCTGTATAGGTTGCAAGTATTTGTATTTCCACTATAAATTCCAGTTTGTATTAACAGGATAGTTGGGGTGACTGTGCTATTTGACACACATGTTAACTCCTGAACACCATAACAGCTTTTTTAGAATGTGTTCAAGACTTTTCTCAGGCTCCCCAGAGACCTTCAGAATCCCTGTGACCATTGAAAATGCATTTCCCCTCAGTAGCACATGACCTGAGGCCAGTTTGAAAATGCGTTATCTGTTATTCCCCTCATTTACTTCCACTGACGTCAAGTTGAGCAAACCCACTCTTGTCTAAAAGTTTAAAGCCATGGAAATTTCTCCTTCCATCACCTTCTGTCCTTACTTAGGAATCTAAACAGGATCTACTTCGGTGAGAATTGTCTTGGGTAGAAAAATCTGTTACTCTCTTCCTCAAAGGATGGGCAAACATGATCCTTCCCGGACATCCTCAAAGCAGAGGAACTCGCTGAACGACTCTCATGAGTTTTAAAAACAATGTGAGCGAGCGCCTTAATTTTACATTCCATGTCTGCCGTGTTACTTTTACCCTTTCTTTGTTCTCAGAGGGTTAAAGCTTTGTGATATCGCATTACCCTGTCTTTGTTTAAGATGAGTTAAGAACACTATACCATGTCTGTAACCCAAAACACATCCAAGGGTGCTGCCTTGAATTTTTTTTTTAACTAGATGACCTGCCAGGCAACTCGAGGGATTTCCTATAACCATATGCATTTCCCAAGAACCCTGGGTGATGGAAGAAAAAATAAAAAGTTAGGGAAAGCACAGAGAGGAGACCTCAGCAGCTGCCTAGCTGCAGCTCAGTGGCAAGAACCAGGGCCTCAGGGCTGAGGAGACAAGGCGTTGAGTCCCAGAGCCATAGTTCGGAGGTACGCCAACCTCTGAGCCTCTCCCTTCCTCTTGGAGATGGGAATACAACGACTTTTTTTGCTTATCTTACAGGATGATGAGACTGCATGTTCAAAACACTTTATCAACTGGAAAGTATTAAACCAGCATCAGAGTTTATTATTATTGTCACACTCCCCAGTGCTGCACAGGGCTCTTTTCAGCTACCTGACAACAGGTTTCCGGGGGAGCCAGCCCTTGGAAAATGAGAGCCCTGTCAATCGCTTCTGAGGCGTGCTTGTGGTTAAAGTCTACACAGTTCAGCAGATTAGACAGAAATATCAGTTACATCAGTGAATCACAGCACTGCCTCATCTTCTGGGCGGGCATTATCATTGACCTGTTTTCTATGTTCTGTCTCTTCTCCCATTATCCTTGAAGAATGACACAGGGCCTCACCGTGGACATCAGTTTTAGGTGCCAGGGACTACACTGATACCATCTTTCACTGGCACGGGATTAATTTACAAATGACACAGGGCTACTCCCTACCACATTCTAAATTGGTTGAACAGCTGGGGGGTGGTTTTCACACCTGCTAGTGAAAAATCCATTTGGGTTGCATGGATCAAATTCTATTACCAAGAATTGGGCATATGAGAGAAAGGATCAAGTTTTCTCAGCCATAAGACTTTATAAAATTCTTCTAAATCAAAGGGAACTCCTGGATATCTATTTTGTTATAAGGAGATTTTTATTTTCTATCTTGTAACTAGAAATTGACCCACATAGTCAATGGTGACAAAAGATACATCTAAAAGAAATGGAAATGAATGAAAGACAATATAGGAAGGAAACTCTAGGCAGCTTTAGAGTTGCCGCTGTATTAAAAATATACCAACTCTTCAGAATATATTAATTATAAAATCTTGGAAGATGTAGACATCCTCTTGTATAAAATGATCTGTCATGTAATGTCATCGCATGTCTGGTAGATTGAAGTTAAAGCTTCATAAACACAAATCTCTGTGACTGTTTGGTCAGGTGTCTCCATGAAAGCAAATCAGAGATTGCAAATCTTCCCTTAACATCATTCTATCTAAATCCCCGATGGAGTTTTTGTTCGTGATGGGCTGCTCCCTTTCCCGCCCATTTTCTAAGTGTGTTATGTATAGTTTCAATCTATAGCAAATGAAGGAAACATTGATTAGACTTGATTTAAGGCAGCAAGTGATAAATGCAGCTGGAAATTGATTCATGCCTCTCCAGTGACTGGGGCTCAGCCATCCACAGTTGACACAACTCTTGTCTCAAGGCTGGAGAAAACAAACAGGGAAACACATGTCAAACAGATAAATGACTCGGCTGTTTTGAACTCTCTGCAGAGGCCATTTGTTTCCCAGATAAGGAAGACTGCTCTCCAAAGTCATGAAAAGATAAGCTGGAGGAAAAGGATGAATGTGGGAGCAGATGCCTTAGCACTTGGAAAAAAAACAAACAGAAAGGATGTACCTCCCAGAAGAATCTTGCTACGTGAATCCGCTTTCCTTTCCCCCCAGAAAATGCTGGAAACAGCGATTTGGCCACGCGAGCCTCGGTCCTAGCTGGGACCACATGCTGAAGGCTCTGCCTCTGGTGTTTTAGGTATTCCAAGTGGTAGGCCATCGTCTCTTAAGCTCTTTCCAGGGGGACATTCCCCACCTCTTGCTGGAGTGAGCATTCAGGGGAAGGAGTAGCTGAGTGACTGGAGAGCCCTGCCTATAGTCCCATCTAGCCTGAGGCTCCAGCAGTTTCACCACCAGCCCAGAGACTCCCCGGAAAACAGGAGCCCTACTGCAACCCAGGGCCTCCCGTGGAGCCTCACCTACAGCACAGAGTTCCATATTTACTGTCTTTGTTTCCATACGTGCTGTGTCTTCCCACCTCCACCTGTTTGCTCGTGCACTGCTTTCTCTTCTCCCTGTGAGTTTGCCCAGATTGGCCCATGCAAATGCCACCTCCTCCAGGAGGTCACCCTTCATTCTTCCTGGCTGGAAATAATTTCCCTCCCCTGAACTCCCACTGAATCAGGCCAGGTCCTGCTGGAAGAGCCTGGAATCCAAGGAAAGCCGAAGGGATTGGAGCAGGGAAGAGAGATTCCTACCAGGCTGTCCCCTAGGGCAGTGGGTTCCAGAGTTCTGTATTCAGACTTCTGTAAAATTAAAATTAGAAACAAGAAAACCAGAGTGGGGGGCAGGGAGGAGTACAAGGCTGCCAGTGGTTAATTTTGTTCATGGATGTACACAGGCCATATTCTACTGAAACCATGCTTCCACACAAACGTGTTAGCATCAAAAATGTAAAAGGACCTTTCAGAATAATAGTCCTCTAAATCCAACACGCTTACCTACAAGAAAAACTCTCTCACCTGAGAATCACAGTTAACTGTTTGGCATCTGTAGTTCCAGTCTTTGTGTATTTGTATACAGATATATACCCACATTAAAAAAAAGTTAGAATCATGCACTACATAAATTGTAAATCCATTTTTTTCTCTTAACAAGAGGTCATGACTATTTTCATAAGTCATTGAATAACCTCCCCAAATGAGGCTTTTCCTAGCTGCATTGATGTAGTCTTATTGAAATGGAAGAGATTACTCTCAAATGTAAATTGTATTAATCAGAGTTTTCCTGCTGTGTAGTGTATTAGCCAAGCATGGGCACCTAGATTCTCTAGGTACTTCCTTGGCAACTTTCCCTCAGTTGCATTACTGCAGCCTGGTGTATTTTATAGAAAGAACACCCTTGAATTAGAGAAGGGACAGGATTTTCATAACATCCGTCACTGTGGAGCCACTGCATGGTACCAAGCTCTGTGCTAGGCTTGTCTTGTCCTAAGCATGTCAAAAAGGGCCTGTCTCCCCGTCAATCCTTCTATAGGCATAGACCCGCCGGTGGGGGCAGTTCTGGGTATGTTGAGACCAGGTAGCTCTGTTCTTAGCTGACTGGATCGGGCTTGAACTTGACCCAAGGTGGGATCTGCTAGTCTGGAATGCTTTATTAAAACCAAGGATTCTCGATTTTGGCAACACCCTTGGATCATCTGAGAAACTTTAGAGAAATACTGATACCCAGTCTTCTCTGAAGACAATGGAATCAGAGTCTCTGGGGATGTCTAAACAGGCAAAGAGTGGAATAATAAGATTCCTGTGCGATTTCGGCTTTCGGCTCAGAGGAGGTCAAGGTGCGACTTTCTTCGGTCCTCCCAAATCCGGGTTCATCTGACACCAGCCGCCTCTACCATGCCGCCTAAGTTCCACCCCAACGAGGTCAAAGTCGTGTACCTGAGGTGCACTGGTAGGGAAGTCAGTGCGACATCTGCCCTGGCCCCCAAGATGGGCCCCCTGGGTGTGTCTCCAAAATACACTGGTGATGACATCACCAAGGCAACTGGTGATTGGAAGGCTCTGAGGATTACAGTGAAACTGACCATTCAGAACAGACAGGCCCAGACTGAGGTGGTACCTTCTGCTTCTGCCCTGATCATCAAAGCCATCAAGGAACCACCAAGAGACAGAAAGAAGCAGAAAAACATTAAGCACAGTGGAAACATCACTCTCGATGAGATTGTCAGCATTGCCCGACAGATGCTGCATCGGTTTTTAGCTAGAGAATTCTCTGGAACCATTAAAAAGATCCTGGGGACTGCCCAGTCTGTGGGCTGCAGTGTTGATGACCGTCACTCTCATGACATCATAGATGAAATCAACAGTTGTGTGGTGGAATGCCCAGCTGGTTAAGAACTGCAAAGAAAAATAATTTAATAAAGTGTTATTTGACAAAAAAAAAAAAAAAAAAATCATGCTCTTAGAAATCTGCACTGGGAAGTGCAGAGGGCATCAGGCCCTTGGCAGCAGATGTTGAGGGTGAGAGATGCATTGAAGGGGATCTGGAGTTGGTCTTGCAAACTCAGAGAGGAGGGCAAAGAAATATGAGTTTAGGAGGATCTATGCAGTGGAGAAAAGATACAGCAGAGAGGCATGAAGCTGTTAAGAGGACCCAAGAGCAGCCCTGGACCCCTACACCACCCCCTCACCAATTCCAGTTCCATTAGGCTTGACTGTATGCCTGTGCTTACTCTTTGAGATCAGAGAGCATCCGTTTCCCTTATTGCTGGTCAAATCAGAGGTCTTTCTTAAAGTAACAGGAAACCTGAGACAGCTGCTTCAAACTGTAAAGAGGGTTTATTAGTTCATGATGAAAGTCCGGTAATAGCGTAGATTTCAGGAGAGGCTTAACCCAGCTGCTGACTTTGTAACCAAAGCCCTGTTTCTTGTGGTTTGTCTGCTCTACCATCCTCAATGTTGACTTCATCCGAGTTTGGACACCTCTCACATCCCAAGGCGGCTGCCAGCAGCCCCTGCAACTACCTACTTTCTTCTTACCATCCATCCAAAAAAGAGAGTATTTGTGTTCCAGTATCCGCAGCACGTGTCTTCAGGTTCACTCTGATTGGATCAGTTTAGGGACACCGTCATTCACGGTTGGCCAATGAAATGTGCTGGCTGGCTTTTACTCAGTCAGGTGGCCAGCCCTGGACCAGGATAGGCAGAGGAGTGTCAGCTCAGCCCCCAGTCCAGGGAAAACCTGCTGGGGAATGTGGCGAGCCGGCAGCTACAGGCCGCCACAGCTTCAGTTCCTGATCCAGCACGGCATTCATGCGGGGGCCACATGTTCCCCAGGCTGTTCCCAGGTGCTAGTGCTGGGCCACTGCTACCCACCGTGGGACTTCCTTCACAGCTCTGAGACTTTGTCAGGCTGAGGACCCTGTGGGGCTCTCCAGCGGATCTTCCTTGCCTCCTTTCTTTCACACATGTCAGTCCTCTTTCTGCTTGAGGCCCTCTCCTGCTACTCTTGTCTCCTGTCCTCTTTATCCTTCCCAGAGGATGCACCTGTAATTCTCTCTTGGCTTCTGCTTCCCACAGGAGCCCCTTGACATACCCTGGTTTTCCAAGTGAACCTCTGATTTCACAAAGGAGCTCAAACGTACTGAGTCCCACAGTGCCTGAGGGGCAGCACTATACAGACGAGGAGACCAGGGTTCCAGGCTCAGTAGATTGCCTGATGTCAGCAGGCAGCAAAGGGCAAGCCTTGGATTCCAAATCGTATCTTCACCTCTCTGCAGCCCTTTACAACCTTAGATGCTGTCCTCGAGGAGCCTGGTGAGGTGGCCTGAGTCTCTCAAGGTCACCCAGCTCCTCGTGGGATGAGAGGCTGAGTCGCAGCGTGTGTCCACTGCAGAGGGCTTTTCTTGACTCCTTCACACCTGGGGGACCAGGGCTGTCGGTGGAGATCGTCACTGTCTGTCTACCGCGCAGGCTGTGGGACCCACTGACCCTCGGAGCCTGGGGACTTGACAGGTGAGCCGTCAACATGCCTGTCATCCTTGGCGCATAACTCGCCCTGGCACGGTGTTTTAAAAGAAGAAGAAAAGTCTGACGTCGCTGAAGAGGGCCGGGAATTCAAAGCGCGGGAGCAGGCGGGCGGTCCGCCACCCGGGATGCGCTCGCTTGGCCCCTGCACCCTCCGGGCTGGGCGGGGGTGTGAGGGCCGCACATCAATGAGGACGCCTGTCCTCCGTGACGCGAGCCCCACCCCCTCTAATCCGCCGCATTGTCCATTGAAGTGTCTAATTATGTGTCTTACAACCGCAGAACTCCCCCCAGAGCAACGGGGCCCTTCTGGCAGACTGAGGAGGATGCTCGCTCCATCTGTTCCTCCGGCGCCATCGGGAGGCGGGCGAGGGGGCGCGGGCGGGGCTGCGCGACTGCGCGTGCGTGAGGGCGGGGGCGGGGCAGGAGGGCGGTGGAGCGCAGGTGCCGGGAGAAAGGGGATCCCAGCGGCAGGTGCAGATGCCAAGCTCGCCGCGGCTGAGTATATGCTTAATTACAGTCGACGAAGGGGGCTGTTTTAGTTAAAAATTATAGGAGGCAGGTTCAGATGGAGCTCAGAGCCGAGCTCGAGAAGCTAGCAGGCTGGGAGCTGCCGGGGAGGGCAGACATCTGCATCTGTAATTGGGGGTGGGCGCGCTCAGAATTTCCTGATATGTAAAAATAATCACCTGGAACACCGGGAGGCTGTAATGGAGAAGTCAGAGCGCCCGCTCCCACCCCCAAAGCCGGCTACATTGTTTGGCCTGAAGCAGGTCCTTAAATCACAAGTGTATTTCATTCCCCTCCCAATAACGTTATTTCTCCGTGTGTGGAGACCTGGCTCCAGGGGCCCATGGAAGTACCACCTGGGGTGAAAGGCACAGAGGGGACGATCGGAAGTAGGCTGTCCTTGGAACCAAACGCCAATATGAGCTTTACAGTTTTCAAAGTGTTTTCTTCTCCGTTGCCTGGTTTTCAACAGGGGTGGGCCCATTTCAAAGCGAGGAAGCGGAGAGGCGCTCAGGCTTTCTCCGGGGAGGACACCGCGCAGCGGGAGCCGAGGACTCAGTGGGAGTCAAGGAACATTGCGGAAGAAAGGATAAACGGGAGTTGGTTAAGCAGGCGGAGGGTGGGGTGGGAAGAGCGTGTCCCAGGTGGAGGGATGTGATGGGTGAGGGAATCAGATTGCTCTGATGGCTGGGACAGAGAGGGGGGGCGAGTTAGCCACCACAGCGGACTGGAAAAGCAGCCCATCGAAATTACATGCCGCTGTGGGCCCAGACTTGGGGTAGGGGGGGGGAGAGAGAGAGAGAGAGAGAGAGAGAGAGAGAGAGAGAGAGAGAGAGAGAGAGAGAACCCTGTATACACAATAAGTGAAAAGCAATTGAATATTATAGTCCCTGGTGAATTTCATTGTAAGGTGCAGCAAATATTGTAAATCCCTCCCCCTCCCTCTCTCTGTTTCTTACTCTCTTATTCTCTATCACTCTTTTATCATAGTCTCTGCCTGCCCCAAACGAAGAGTCACCTTTCCCCTCCAAACCTCTCTGACTCTCTCTTTCACTCTCTGCCCCCACAGTTACCTTCCCTTCTTCCTCCTTCCCCCTCTGTGGCTGTGATTTTGATCCTAGAGCACCCTCTTCCCTTCAATATAAGTTCTGCTTACTTATGGCTCCTTCCCCCTTGGATGGTTTAGGGCAGGAGTCCACAAACCAGACCTCGCTCTGGCCAAATGCATCCCATCACCTATTTCTGTACGGCCCATTAACTGAGAATTATATATATATGTTTTTAAATGATTGAAAAGAACTTGTAGAAATTTTTTTCTCTTGTCATATGTTACATCTCATTGTAATATTTCCCTGTGTAATAGCCTTGAATTTGCCTCTTGGCCCACAAAGCCTAGACTATTTTACCAATTGGCCCTTTTCAGAAAAAGTTTGCTGACCCCTGGTTTAGGAGAATTGGGATATGGGCACTTATGCAGTAGCATTTTGGGTGCCTGGCCCGGGGCTTCTGGGGTTTTCCAGGCCCTCCTAGGGGGAGGGTCTGAGAGAGGCTGGGGTAAGTCTTCTGTGTGCCAGTCTGTGAGGGGCAATTAAGGAAAAGGGGATGGAGGCTGCTTTCAAAAACAAAACAAAACAAAAAAAAACCCATTGGTAGTTGTCACAGGGGCCAGCCAGGGTCATACTTGTTTTCCTAGGATGGGGAGTGACTTAGAACTACCTTATCATTCCTGAGATTAGGAATGGTGGAGTTCTGCTCAGGATTGTCTTTCCAAAAGCTGTGGCCCTTTTGTAATCCTTTTTGGAGTCCTTCTCCCATCTTTTCTGAACATTTTTAAAAGCTTGTCATACAAAGCATCTTCCCATAATCACCTGAGCTCCTGGGCGATCGTAGACATGTCTTTTGGTCTGTCTGGCGTCCTCCCGGGGAAACCATTCCTGTCCCACTCTATAATAATGGTGCTCTGTCCCTGACTGTCTGAAGGGCTGACACTACACTCTGGTCCCACTGCAGGGGTGGACCCATGGCAGTAAAGCAAATCACAGTAAAATGAGGTATATCTGTACTAAGCATGGAGCCCCCTGACACTTACTGAATTGTGAGGGGAGCCACCCAGGTAGGCACCGTGCCTGGCACTGCCCCTTGACAGCCATTCTGGGCAGTGTTCATTGCAGTCATCACAGCCAGCACAGCTCTGTCTTTAGGATGGAGTGGTCAGATACACATCTAACAATTTCGAATTTTTCTTAGTTATGTCCTAAAGCTGTGACAGTCAGAGTCAAAAGGTTGCAGTGTATTGAACACCTGCTGTATATTCATAATGCGTCCCAGCACATGTTCTTCTCTAGGCCTGACAGTATGCTTTTACT
Source organism: Lipotes vexillifer (assembly GCF_000442215.2). Classification (NCBI taxonomy): domain Eukaryota; kingdom Metazoa; phylum Chordata; class Mammalia; order Artiodactyla; family Lipotidae; genus Lipotes; species Lipotes vexillifer. Next base: position 3,748,762 of record NW_006772616.1, on the reverse strand, counting down.
TTTAGTATAAAAGTCTCTCTGCCTTAGTTTTTATTCTTTTATTAGGGGTGATTTGCTAGGTGTAATTTATAATTCTCTCCCTATATGAGATTGTTCATATCGTATACAAAAATATTACTACTAGTATTAGTGACAGCTCACACTTATTGAACACTTACCAAGTGCCAGTCTCTGGACAAAGGGCTTTACTGGCCTGATCTTCTCTAATCCTTACTACAACTCAGGGATATGGGTGCCATTAGTCCGATTTTACAGATGACAAAACCAAGTCTCTTGCCCAAGCTCACAAAGATATGAAATATTGGCATTAGCAACTAAACTTGGTTTTATTTTAAAGAAAGACTAATAATATGGGCTAGAGAAATGGGGAGCTTTCATGAAGGACACCCATCACCTGCTTTGAAGACAGGTCAGGATTTACCACCCATTAGCTCTATGACCTGGAGACTTCGTCTCTAGAGTAGGGGTGATAATTTCATCTTGAGGGAGAGAATCAAATGAGAAATATAAAGTTCCTGACACATCGTTAAGGCCACAGTTGGAGCTCAATCCCTTTTACTTTTTTATTTCTATTTTTTTGTTTTGTTTTGTTTTTGTTTTTGCGGTACGCGGACCTCTCACTGTTGTGGCCTCTCCCGTTGCGGAGCACAGGCTCCGGACGTGCAGGCTCAGCGGCCATGGCTCACGGGCCCAGCCGCTCTGCGGCATGTGGGATCTTCCCGGACCGGGGCACGTACCCACGTCCCCTGCATCGGCAGGCGGACTCTCAACCACTGCGCCACCAGGGGAGCCCCCTTTTCCTTTTTATTCCACCAGAGTAGACTGAATCATACCGGTTTCCAGAGAGTCCATGCAGTGCAATTTAAGCTCCCTGAGAAGTTGGCTTTTGGTCATTTTGTTTATGCCATATCCCCTGCACCAGAACGGTGCCTGGCACATCACAGGCACTCCATACGTGTTTGTTGAATTGAGTTCTCTCTTTCTGTGAGTCTGCAGTTCTGTCACATGTGATTAACAGTGGCTTCCCAACAGTGGTTGGGACCAGGGGGCGGAGGGGGATCCAGGAGCAAAGCTTTGCATGGAGGAGGGGAACGATCCACCCTCATCTCACTCAACAGCCCTCCAGGAGCCAGATCTAGTGGCCTGCAGTGTTGTTAAGAACTCAGCCCTGGCCGCCCTGCCTGGGAGAGCAGCTTGGGAGTTAGCTGCTGGAGATGCCTGATGCGTGTCCTGAAGCAGTCAGTGGATGCAGCTCCAGCCGCGCCTCTTTCTTCCTTCTCCCAGGCTTGTGTGGGCCTCTGGCTGCGAGGACCCCCCCCCACCCCCGCATCTGCACAGCGGCTGGGCTCAGAAAGAATCCTTCTGCAGGGCTCTCAGGGTGTGAATTATTCATCGAGGAGCCCAGCACCCATCTGCCTCCAGTCAGCGCTGCTGGCACCTCTCCGCCCCCAGAGCTGCCCAGGGCACCCCCGTGGTTTCCTCAGAGTGAAGACGAGCCCCTGAGCCTTTTGCCTTAATTGGAGAGATGATGGGGCGAACAAGAGGCTCCAAAGTGTGTATTTGAAATCAATTTGCTCCTTGAAGCAGCATGAAAACAAAAGGCTGAGAGATGCCCACTGTGAGGGGATCGCCCTGGCGCCACGTCAGCTCAGGCTCCGCTAATGACCTGTGGCCAACAGCCCCCTCACACCTTTGCTCTGAAGAGGCTGGGAGAAGCCGGGCGGGGGTCGGGGGCACCTGTCTTTCTAGTCTCAGAGGCTTCACAGGGCACAGCCTCTGAGAATCACGGACAGAAGACGAGGGGCCTGATCACTTGCACATTTGCGGTGGCCGCCCTGGGAGGCCTGGTGCACCCCGCTGGCTCCTGGGGTGGAGCAGGGGTGGGGGAAAGGCAGTAAGATTTCAGAGATTTAAATAAGAGGTTCAGTTGCCTGTGAACGCAACCAGCTTCTAGAAATCTCTGGAGGTAACAGGTGTGGCAGCAAATCTGTAGGGCACGAGGCAGAGGAAGGCATATATATGGGTTGCTGGTTAATTCTAAGGGGCAAAATGGCCATTTTCCTATGTTGAAATAATAGGCAGGAATTATTCGTGTGCATCTTTCATGACCAGTGACTGTGGGTCTCCAGGGGAAAAAAATAGGGGCTTCCTCAGGAGGGAGTTATACTCTAGTAAAGAGTTCCCCAAGAATAAGTTAACGATTGTGACTTTTGCCTCATAGCAGGCCATTTAAAGATGCTTATTGGCTCTGCTTTCTCTTTTAGAGCCACACATCCTACATTATATGTTGTATCAAACATTACATCGCAACCACATCATAAGTATATATATATATATTTTTATATATATAATATATATAATATATATTATACATATATTATATATGATACCTATATTATATATAATATACAATATATATTATATATAATACCTATATTATATATAATATATATACAATATATATTATATATAATACCTATATTATATATACCGCACACATATTATAATGTATTCCTATCATATGTATATATGTAGATATATTTATTTTTATATATTATCTATATTGTAAAGAAGTTTTAGAAGTTTATTTTTGAACTTACTTGGCTATGAATAGTCACTCATTTAATTTGCTATTGGCTCTGCTTTCTAAGTAATCATCTTGCATAATCAAGAGTTCTTGCAAAGCAAGGTAACCAACTCACAGATTGTCTTTATATGTAATGCAGTCTTTATGAAAGCTAAACTTGACAGTGAACAAAGTGGACCTAATGTTTGTAAACATTGAATTAGACATTTATTCATTCTGATTTTGCATATTTTTCTTTAAATGTTTCAAGCCAATGCCTTTTATTATTTCCTCTCCTCTGACATGTTTGTGAGACCTGGAAGGTGGCGTGTGCGTGTGTGCCCCTGTGTGTGCGTGTGTGTGTGTGTGTCCACGTGCGTGTGTCTATGCATGTGTCCTAATGGATAAAACAGGCTTGCTTGGCTGGGGGTGGGTCAATGGGGAGCCTGGAGGAGGTGCTGTCAGGGTCTCCAGGCTTCCAGAATCTTATTTCTGCAGGTCCTCCTGGCTCTTTGCCTTGAGTGAAACAATAAGCTTGGCAAGGTTTGTGCTTAGGTAAGGAGGCCCAGGACTCATGGCCAGTCAGCACCTCCAGGTGTGGAAAACCTTAGACGGTGCCAAACCCAGGAGGACCTGCTAAGAAATCCAGTGACAACCGTGGCCCTTACACTCACAGCACAAAAGTCAAGAAATACAGAGAGAAGGCAGGTACCCTCTCCTGGCCTGGGGTCTCCTGAGTGGGGTGTGTTTGTGCATCACTTCACCCAGCAGAGGAGTAGTGGAGGCGTTGTTTTCATGCCAGCCTGAAGAGGAGGGAGGGGAAGAACAGATGGGACGGGAGCTTTGTCACCATCACCCGATCGGTGGCCTCCTTTCATTAACATTTTATAGCCTGGCACTAACAGCGGGATCATTCAACACTAGCATGGGGTTGACCCGGTTCTGAGTATCAGGGTGCCTCTGGAGACACATGCGCATGCGTTCCAGTCTGCCCCTGACCACTCGGCGAGCCCCACTGGCTATTTGGGGAGAGGGGCGCAGGAGGAATGAGGAGGGATCAGTACTGAAAGGGCACCTTCTGACTGCCAGGCACTGCACCCATGATTTACTTCCTAACTTTATGCCTCAAGCAATATGTGTCCTTTCTCAACTGAGGCAGTGGAAGCTACGGAGTATTAAAATGATGAACCCAAAGTTACACAGCTAAGATGTGGCAGCGGCGGGATTCGAATTCAGAGCAGTCACACTCAAACCCCGCACTGTTTCTTTCATACTCTGCTGCTGCCCAGAATTCCTTGGCTCTCAAGAGTATGTTGGTGGAATTTCTGCTATGCCTCAAAAAAGATGAGCGTCCTTTCCAGTAAATTGTTCCTTCCCTGAAACTGAGAAGAGAGGAGAGGTAGATGCCACGGTGCCTCTGTGTCGGGCAAAGATGCCCAGCAGAGGAATCGGGGCTGAAGTCTAGCCCACATGTCACCTGCCGGTCGGTACGCTGGCGTTGGGCTTCGTCAGGCCAGAGAGGGTTGCCTGTCAAGTCCTATGCCCCTGAGACCACATCTACCCAGACAGGTGCCTCTTAATAAGTTGTACAAAGACACTGTCTTAGTTTGGGTTTTCCTGGAAGCAGACCCGGAGACCAATATTGTAGTGCAAGTCTTTTTTTCTGGGAGGGGATCCCAGGAAGCAGTAGCAGGGAAGAGGGAGGTAAGACAGGGAAGGGGGAGGCAGAATTATCCAGGTATGTATCAAGGTGGTTATCACGGTGGACAACCAGAGCCCCAGCCCGCCGCGGGGAGCTTTGGGGAACAGCAGAGAACGTTGCCCTGAAGTTATCCCAGTGCCTCATCGGCCGTCACTCAGGGCTGCTTCCGGGGGGCTGTTCCTCTTTCCCCACACGCAGGTCGTGCTCTCGGGGCGGCAGACAGCCCTCCTGCCTGATGAGCTGCCCTGGTTGCAGGTGTGTGCAGAGGACATCTGGGCAGGGTGGAGCCAGCATCTACCCGGGCGCCCTTTACGTGAACCTGACACCGAGTCCAAGACTTCTATTCTGCTGGATCTAATCGACCCAAGTGATTATCTTTGCCCCCCCACTCCAAGCCCATTCATCAACTGCAGGGTGAGCATAGACACCCATCTGTGACATTGTCTGGAGAAAAAGCCCATGGCCGCTAAAGCATCATCATGACATAAAGCCTCCTGACTTTATAATCAAGTCTGGGCTCTGTTCCTGGCTTTGATGTACCCTTTCTTCGTTTTCTGCCTCTTTCCCTTCCCGCCCCCCACCTTCGGAAGCCAATAAGGAAATCCAGGTTTCCGGGCTTCCTGCCTTCCTGTTTTTATCCTCTGGACCTCCGGCAGGGCTGGCAGGAACAGGAGGTGGCTGCCTGGAGTGACTGCACGGAGCTCTGGAGTGGGGCTTGCGCAGTGCTGGGGTGATCTTGAAGCTGTGTGTGCCACTTTCTCTGACATTGTTTGTTTAATGGGGGTGGTGGCCAGTGGAAACTTGGAGGAGGCTCAGCTGACCCTTGGCATCTCCCCCAACAAAGCTGAATCCTTGCCTCGGCTGAATCCCCAAACCTCAGAACCGTCTGCGCCTTCCAGCACTCTCCCCGGACCACCTGGGGCTGCAATTTTGCTTGTTCTCAGGCTAAATGGCCAACTGCAGAAGAGCTGAAGCAGGAGTTTGGCAGAAGTGTAAAGAGTTGCTTCAAATCAGAAACGCCCAAACGCAAAATTGCAACTACTTTAGTTTCTGTTTCCTCCAGTTCTGTTGCTGTCGTTCCCTGGAGGGTTATGATCCTACTTTCCAGCTCCCCTTGACGATTTTTGCCCAGCACAGACACAGCTCCGGAGGAGGGGATGGCCCAACCCTGTTGCTTCGTTTGGCACTGCTGATCTAATGAGGTGTAAATCCCACAGATGCCGCTCGGGGCGGCCAACATAGTAATTTATACCAATTGGTGTGATTAGACGAAGCCCTCAATCATCTTGCAGTGTCGCGCTGCAATCTGTCACAGTCCTCACCAGACGTGCTTCACCCTGGCTTTGTGCTGGGATGAGTACATGCTTTCCTGGGTCCTGCTCAAGAGCCCAAATATAAGAGTGAGAAAAGGGCCCAAGGACTCATGACCACCTACCAGGAGTGAGGACGCTTCCTCCCCTTCACCCGAGAGTGGACTGGCCGAAAGGTCACAGACGTGGGCTCAAAGCCTGACTCCTTGGGCATGAATCCCCGCTCTGCCCCTAATAGGCTGCTTTCCTTGGGAAAGTGACTCCACCCCTGTTGCCTCAGTCTGTTCATCTGTAACATGGGGTGATAATCATGCTACAATCCTCATATAGTTGTTAGGAGGGTTAAATGAGTTAATATTGGTAAAGTGCTTAGAAACATACCTGGCACATAGTATTTGTCAAATAAGTAAATTCTCTTATTTTTTTTTCTGTCCACTCCAGAAAGGCTCTGAGGAATCCACCAGTGAAGGTACACAAAGACCAGTAAAATGACTGAGGAACTCAAGAACCACATAAGGAAAGGGGTAAGGAGAGAGGGCTGTCGTCCGTTGTATTAAGCAGGGCTCTTTGGGCTCCAAGGGACACTTACTCATCCAATGACTACATACTGATCACTTACCACGTACCAGCCAGCATGCTCGTTGCTGGTCTTAACAGCGGTGACCTCGCGGAGCTTGCATTTGAATGTTACTTGTACAAAGCCCGAGTAAACAACCAAGTGAGATGATTTCAGAGTGACAGAGACATGAAGAAAGTAAACAGGATGGAGTGAAAGGGCCGAGTGGGGTGGAGGGCAAATACATGTTGGGTGATCAGGAAAGGCCTCTCTGACAAGGTGACGTGACAAGAAAGAACCGGCCATGTGAAGCTCTGGGAGAACTTTCTATACAGAGGGAGCAGCACGTGCAAAGGCCCCGAGGCAGGTGGGAGCTTGGAGAGTTGGAAGCAGAGCAAGAAAGCTGTTGTGGCTGGAGCACAGTGAAGGAAGGAGAGCAGTTTGTACAGGTTGGATGGGGCCAGATCGTGCAGGGCCTTATCAGGTAGAGTGTTCGACTTTTATTTTAAGGACTTCGGGTACTTGAAGCAGACAAATGGCAGTCTCCGTTACCATTTTAAATCTTTTCTTTTTAGTATTTTGCATTCTTCTCTGTTTTTTTAAGTCTTTATTGAATTTGTTACAATACCGCTTCTGTTTTATGTTTTTTGGCCGTGAGGCATGTGGAATCTTAGCTCCCCAAGCAGGGATCAAACCCGCACCCCTTGCATTGGAAGGCAAAGTCTTAACCGCTGGACTGCCAGGGAAGTCCCCTCCTTTACCATTTTACAACGTTTAGAAATCCAACTCTAGGTAGCTTTAACAAAAGGGAAGATTTCTTAAAAGACTGTGGGAATGTCTCAGAGAAGCTATGGGCAAAAACAGGTCTGGGCTTGAACACTGGAGGATGAGTTCTCCACCCCCATGTTGGGTTTTCTCTGCGCTCTCTACACCCCAATCCACATGGAGCCAACAGCTCCTTTGTTATATGAACTTGACTTCCACAATCCAGCGTCTCAAGAGCAATGCATCTCTCAGTTCCAGCATGCCTCAGCTAAGGATTTAGGGGCTGGCTTGAGCCAGGAGTCCATTCCTGGACCCATCAGCTATGGCCAGAGGGGGGTGAGGTCATGCTTGACATCCTGGTTGCTTCTGAGTAAGGATGGGGGTCTGGGCAGGAGGAATAATTCTCCAAAAGGGAAGTGAGGGTGTAGGGCAGAGTAAGCAAAGTGTCCAAGTTGCCAGAAAACCAGAAACTAAAGAATGTAGCTGGAAGCAAGCTCAGAATCTAACTCTCAGTTTCCTGGTAGCCAAAGCTCAAAAAGAAACATGAGTAGGTTTCAGAGTTCTCATCTGCTAATAAAACAAGGCAGAGCAGATCAACAAAAGAGAAAAGCGTTTTCTTCCACTAAAGCTAAGGGGACATTCTTGAGAGGTTCTCTGTGGAAGGGGAACTGAGAAATACGATGGAAGGTTCTCAGGAACTTTTTAATTTAAATTTCTCAGATGATTTACTTTTTCTGAATGTGTGGAGATTCCCTTCTGGGCAGTTCTGAAAGTAGAGGGAGGGGACATCAGGGAATCTCAGCAGTGGGCTGGGCAGGATATATCTGTGGGAGCCAGAGTAATGTGTCTCCTTCTGATGACCTCATTGGTTCGTAGGGACTTGAGCGCAAGGCTTGAAAACTCAAATGCCCTCGTACTAGGGAGATGCATGTGACATGGGCTGGGTGCCTACACCATGGTCGACGCAGCTGGTAATCCAGCTCGGTCAGCAAAGAGACCATAGGAAATCGCTGCTCTTCAGCCCCCGCCAAGTGTGGCCTCTTGGGCCTAATGATTTTCCAAGAGGAACTGGAAATTCTGGACTCTAAACCTTGAGTGTTGATAACTAATTGAAATCTATTTGAAAACTTTCCAAGAGCCCAGCAAAATGGGGGTGAGGTGTGAAGGCGGCTGCAGCCAGGGGGTGTGCAGCCTCTGTGTCCCTGTGACCAGTTAGCCGGCCTCACGGGAGCTTCCTGGAACACGAAGGGCTCAGTTGGGATTTTGTCCAGATCTGGGCACAAGAGCCCCGAGTGTGGAGGCTCTGGGTCCTAAGGAGAGATGCTGCCCTCCCCCATTCTCCGGTTTCAGGCTATGTGCTTGGCCCCAGGTATCCAGTGATGAGTGAAACAGACTCCCCTCTGCTCTCAGGGGGTTTATAGTCCAGTCAGGGAGCCAGACTTTGGACAACTAACTGCACAATGAGGTCATTGACCAGAGTTGTAAGAAGTGCCAAGGAGAGGCCCACCGAAGGCTGCCTTAGGTGTTCATGGGGGTGTGACCTAGTCCGGGGGGGTTAGGAAATTTCCCTTGCGGACAGACTTCAGATGAAGACTTGAGCAGAGGAGTAGGAAAGGGGAGGAGTAAGGAGGTTTGTGCTTCCTGACAAAGGAAGCAACCGTGGTGGCGCAGGCTGGGGAAGCTGTCTCAGGAGTGCGGCATTACGGATGGACTGGGCCGGGGGAGGAGCTGATGTTGTCCGCCACGTTGAAAACTTAGAACTTGTGAGAAAAATGATCCAAAACTTAGAAAGAGGGCAAAAAGGAAGACCACAGATTCTTTGATGTCAGACCAGAGCATTATTTACTCAGCCCACCCAAGGAGGACTTCATTCTCTATGAGCTCATACCTTTGTTTGATTTTACTCTTTACGGTTTGGGCCTGATCTCTCTGAAGTTACATGTATATCTGTAGAGAGCTGCCCTTCTGCAGAGAAGTCAGTGCTTTTTGTCTGGTAGAGAAGACCACCCCAAAGGTTCTCGCTTTATTACCCTGAAGGACTTTAGCCAGCTTTGCTTCTATCTTAGAAAAATGAACAAGTAGGGAATTCCCTGGTGGTCCAGTGGTTAGAACTCCACACTTTCACTGCTGTGGGCCCGGGTTCGATCCCTGGTCGGGGAACTAAGATCCGCAAGTCGCCCCGCGCGCTCTGGAGCCCACACACCATGAGAGAGCCTGCACGCTGCAACTGCTAAGCCCACGCGCTCTAAGAGCCCACGCACCACAACTAGAGAAAAGCCTGCGTGCTGCAACAAAGAGCCTGCGCACTGCAAAGAAAGATCCCGTGTGCCGCAACTAAGACGGGCAAAAAAAAAAAAAAAAAAAAAAGGAACAAGTAAATAAAAATTGACTTCTATACATCTTTCCTGAGGGGCTGTTTAAAGCCCTGTCATCAAATGCTTTTTGAACCAGCTCTACTATATCACTGGTTCTCTCATTAATGAGTTAAATAAACATCTGACACATTTTAATCCAATATCAATAAGAGTTGGGTTTTCAGAAAACAGTATCTCAAAGAGATATCTGCACCACCGTGTTCACTGAAGCATTATTCACAGTAGCCAAGACATGGAAACAACCTAAGTGTATAATGACAGATGAACGGATGAGGAAAATGTGGTGTACATATAAATGGAATATTATTCAGTCATAAAGGAGAAGGAAGTACTGCCATTTGTGAGACCATGGATGAACCTTGAGGGTGTTATGCTAAGTAAAATGAGGCAGACAGACAAAGACAAACACCATGTGATCTCATTTATACGTGGGACCTAAAATACCGGAACTCAAAAATATACAGCAAATAGATTGGTGGTTGCCAGAGATGGTGTAGGGAGTGGGCGAAATGGATATAGGGGGTCAAAAGGTACAAGCTTCCAGTTATAAAATAAGTTCTGGGGATGTAATGTACAGCATGGTGACTACAGTTGACAGTACTGTTGTATATTTGAAGGTTGCTGAGAGTATGTCTTAAAGATTCTCATCATAAGAAAAAAAAAGTTGTAGCTATGTGAGGTGACAGATGTTAACTAGATTTACTGTGGTGATCATTTCATAATATATACAAATATCAAATCATTATGTTGTACACCTTAAACTCATACAATATTATATGTCAGTTATATCTCAATGAAACTGGGGAAAAAAGAGTTGGGTTTTTATTTTCTGAACATTATGTTTTGACAGAACTTTCTCCTAAGCATGATGAGAAACCATGGACGGTTTTAAGCCAACACCTGCCATGATTGGATTTGCCCGTGGATCAGTGTTAATGTTCTGAGTATAAGAAAACCAGGCTTCTATTTTGATTGTCAGATGGGGGGATTTCCCTCTTGGGACAAATAACCGATTTGGTTGAGGACCAATCTGCTGTTGTTATCATCAAGTGTAGGTTTATTATAGGGTCTTTCTACAAACATAGGAGACTCTAATCATGGCAGCGTCCATTTTTGTTAAGATTGAAAGCAGTGGCTAATAATTTATTGTAAAGGAATCTAAACTAATGAACTCCACTTACAATTAAAATGTTTGAGAAAGCTCTCTTTTTTCCTGGGTCTCCCCAGGAGGCCCAGCTCCGACAAAGGTGGCACCACTCAGCCATCGGGCAGATTGCTCATCGACTGTGTCAAGTGTCAGAAATTGGGCGATCTCTTTAAAAAAAAGAAAAAAAGGGAGGGGAAGATACCAGCATCCATTTCCATAAATTACTGAATGTGAATTTAACATCTTCTCGTTGGAGAAGTGTTGAAATTGCACAAGCTAATTGGCGAGTCAGGGAGGCAGTGCTGGGACTGCAGACAGCAGACCAGTCGTTGTTGTTCCGTGGCGGGCAGAGTGAGGGGCCCTGCTCCCTGGGGCAGCCACGCCCATCCAAGTGGGTCTCAGCCAAGAAGCGCACCTGGAAATATGCCAGAACCTTCCTCCATTATCTCCTTTAACCCTCACAGCGCTTTTGGGGACCCTTATCCCCTTCCCTCGGGTAGGAAACTAAGGCTCCGAGAGGTTGAGTGACCTGGCAGCGGTCATGTGGCTAATAGGTGGCTGTGGTGACTTTTCAGTCTAGGTGTTTCGAATTCATGATGCCAGTGTGCCTTCCTGTGACTTGTAAACATTCTTCACCTTAGTTGTCATTTCCTCAGTGTTTATACTCCAGCAAAATCATTCCAACTGATACGGAGAGTGTGATTTGCCCCCACACCACTTGGTTAGAATTAATACTCAGCTTTAGGCAACTGATAGATTATTGAATTGGGAAATAATGATTCCTCCCTCCCTCCCTTCCTTTCTGCCTCTGTTCTTTCCTTTTTCTCATCAGTATGCATCCTTCAAGTTTTTGCTGAAACATCATCTACTCACTAAAACGTCTCGTGGCTATTTTACTTCAAATTGCAATCTGTGTGAGCCCTGAATGCTCATATCTGTCACCTTATTCTGTTTTTTCTTTTTCTTCCCCCCATAGCACTTGTCGTCTTCTAACATACCTATATAATATTGTATATAACATATATAAGTTATTTGTATTATCTTTACTATTTATTATTTGTCTTCCCCAAACAGAATTTAAAATCTCAAGAAGGAAAGAATCTTTGGTGTGTTTCATTTGCTTTGAACAAGGTCTGGAATGTGGGAGGTGCCTAATAAATACTTGTTGCTTGAATGAATGAATGAATGAATACCTGTTATATAGCCTTTTATAGTTTAATGAAAATCAACAAGGAAAGCAAACCAAGCTTATTGTACACATCCAAATTCTCAGTGTTTGCAATATTCTCTCCTTTAATTTTCATGACATAGCAACTGTTATTATCATCATTTTACAGATGAGGAAACTAAGGCCCAGAAAAGTAGAATAGCTTGCCCAAAGTTACACTTCTAAAGCTACTTTAAAAATGAATTTTGTTGAGGTATAAATTTCATATAATACAGAGCATCCATGTTCAATGTGCAGGTGAGCAGTGGATACACCCATGTGACTATCACCCAAGCGATATGCAGAGCCTCTCTATCACCCCCAACAATTCACTCGTGCTACTTTGCAGTCAATATCCTTCAGCCCCTGGTAGCCCCTAATTTGTTTTCTGCCCTTATACTTTTGCCTTTTCTAGAACGTGTTATACAATGGCATCATATAGCGAATACTCATTTGTGTCTGGCTCTTTGGCCCAGCATAATTATTGGAGATTCATCCATGTTGCTCTGTGTACAACCGTTCATTCCTTTTTCAGCACCGGCGCTGTTCTATTATATGGGTAGACCATAACTTCTTTATCCGTTTCCCTGTTGGAGGACGTTGGGATTGTTCCTGGTTTGTGTCTATTAGAGATAAAGCCACTGTGAACATTCATGTACAAGCTTTGTGTGGACATCTATTATCATTTCTCCCAGGCGGGTGACTAGGAGTGGGCTTGTTGCGCCGTATCATCACTCTGTGTTTAACTTCAGAAG
>NW_006772616.1:3729767-3736369 GCF_000442215.2 Lipotes vexillifer | reverse complement strand
CTCTTTCCCAAAGTGTTTGTAGCGCTTTGCGTTCCCACCAGCAGCATGTGAGCGTTCCAGCGGGCTGACATCCTCCCCAACCTTTCGTGCGGTCAGTCTTTTTAACTTTCAGCATTGAATTGGGTGTCCGGCACTGCTTCCTTGTGGCTTACATTTTCGTTTCCCAAACGACTAATAACGTTGATCGTTTTTCATGTGCTTATTGGCCAGTAATGTATCTTCTTTGGTGAAGTATTTCTTCAGATGGTTTTTTGCCCATTTTTAATTGGATTGTTTGTCGTATTATTACTGAGGTTAAATGACGCTTTATATATACTATTTTTATGCATTTGTACATTTATACATTGTGAACACATTTACATTATATAATATGATTTTCCCCCCCAGTATGTGGCCAGCCTTTTCATCTCCTTAATGGTGTATCAGAACCACATTTTTTTTTTTTTTTTTTGCGGTACGCGGGCCTCTCACTGTCGTGGCCTCTCCCGTTGCGGAGCACAGGCTCCGGACGCGCAGGCTTAGCGGCCATGGCTCACGGGCCCAGCCACTCCACGGCATGTTGGATCTTCCCAGACCGGGGCATGAACCCGCGTCTGCTGCATCGGCAGGTGGACTCTCAACCACTGTGCCACCAGGGAAGCCCTCAGAACCACTTTTGAACCAAGGTCTGTCTGCCCTTCATTCCTTTCCACTTTCCCAAGTAAGGTCCATCTCGAGGAATTAGACCCTCAAGGGGTAAGAAAATAATCGTGAAAAATAACTAAAATACCCAGAGGAAAAACACAATCCTGGCCTGTGTTTGTTCAGTGGGTTCAGAAGCAAATTTCCCTAATGTGAGGCTGAGGGAGGTGGAGAGAGAGTTAATCACTAGCCCAGGCTCAGTGTTATTTTAATTAAGCATAATAAGAGTAATGAAGTTATGCACCTCTTAGGATTTATGGCTTAGCTATTGGTATGGCGCGGAGAGGATTTCAGGAACAAATATAAGTGATGGAGCCCCAGGGACTTTTCCTGTCTTGCTGGGTTGTCCTGTAACCCCACAGGGTGGGAGGTGATGCTGTGATGCGGTGGAAACAGCAGAACAGGGCAGGGGTGGGGCGGTCGGGAGACCTGGATGTGTTACTTGGAGCAGGTGCTCTGCCCTCTGGACCCCAGCCTCCTCACGTGGGGAGGATTTGATGCAGCAACGTGTTGGTGAATGTTTAACGCTTAATAAATGCTTCTCCAAAAAAAAGTACATGTATGTGTATACATGTATATATATATGTACTGTGTATATATACACATATATATATATGTGTTTGCATATATACCATGTGCTTATAAAGTTCCTGATATTAGTGACGTATAAGATACAATTTAAAATAATAAAACATAGAATATTGTACATTCCACATAGCCAAATAATTTTCACAAAATGCTTTTGTTGATTTTTACCCAACTCTCCTATCAGTATCCAACCAGCAGTTACAACTGACAAATGAATGTGGTTCTGACATGAATATTTGTTGATATTTTTGTTTATATTAAAGAGGAAGATGAAAGTGAAACAACAAAGACATATGTCAGGACGTTACGCATTCATAATGGCATGAGTGACTTCTTTGCTGAATTGGATAACAGCGTTTGAATACTGGAAGACTATTTCCTTGATTTTTGCTCTATTCACAGTGTAACAGCTGTATATACGACGCGCTTAACTGTTGACATTTCGCCACTATTCTCTTAAGTCTAGACAATCAACAAAACAATAGATTGAGCTCTGATGTGTAGTGTTGGCCAATGTCTGTGGTGTAAAGACTCCTACTTTGACCTGTGTTAAGCTACCCATGTGACGTCAGTGAAACTGGGTTTCAGAAGAGCTGTGTGGTTGTATGCCCTTATGTGGTATACCCACTGTACAGATACAGGAGATATAAATAACCTCAGAAGTACACATAATAGTAAAACATAGTAAAATACTTAGGAAGAAGTGGTTTGAGTATATATGACCTTTATGTTTAATATAATGTATTTAATAGAAATTTATATAATTTAATTTTTAATTATGGCTGTGTTTTAATAACCAGCTTGGAAAATTCCTAAAAATGTTAGAGTCAGCTCTCGGGAGGGTATGAGCTGGTTGCAGCATGACAGTGGGTTGATGAGATTCAACCCAGTGTCCATAGCCAGGGGAGACTTCCAAGAAGGGCCAGCACTTCAGAACTTCCCGTCCCGTGTCGCTCTCCCCTCCCAGCCAGGGCCAAGCCGCTTCCTCTATGAGAGGAGCAGGTGCAGAGAAGTATATTAATCGGCTTGGGCTGTCATAACAAATACCACAGATTGGGTGGCTTAAACAACAGACATTTATTTCTCACAGTTCTGGAGGCCAGAAGTGCATGATCAAGGTGCCAGCAGCATTGTTCTGGCAAGGCCTCTCTTCCTGGCTTGTAGACGGCCACCTTCTTGCTGTGTCCTCATATGGCCTTTTCTCTGTGCACCACGCTCGTGGCATCTTTTCCTCCTCTTGTAAGGACACCAGTCCTATTAGATCAGGACCCCAACCTTATGACCTCATTGAACCTGAATCACCTCCATAAGGTCCCTATCTCCCAATGCAGTCACATTGGAGGTTAGGACATCAACAGATGGATTTGGGGCGGGGGGGGACACCATTCAGTCCATAACAAGCAGTGTGGTGTTTCTGCTCTGCCGCAGGAAAAGAAGAGAAACAGACAGGTGACGGGGCAGTACTTGATGCCAGAGGCAGGGCTGGGGATCCTTTCCTGCGGTCTCCACAGTGTGTCAGGGCCAGACGCCGGCCAGGCAGAGAGAGGAGGGTGCAGGGGGAAAGTGTAAAGACAGATTTTGCAGGGCTGATAACCCAAGCCCAAGGGTGGGGGGGATGTGCCAGTGCCCTTGGCTCTCACATCACTGGCATGGTTAGGACCCTCGCCATTGGAACAGTGTCACCCTGCATGGGCAGTGGAGCACAGACGTCAAGGCCGTGGGCATAGAGCCAGGCTTTCTGGGCTGCAAGTCCGAGCTGACCATTTACTAGCTGAGGGACCTTAAGCAAGTTACTGACCCTCTCTGTGCATCCGTGTTCCCATCTAAAGAGTACAAATAATGCTGGTACCTTCCTCAAGGGTTGCTATGAAGATTAAATGAAAAAACATATATTTGTACATATATTTATAATTAGAATATAAGTGCCTGGCTCATTGTAAGTGATGTGTCAGTGTTATCTTTCGCAGCTGCGTTTACAATCTGTTTCCCTTTCTCTAGTGTGTGTCTTTGAGAAGATGGATCCCGTGTCTCCTCTGTCTTTGAACCCCCAGCCCCTAGCACCATATCTGGCACTTAATAAATGTCCAATAAGCGTGTTGAATTACAGATAAATGTCGAAGTGCTTTGGAATGATTAAACAGCCAAGGAAACAAAATTCATTCATACATGGAATCATCCAATTATTAAATCATACATTCATTTAACAAATAATTTTTAACAGCTTGATTGAAAAATAATTCACATTACATACAATCCATCCATTTAATGTATATAATTCAATGGTTTTTAGCATATTCATAGAGCTGTGAAACCATCTCCATAATCAATTTTAGAACATTTCATTACCCTGAAAAGAAACACCATACCCATTACCAGTCATTCTCTGTTTCCCCCTAAACCCCCCATCCCTAGGAAATCACTGGTCTACTTTCTGTCTCTATGGATTTGCCTATTCTGGACATTTCATTTGTGTAGCATCACATAATATGTTCTCTTGTGACTGGCTTCTTTCACTTAGCTTAATGTTTTCAAGGCCCGTCCATGTCATAGCATGTGTTGGTACAACAAAATTTTTTTTTTCAATTTTTAAACATCTGCTGAACTCTGTGAGATAAACCAGCGAACGTGCCATAAAAATCATATAGTCTGGAAAATACATGTTCACATAAAGAGCTGCACATGATTGTTTTAGCAGCTAAGGGCAGCTCTGGGCTAAGCATTTCATAGTCTCTTGTTTATTCCTCTTACCTTCTCAATGAGGTAGGTATTACTGTTTACCTATTTCACAGATAAGAAAACTGAGGCTCAGAGAGGTTAGTAGCTTGCTCAAAGTCCTCACACGGCAAGGAAATAATCAAGCTAGGTTTGAGACACTTGTTTCCACGTGCTGGCTGTGCCATCTCCCTTCTACAAACAAAACACTCACAAAAACATTCCCCAGATCCATAGGAAACCTGGCCTATCGCAGCTGCACTGTTGCCTGTGCTCTCAGATTGATCCACGGGGCCGAGTGTCGGTTTTAATTTATGAAAAATACAAAAAAAGGAAGATTTTTTTGGCTCAGTCTGCCTTTCTAGCCCGCCTGTGGGAACAGGGCCCGGGTGGACAGAATTAGCTTTATTAATGTCTCATTTCCCGGGATCAATATTTGGCAGTGCCTTCCTGTCTTTACACGGCTGGACGGGAATTAAAAACGAACATGTGTGATGCAGTAAATCCAACGGCAGAACCAGGGATGGCTTTGGAGCCGACCTCCTTCTGGAGCCCACTGACATCGTGATCCAGGGCCTGGGAAGTGAGTGTCCGGGTGTGTGTTTTAAAGAGTGATTTTGATCAGAGAAAAAGCTCCAGCTTTTAACCCTCAGCGTTGTGGACCCTCTAAGGCCAAACCAACAGGCTTCATTCCAACGTGCAGACACTGGAAAGGAGAATGTCTCAAGGTCAGGCCACCCCCAGGAGAGGACAGCAGCCTGACAAGGTCACGGCCAGGAGATATTTCTTGTGAGTCAGCTATCACAGGTCCCACACGGGCTCCGACACTGCCTGCTGCAACATTCCTGGGAGGCAGACATCAGCCAGGAAAGCAACGGATGAGGGTTGTGTAAAGTGCTGTCATTTCCTGGATGCCTGCTGCACCCTCGGCCCTTTGAGGCCATCCTCTGACCTTCACAGCTCATCAATCCTTGTGATGCCCACTTTCCAGATGAGGAAACCAAGGCATGAGAGGAGAAGTGAGCTGTGCAAGCTTCTGCAGGAATAAGCAGTGGAGCTGGGATTTTTAACCCAGGTTGATCTGGCTCCCAAGTCAACACCGAGTGATTCACTGACAACAAGAAATAGAAATGTCTGGCGGATGGGAACCTGGTAGCTCCCTGTAAGGAAGAAATACAGCTGGAGGCCGCAAACGATGGACGCAAGTCTAATCCTGTTTCCAGCGTTGTTTTGTTTGGCCTGAAGAGCGTTTCTTTAAGAACGTTTGAATTTATTACCAACTCTTAAAAATAGGGAGTTTTCATATAGAATGCAGATTTCTGGCTCCTCTTGGGAAGCCAGAAGATATGGGAACAGTCAGTTGGAGCCGAGGATGAATGCGCTTTCTAGAAGGAATAGGAACCATCTGGAGTGCCATGGCCCCCGCTCAGCCAGGGGCCTGCTCTTTGGGAAATTAGATGACCCCACAGCTGCACAGGGAGGCTGGGCCCAGCCAGGGACGTTCTTGGACACCAACGTGGAAGGGTACCAGCCTGTTGGAACTTCCTCAGCGTATTGGTTTGCTAGGGCTGCCCTAACACCCTGGGCGGCTTAAACAACAGAAATTTATTTCCTCACAGTTCTGGAGGCTAAAAGCCCAAGGTCAAGGTGTCAGCAGGGTTGGTGTCTTCTGAGGCCCCTGCTTGGCTTGCAGATGGCTGTCTTCTCCCTCTGTCTTCGCTCTGAGGGCGTCTCTGCCCTAATCTCCTCTTCTTATAAGAACACCAGCCGTACTGGATTAAGACCCACCCTAATGACCTCATTTTAACTTGGTCACCTCTTTAAAGGCCCTCTCTCCAAATATAGTCACATTCTGAGGTGTAGCGGGGTAGGACTTCAATATACCAATTTGAGTTGGGCCACAATTCAGCCCCTAATGATCAGGTATTGATTGTCTCTCTATAGGGGCAGACCCCATTTTGTAGAGTCTGAAGCTTATACAATGTTGGAAGCCTTCTTGATAAAAAAATAAAAATAAAAATAAAAAATAAAAAGAATATACAACCGTGAATGTAGAATTTGGTGCAGGGAGCAGAGCTCTTGGTGCCCTGCCCATGTCCCACAGGCTCTGGCACTCAGTGTCAGGACCCCCAGCTTTCTCCAAGTGCCCTTGGCCACCAAGAGTGTTGGGGAAATAACTCCCACCAGAAGCCCTCAGCCAGTGTCTCCCTCTCTCCAGGGTGGGACTGCTCTGAGGTGTGTGTTCTACCCTGGGCATTAACTATGTCTTTATTTTCTGTAAGGCTGTTGTTTTGACCTCTGGGGCCTTGCTGACCCTAGGGGAATACTCCCTCCCAAGGTTAGCCAACTCAAAAATGCGCCCTCGGGTGTATCTTTCAAATGCAAACCAGCCAATCCAAGCACCTTCTTTGTCTATCAGGCTCTCACACTCCAAGTCACCATCCCCTTTCCCTAACCGTTCTAGGGCCAGGTACCAGCCAAATAGGAACAGCCCTGTGCCCAGAGCCCACAGAAATGAGTCAGGTTAGCCAATGGTAAGCGTCGTTACCCTGCCTCACCTGTTCCTTCCTGCAGAAAGCACAATAAAGGCTCTTCGTGGCCCCCCCCCCCCCCCCGCCCCC
>NW_006772616.1:3709532-3729615 GCF_000442215.2 Lipotes vexillifer | reverse complement strand
ACCCAAATAAAGGCTCTTCGTGGCCCCCCCCCCCCCCGCCGCCTCCCGACCAATGCTTGTGCTTCTCTGTGTGGCTCCCCATGTGCTGTGCCCCCTCCTCTTGGGAACTGTGAGTAACAAGCTACCCTTTCGATGGCAGTCGCCCCCTCATCTGTTGGCCTTGCCTTAGCTAAATAGTAAGAAATCTCCTATTTTAAAACATTCTGTTCCCCAAAGGCCTCCGTGGGATTAAGCTCCAGATACCCACAGTGGGAGCTGACTTGATAATGTGGCCTTTGTTGGCTGAGTGCCCTTCCAGGTCTCATTTCCCCACAGGCCTGCCAATACACCTCCCAAATAAACCAACCGTATTCCCATCCTTGTCCCAGGGGCTGCGTCCAGGGGAACCAAATTAAGTCAGCACAGAAGTGAATATTTATTTTAAATACAGAGAGGAAATAAAAGTGGAGACAGTGGCCTTAACTGATGGCCACTGAAGGATCTTACACCGACAAATTTTACAAAAACGTGTGACCACATGAACACACTGTTGGGGCTCTTGGAAGGGGCCCAGGCAGGTGAGGGCCCCAATGCTCAGACTTCATTAGTTCATTTACATCACCCTCTGTCTAGGATGTAGGTTCCGTGAGTGCGGGGACAGTGCCCAGCACAGTGGCTGGCACATAGCAGGTGCTCCGTATGTGATAGTTTAATGAATGCATAGTCTAACAGAGCGGACTTGGTGTACCCACCTCTCTCCTGGGTGGTGCTTGATGGGCATCCTTTAAGTCCCCTTTTTGACGGTGTCTACTGGTAGTAGCCCAGCCTCCTATAGAGGGACAATTATTTTCTTTAAATATGCTAATGTCTTCATTCTTAGAAACCTGGGAGCCAAACTATCTCTTTAAAACCACCTTGCAGTTTGCTGATTGGATCCACTGTGGGCTGACTATATGGTTTAACTCCAAAATGGCAATTCTGTCTTCGTTATTTCCGAGTTCTTTGGTGGGACAGGATGGATAGGTGGGACACCTGGGCAGTGAGCAAGGAGCAATGTATTATATTGACTAACGTATGATGTGGAGCTGCACACACCAGTTGGAGGCTCCTCAGCTCCCTAGCAGAGTGATTTTTGGGCAAGTTACTTAGACTCCCTCAGCCACAGTTTTCTTATCTATAGAATGGAGCAATGATGCTACCACCTTCCAGAAGAGCAGGAAGATTCCTTGAGATAATGCATGCAAACCCTTTGCACGATGTCTGATCCATTGTCAGAGCTCAGTCAGGGGAGAATGTTTATGGGAAACGTAATACTAAACCCAAAGACTGTTGACCCCTTGAGACTATTTCAGTGCTATCCACAGGCCTCGGGCCACGGTGGAGTTGTTCTCCAAGTGACATTTTACCAGTCTCCAGGAGCTTGTGAAGCAATCAGCAGATGCTGTAATGTGAACAAGGCATCATAAATGATGTGCTTTGTTTCCTGTGGGGGTGGATTCCTGGTGACTCTATCAGAGGTCAGGCCTCTCTCTCCTGACTGAACAATGGGGCTTCCTGAGGGAAACAGCCCTCTCCTGTGGTCAGTCCAGCAAGAGTGAATCACCATTTGCCTTTGACAGCTTCTGGTAACCCAGAGAGGAGAAACTGAGTGAATGATCTGTAGGAGCGGAGAGGCAGAGAAAGAAAGATCAAGGGGCAAGAGAGAGTGCAACAGTGAGCTTTCTCGGCAAGCTTAACACAATGGGGGTGTGGTCTGTAGGAAACAAGATTTACAGAGATGTGAAATGTGTGTGAAGTGCAGAAAGAAAAAAGAAGGAAAAAGTGAACTGGGAGAGTATAAGGAAGAGGAAAGGAGCAAAAGAAATCAGAAGTACAGGAAAATGGCACATGAATCCACAAGGTTCTGCCCTATGGCCAGCCAAAGCCTGGAAATTGAGTAAATAACAGAATCTATAAGTACACATGCCACTATTTGTCATTCCTATGTCAGTGGCAGACATCACTAATCAATCATAGCACTCTTTCAACTGAGCTGAAATATAGCCTCAGAATCCTTCTCAATCAGAGATCCAGGTTATAATCCACTAGAGTAGGTGTTTGCATTGAAACCCTCTTCCTATCTGGGTTATAAGCTCTTGCCACGCTTTATGGAGAAGGCTTGGACCAGAAGAGCAGACCAAGGCACGGAGGACCCAAGAGCAGTAAGGAGGGGGCATTAGGACTGGCACATTCCTGGCCAAGGGGCAGAAAGAATGGGCCCTTCATAGTCTCAGAGGCTGAAGACCTGTCTCCTGCCCTGTTGCACTTATCAGACAGTTCTATTTCTCTGGCAGTAAAGTTGAGAGATAAAGCTGCCAGACTGAAATGAGCTTGTGTTCTAGACATCTCCAACAGTGCTGGAAAACAGTGGCAGCTCAATAAAAAATTTTTTTGAAAGAATTGAACAAGGAATGCTTAGGGGTGCTAAATATAGGGAAAAGAAATATTCATTTGCCACCGGGGGGAGTGATGCACCCTTCCTGGAGGGTGCTATGGTCCTATATATAACCTTAAAAAATTGCAGAACTTTTGACCTGGGAATTCTATTTCTAGTAATTTTTCCTATGGGAATAGACCTTGGAAGTGCACGGTAGTTTATTTCCGAGACTTCATTTCAGTGTTGTTTTTAATATTGTAAAAATATTGGAAGCAACCTAAATGTCCAACAGTAGGGGATCAGTTCAATGAATAGTGATATATTCAGGAGATGGAAGGCTACACAGCTGTTTATTATGATGCTGTCTAGGATTATTTAATGACACGTGGCTATATTTATGATATGTGATTGGTGAAGAGAGCACGTTATAAAAAAGCAAGTACCAACCTGCCTCCTTAGCACAACAGGAGAGGCATCAGTCTCATAAAAAGGCAAGTACCTTGCAAAAAAAAATTAAATATATGTATGCACACTCAAAGGAACTGGAAGGACATAGGCCAAAATGTTGAAAAGAAAATGTTTATCTGCAGGTAGTTGGATAATAGGTGCTGATTCTTTTTTCTTTCCACTTTTCTATGTTCAAAACATTTTCCAGAGTAAACAAATTACTTTTATAATAATTCACATGTTTAGAAGTGACTGACAAGAGGCATGTATACTTGGTCATTTTACACTGAGACACACATATCCATGTGGCGTATGTGACTCTTTAGATGTTTGAACTCTCTGGACTACCTGATAATAATGACACTGAAATAGCTGATGTGTAATAAACATGAACACTTAGTACGCAAGTGCCAGGGACTGTGTTAGGTTCTTCTTATATTTGTCTCCTTTAACCTCACAGCAAGGCTGGGAGGCAGGTTCTGTTGGTCTCTCCATTTCAGACGTGAGGAAACTAAGGCTTGGGCATGAGGTGCCGAGGCCCCATGGGTGCTGAGGGGTGGGGGAAGAATTCGAAGGCAGGAAGGCTGTCTCTGGAACCCACACTTTCAACCTCCTTCCTCCATTGCCTTCAGCCACAGAAAATCTGAGCCAGAAATTTTTGAAATTCTACCATTGAACCAACGGGTATTAAGATATCACAGTAGCAGTGATTCTGAGAGCCCCAGATTAAGGTAGGTTCCCATTTTTGTGTCGGTGTGTGAGTTCTTGTCAGGAAAAAAAAAAAAAAAATGAGGGAATTGACGTGTCTTGAAAAGATTCCTTTTTATAATTAAGCCTTCCTTGCCTGCTTTCTGTTACCCGCACTGTCACATCACAGCGATAAACAGTGTGGGAAAGGCAGCAGCTCCTGTGTTACGTCAGGGCGTGAAGATGAGAAATCCAGCGCAGAAAGCTCTTTGGCTTTGTTGGTCGTTTTCTGGGTGCTCTGTGTACATCCTCAAAGCTGCCCCTGCACTGGACATCCACTAGGATAGATATATTTTTTGTCCCTGAATGGCACGTGTAGTTTCAATATGTGTCTCCACAGAGCATTTTTGAGGGAAGTGGGGCCTGAAAGGGAGCGAGACGGAGGAAAATCTTCTCTGCCGTCAGAGGTGATCCCTGTAATCCCTATTCTCCCTTTGAACAAATCAGAGCTTCTGCTCAGGGAGGGAAACTCTTGGGAGAGGCTGTTCTGGAAACTGGGGATTCCTTTAAGCAAGAGTGAAGGGTCAAAAGATACCCTTAACTCTTACACGTAGAGCGGTATTTGGGACCTGGCAAAAGTATGGCTGCAGACTCGCCAGGGCAAAGGGCTCACGGACCCAGAAGGAAGGAAGTGTGAAGGATGGAAAGAACAGAGGCTTCACATCCTGACTCGCTAGCCATGTGACCTTGGACAAGGGGCTTCCCTTCTCCGAATTGCAGTTTCTTCATCTATAAAATGAGGAAAATGTTGGGCTCCTAGGTTTCCTCCCTTCCCCTCCCCTCTGCTCTTCCTTTTTCTCTTTCTTTTTCCCCACCCCTTTTCCGTTCTTTTATGACTAAGTGAAGCAAGATATATAAATGCATCAAATGCCTGGCACAGAGGAGAACGTCAACAATAGCCAGTGAGGCAGTGTAAATTCATGGTTATGGCCGGGGGCTCTGGAATCCAACAAGGACAAAATGTGGTGACTCAAGACGGCTGCAGACTCTGACACTCCTCCCACTGGGAGGTGGAGTCTGTGTCCCCTCCCCTGGGTCTGGCTGGACTCTGACAGCGCTGGAGAGACGCTGGCCTCAGGCAGCTTCCACTGGCTCCCTCAGAACTCTCTGAGAGCCCTGAGCTGCCATGTCAAAGTGCAGTTGCTGTGAGACGGCTGTGCTGGAGAGATCATACCTGTTCCCTCCAGGTGACAGTCCCAGCTGAGTTACCCAGCCTCCCGGCCAAGGCACCAATCACGTGAAAGAAGCTGTCTGTACCCTCCCGATGAGCCCCTCCACCAGCTGAATACGACCAGGTGACCCCAGTCAACGCCACATGCAGTGGATCCCTGCCCTAATGGCTGTCTTTTTAAGTCGTCAGATATCGGGCTGATTTGCTACCCGTGGTACATAACTGGAGCGCCAGGGTCCGAGGCCCACCTTGACCCCTTGCTAACCAGCTATCTGATCTTTAGCTATTACCTCTGCAACCTTCCGTCTCCTACCTTTCAATGGGGATGGGACCAGTCCCTGCCTGGCAGGATCTTAGTGAAGACGACGTGAAGTGACTCCGTCAAAGCGCTCAGGGCAGTGCCTAGTACATAGTAAGCGCTCCGAAATGCTGTTACTGTTATTATTCCCTTCTCAGCCTTTGCTGGCAGGATGACCAAGGAGATGCAAAAGGAGGAAAGCCCTCAGACCTTGTGTGTTTGAGGGCGAGAGGCCCTGGGCAGCCGTCTGCTTTTCCCAATGAATAGAATTGTCTTAATCATACTTAATCCTGTTCTCAGGAGGGCATTTAAAATTGGAACAGTCATCTATTTGATTTCCTCTGACAGAGTTGCCCGGATGAAGCCGTGCAGTTTGCAAGGGAATTAAGAGCCTGTCCTCCATCCCGAGGTCAGTCTCCTCTGCTGTGCGATGTGTTAGTGCACACGCGCGGGGCTGTTGGCACAGCTGTCTTCTTGTTTTTCTCCCTCCTTTTGCTCCAGTGACTTTTCTTTGAGGGGAACAGTCTCTACTGAGTTCTAGTCCCAGGTGGACACCGGGGATGTTTGCCTTGGTCTGTAGCCCAGGACCACGCCGCCCACAGCTGTGCCTGCTTCCCAGAGCCACGGCTCCCGAGTCAGCTCACGGCTTGCCTTGGCTTCCTTTTGCTACTGATTCCCAGTCTTAGAGACTGAAGGTGTTACCTCAAGCTGGTTTGCCTGATGTGTGAAACCGTGTGGTTTCAGAGGAGAAGTTGGGAGCTGTAATATGCAGGAGTCCGGGACTGAGGTAGCGGCAACAGGCAGAGTGCTGTAGAAAAAACGCTGTGAGCATCAGGGCCATTCATTTGTCCATTCAACCAGTATCCCGTGAGCATGCCAAGTGCTGCCAGACACCAGGCTAGACGCTGTCCTAGAAATGTGTGTCCTAGGTGTGATGCTCGACCCCTCTACCCAAAGTTTATCTGACCCCAGCAGAATGGCTAGAACAAAAGTGAGAGGCAATCCCAAATCTTAATGAGGCAAGAAAGCAACTGGAACTCTCCTATGCCACTGGTGGGAGTGTAGCTGGGTCCGAACACGTAGGAAAACAGACTCTACTAAAGCCAAACCTTGCACTCTGAAGTACATATGCTGACAGAAGCAAGCCTATGTGCAGCAGAGGACACCGTCAACAATGGGCATGGCCACACCATTTGTAAGAGCCACCAACTGGCAACAACCCGGAAGTCGGTCAGTTACTGACCACACCATTCCAGGACGTCACAGGAAATTGTGGACAAGAGTGGCTACTGCACGATTCCATTTCTGTGCATTTTCGAACGGGCAAAATTATGGTGTAAGTCAGGGCAGCGGTTGCCCTTGGGGGTTAGTAGGTGGGAGGAACAGAAGGGGTTCCTGGGGGGCTGGTAATGATGTTCTGCTTTTTGACTGAGATGCTGGTAATGTTCACTTCACATGGAAGTGTTCACATGGAAATGTTCACTTCATGAAATCCATTCCCCTGGTTACCTATAATATGTATATTTTTCTGATGTGTATTTTAATAAAAGGTTAGAAACACGCTGGCCAACTTTGATCAAATGGTTTTGCCTCTGTAAGCTTAGTTTCCTTACCTACGAAAAAATGGATAATATAGCCTGCTTCAGAGCTGTTGTTATACTGAGATTCAGTGGATGTGAGCATTATAGTGAAAACCTTAAACACGTTAGGTGCTTCATAAATGATGATTCTTGTTTTTTTTTTTTTTTTTTTTTACTAATTTCTTTTTCTTAGATTTCTCTGAATGCCTAATTAAAAAAAAAAAATCTGGGGAAAATGTCCCCAGACTCTCCCGGACCGGGGCACGAACCCACGTCCGCTGCATCGGCAGGCGGACTCTCAACCACTGCACCACCAGGGAAGCCCTATAAAAGGCTTTTCCGTGGGATGAAGTTATTTTGTAATAGGTGTCAAGTCACCGCAGAAGATGAGAGAGAGCTCCATTTTGAAAATGTTCCTTTTCGTTCTATGATCCTCAAAACCCCTTTCCTTACTGCGCTCTGAGTGTGAAACTTTGGAGCGAGGATGTCGGAGCACCTGGAAGAAATCTCCCCCCGACCCCCGACCTTTTCCCACACATTTTGGAGAACATGACTCAGAGCAGATTTTTCAATTCCTCCGGAGCTGAAAACATGTTGTGATAAAGTTGATACCTCTGAGCCTGCATTTTCCCTCTGGGTCCCGGGACTGTGTGTCGTGAAAGGGTTTAGCAGCGCAGGCTGTACTCTGCTGTGTTCTGAACGCTATCAGACCCTGGAGAAACGCCCTGGGCTTTGCTGCTGGGAGCAAGTCCACAGTTTTTACACTCTGGATATTACATTTCATCAACTTACAAAGTGTAATCCTGGAATTAGCCATTGGCGGCTGGAAACAGCCCCAGCTGGTCACAGCTGGGAGAGGAGAAGGGGCTTGGAGGGAGGCCTAGGCTCCGGGCGGCTGGGAGACCCAGAGAACCGTACGCACCGGTCCCTAGTCCTCGCTGTGAAGGGGTGGTGCTGGTTCCAGACGTTTCCCTCGCCCACTAGAGACAGGCCAGGTTGGGGGCCAGGGTCCAGGGTAGAGATGCCTGAGTGTTCCACTGTTACACGTTTGCAGACCTGACTCCAAGGTCCAGGCACGTCTAATGTGATTTAGTCACGGTGAGGGAGGGTGAATGCTTTTCTGCCCTCGGGGGACACTGGCCATCTCGCTGTTCCTTACAGGCAATGGACTCAGGAGTCCTCACCTCTACGGCCTCGAGAAACTGCTATGCCGGCTCCAGGCCCTCCCTCCCAGCACGAAAGGAAGACACATTAACCCAGCACATACCTAATTGTGGATTCTTATGGTGTTTTTGGAGGGCAATTTGATAGTATCAGTTAAGTCTTTAAAAAGTGTAGCCCTGGCCTTCCCTGGTGGCGCAGTGGTTGAGAGTCCGCCTGCCGATGCAGGGGACGCGGGTTCCTGCCCCGGTCCGGGAAGATCCCACATGCCGCAGAGCAGCTGGGCCCGTGAGCCATGGCCGCTGAGCCTGCACGTCTGGAGCCTGTGCTCCGCAGCTTGAGAGGCCACAACAGTGAGAGGCCCGCGTACTGCAAAAAAAAAAAAGTGTAGCCCTTCTGACCTTAGGAACTTATCCTAAGGAGTTTTGACTAAAGTGCAAAGCTCTTTAGTGATATTTCAGTACACTAAGTATTTGGTAAGTGCCTGGTAAGTGACCGAGACTTAACCGGTTCCAGGTGCCCTGCTAAGATCTCACACGCGTGATCTCATAGACTGCTCAGGACGAGCCCCTGAGATGCCACCATCCCCATCCTCATTTCATAGCCAGGAAACCGAGGCCTGTGGAGGTTCACTGGCTGCCCAAAGTCACAGAGCTGACCGGCATTGGAGCTGGGTTTGACTCAAGAGTGTCAGCTTACAACCATTTCGTGTTAGAGCTTTCAGCATCCCAGGTGAGGCCGACATTGGGCCAAACCTAGACATGTTCACTGTTACTGAAGGAGAAGTGCAGGGCGCCATGGGAACCTGTGCCTCGGATATCCCTGCGTGGTTGATCATCAGCCTGGCCACAAAGGAAATAACCTAAATGTCTGACAATTAGGGTTTGGCTAAATTATGTTATGTCCATACCTAGGAATACTGGGCAGCATTGAAATGAATGTTACAGGACTATGTTACAGGACTATGTTTACTGACATAGCAAGATGTTCCCATCACATTATTAAAGGGAAAAGAATGGTTATGGTAAAAGAAAAAAAATTTCTTTCCCTGTGTGTGCGTGTGTGTGTGCGTGCGCGTGTGTGCGCGCGCGCGTGTGTGTGTGTGTGTGTGTGTGTGTAGGCGTAGAAACAACACATTACTTACTAGTTGGTTTCTCTGGGTTTTGGGATTACTTATAGATAGATGTTTTTTCTTTCCGTCTCTCTGACCTTTCTGATTTGGGCGGGTAATTAGCATGTGTTACACGTCTAATTGGAATAACAAGCTATTCCCATTTGAGGGCAAAATAGCTGCTGCCTCTTCAGACGCACAGATGGCTTGGTGGTCCCAAAGCACCTTACTCCTTATTTTTTTACAAAAGGGAAAGGAGTCGCCTGCAGGTGGTGAAGGCTGCTCTGTGTACCTGTACAGCTGAGGTCCCTGAATTGGGGCCCGGCGATCTTCTGAAGCCGAGTCGCCCGGGGCTGCTTGTTAAATGACAACTTCGTAGATTGTAACCTGATATTAATAATAACTCACATTTATTGAACATGTCTTATGTGCTGGCCACTGTCCTAAGTGCCTTTTTCACTTACTAACTCATTTTAGCCTCACAAACCCTAGGATATGTACATGATCACACCCACTTCCCTGATGAGAAAGTGGAGACACAGAGCAGGTTACTGGCATGCTCCAAGTTACAGAGCTGCTGGATGGTGGAGGGGACTCCAGACCCCCGTCTTGGCTCTGAACCCAAACTTGCAGTCACTACCCTCGGAGTGTGGAGCTCAGGAATCCAGATTTTTAACAAGCTCCCAGGGGATCCATGAGCACATCAAGAGAAGTAACGCTGCTCTAAAGAATCTTTTATCTCAGAGCCACTTGCATTGTTTTGGATTAAGAAACAGCTGATCCATTGACTCCACGTCAGCCGTGAACGGACTTCATCTCCTTGAAGTCATTAGAACGAAAATGTCGATCAGGGATTCTTAGCTGTAGGCGAGTCATCAAATGGGAAAAGTAGATGAGCTTTGACAACGCACTAGCCTAATTGTCAGCCCCCCTTCCTTCCTGTTTTCCCTTCTTTCAAACACATTCTTATTCAGAGCCCACGAGCTGCTCTCTCGGAAGTTGGGATACGGGAGTGCTGTATATGCAGGGTGCAGAGAGGCCCCCCCAACAAGGCCCCCTTCCTCTGGGAACTCTGAAACAACCTCGGAAACACCTTTTGGAAAGCCAGGGATGGTTGAGGAGCAGAGGCCAAGGTTGCCCACAGGCGCCCAGACTGTTGCCTGCCTCCTACCTTTAAAGACTAACCTGGGGCTGTTTCCGAGGTTGTCCTGATGCGGTAAGATGCCTGCGGGCTCCAGTGGTGATTGCAAAGCTGGGCAGAGCTGCTGTGTTCAAGTATCAACCCCAAGCTGAGTGGCACAATTCCAGGGGCCTCATCCCCATTACATGAATGGAGTTGGGCTTCGGGGGTGAGTCCTATACGTTACAAAGGGGATGGTAAAATGCCTAGGACCTGCTCCAGCTCTTCCATCTGGGAATCAGGATGAGGGGCCTGGTGGCCAAGTTGGACCCCAAAGGAGCCAATTAGACAGCCTCGAGCAGTGGATATGATGGCCCTTAAACGCAAGTCTTCCCATCCCAAGGTGGTGAACCATAAAATGACCCTTCCAACTGGCCACTTTGGTCCAGTGCCTGCTATGGAAGCTGCAGTGCTGAACAGAAGATTGGGCCACTGGTAATGTGGTCAGCAGAGCAGGGGAACTAGGAAGCTTGTTCCCTCTGCTCGGGGGCTGGGGAAGCAACATATTCACCCTGAAAATCAGCTCTGGTGCCCCCCGAGCCCTCTGAGTGAGGGCTCACAGCTGTGCGGTGTGAGACCACAGAGCTAGGGAGAGGAGGTGGCACCAAGGCATTTGAACCTAGAGTTTTTCTCTCTCTGAGTCAGTGACTGATGCCAGAGAACAGACATCCCTGGGCCAGATTAGGAGAGAACAATGAGTGGTTTTTCTATCTGGGGAGGCATAATTTCCACTTTTCCTGGAGGTGCAGTAACAACCTGTGCTTGGCTGGGAGTTCTTTATATCCCTCTGTTACCTCAAGACCTGACTTCAGGGCTCCAATTTATACAGGGAATGAAGGAATGAAAAAGAAAACATTCTTGACCATGAAAGACACCACAGTCTTTCTCCAGAATGAAAGGCTTTTACTGGAGTACAGAAAAAACACCTGGTCATTCTTGGCTGCTTTTGAACAAACTGGAGTATTGGGAGGATGGATGAAGGAGTGAGGGAGGGGCGTGTCAGAGAGGGATGGAATCCCTGGGCTACCCAAGTGAGAGCCTGCAGTGACTGTGAAGGACAGGGGTCATGCTGGAGTCGAACGCTGGAAAACACAGCTGTCTCCCCTCCCATCTCAGCTTGGACCACACCTCCCTCCCCAAGGAGCCTTCTCAGACCATAGACCAGCTTGGCTCCTCTGTCTTTATTGGCTGTCAGTCCTCTGCATTTGACCTTTGTTGCCCAGATTACACCTGTAATCTTTGTTCAGCACCTGCCTCTCCCGTTTGACTGTGACTTCCATAAGGGCAGAGGCTGGGTCTGCCTTGTTCGCCACTTGTATCACTTGGGAATCTTTTGGTTGCAAGGAACAGAAATCCCAACCCAAGCTGGATTAGGCAAAAAGGGACTTTTTTCTGCCCAGGTTTGGAATTGGCTTTGGACAATCCTGGATTCAGGGATTCTGAATAAGTCATCCAGATTTGATCTCTCTACCATTCTTGGTTCCATTTCATTTTCCTCCTTGCATTGGCTTTATTTTCAGGCTCCTCATGATGCCAAGTGGCTGCCACAACTCTTGCCTAAGATGCGTTCAGGAAGGAGTAAGTGTCTCTTCCTGGTGACTAAAGCAGAATTCTCAGAATTAACTCTGATTGGTTTAGCTTGAGTAATGTGCCCATCCCTGAACCAATCACTGTAGCCCAGAAAGCATGGTGCTCTCTGATTGGCCAGTGTAGCACATACAGGTCATTGTCCTCCCAAAAGCCATTTCCTCTTTTTCCTTGTCGACAGGAACCCATTAGGTATCAAGCAGGTGGGCAAGATGCTCAGGGAAGGTGACCCCTCCTCAATCCAGGAAACCATTCATGGTAATTCTGTCACCTTTTGGTGATGATTGGTTTAAAAGTGTGCACTGGCCCACTTCTGGCCAGTAGGACATGATGCAAAGTGTGCTGGAGGCTTCTGGGAGTAATTTTGCTTCCTGACAAGTCAGATCTATAGGGGGGACTAGCTCCCTTCTTGCCTTTAGATATTGTTGTGAGAGGATGGGATGTTTGGAGCTGCTGCAGCCCTCTTGCACCCACGAGGTGAGATATTGCTGATACACTGGGGATGGCAGAGTGGAACAATGTCTGCCCCTGAACTCTGTGCTGTTTCACTTCTACAGACTGACTTTTGGAGCCTCTTGGCATGTGCAGGGCACAAGAGTACCTGGGATTTATGCTCCTGCTGGGCAGCCCTCACCAATGACTGGTGCAGAAGTGTGAAAGCTCAACTCCTTTGCTTTGGGTTGGGACGAATGGTGAGGTGTCCTTTCCATGGCAGAGCTCCCTGCAGGATCCGGCGGAGGCTTGGGCTTTGCTTGAAATCAGCGTTTGCTCCAAGTCTCTTCCTTTCCTCCTTGCCTTCACCTCCCCCCGTTCCCCACCAGACGCCCCCGGGAGCACTTCCTTGATCAATCGCTTGCACACAAATTGTTAGCTCCTTCTGGGGGACCTGTCGTTTCACCAGGGCTTGCACATCACAGCTGCTCTGTAAATATTTGTTGCCTGAGTGAATGAGTACATGAACGGATGAACAAGCTGGGGAAATCACAGGCAGGTAGAATCCGAACAGGTTATTATACTAATTACGGGCTGTCTACTGTTTTCCCTCTGCCTCTGTGAAGCAGGTTGGCCCCTTGGGGAATTTCCCCAAAGCTTTTGAAGGGGACAGGGTGTGTTCTTTTGAGGGGACAGGCTCCTGTGCTTCCTAACTGGGCAGGCCATTAGAAGGTGAGGTCATCTCCCCAGGGAAGGAGGCAGGGCCTTAACACTCAGGACAGGGGCCCTGGGGTGGGCACAAAACCAGCCTGAACATCTGCAGTGCCTTTCGTTACTGGAGCAGCGTCTGGAGGGGATGACCATTCTGGAATGAATCAACTGAACCTTTGACCTGAACTCCAGTTTAATTCACTCTTCTGCCTCCATTAGCTAGTGCAAGGGATGGAGGAGGGAGAAGGGGACGGAAACATATTTTATCTTTATGGCACTTTTATTCCAAATGACCTGCTGGGTCAAACCCACTCTCCTTTCATGAATTATGCATTAGAGGAATCCTTTTGTTTTTCTAATGGCTTTAGTTGAGTTCATCTCCTAGAAAGATTTTTTTAAATAATCAGGAATTTCAAATCGAAAGCTCACCTCTTGCCATATCAGTTGAGGTGGTTTTGACTGGATTATCGCATAAGCGAGTCTCCGTTGGTAGAATTTTCAGACTTCCTAGGCTCTTAGAAATCAACCAGCCCCATCCCCTTATTTTGTACACGGGAAGACTAAGAACCCGGAGACGGGAAACGACTTGCCCAAGCTCACCCAGCCCATGAATATCCACAGCTGTTAAAAGACGGAGACAGCAGTATATTTCATGCTCTTTCTTGCAAGTCCAGTGTTCTTTTCTGCGAGTAAGCCTGGAGAGGTAATAGGGTTGCCATGGCTGCAGAACACATTGCTCCAAAATCGAGTGGCATAAAACAACCACTTATGCTCAGGGAGTCTGTGGGTTGGGAATTTGATGGAGAACAATGAAAATGGCTTCTTTCTGTTCCCGGGTGTCTAGGGACTCGGCTGGAAGAGCCAAAGTCTTGGGGCTGGGTTCATTTGAAACCTTGTTCGTTCACATGAGTAGAGGTTGATGCTGTCTGTTCTCTGGGACACTGGCTGGAGTTGCGGGCTAGAATATCCTCATATGGCCTCTCGTGTGGTCTGGGCTTCCTCACAAACATGGTGGACTGAGTTCCAGAGAGGAGAGCTGAGAGAGGGAGATGGAGCGAGAGAAGGAGGGGTGGGGGGAGGGACTGGTGGAAACCATGTTACCTTTAAGGAACTGAAAGTCACCCAGTGTCACTTCTACAACAATCTGTTGGTCAGAGCAGTTACAAAGCCCACTTGGATTCCAGAGGAGGGAACACAGACCCCGCATCTCGACGGCGAGTGTCACATTTGTGCGAGGGCATATCAAACGGGATGTATGTTGGTGCAGCCATCTTTGGAAAATACACTCTACTACAAGAGGGTTGGGGCTGGTACACATTAAATGTTGCTGAATTATTTATTTAGTATCTATCTTGTCTGCTAGATTATCATTTCCTAAAGGGTAAGGTATGTATCTGGCTTGTTTGCTGGTATATCTGTGTCCAGCACAGCTGCAGCTGACTCAGGGTAAGAACTAAATACATTTTTGTTTGGAAAATGAGTGTCAAAAAAGAAAGTCTTTATTGCCTAAAAATATACTCCTAGATTTCCCTTCTCCTCTTATGACCTTTCCTTTTCATCAAGAACTTAAACACTCCCACCATCTTCCCTGGAGAGTTGATTGATTGATCCATTCATTCATTCATTCATTCACACTTGGGGGCACATGGAAGACGTAGTTAGCTTAGTCTTGGGTGGTCAGAGAAGTTGTCCTGGAGGGAGTGATAGATATAAGAGGAGACCTGGAGGATCAACAAGAGGAAGCAGGCTGAAGAGGCAGAAGGAAGGGCACCCCAGGCAGAGGAGACAGCCTATGCAAAGATGGAGGCAAGCAGTTCAGGGTGGCAGGCACGTCGATTTTTTTTTTTTTTTTGCGGTACGCGGGCCTCTCACTGCTGTGGCCTCTCCCGTTGCTGAGCACAGGCTCCGGACGCGCAGGCTCAGCGGCCATGGCTCACGGGCCCGGCCGCTCCACGGCATGTGGGATCTTCCCGGACCCGGGCACGAACCCGCGTCCGCTGCATCGGCAGGCGGACTCCCAACCACTGCGCCACCAGGGAAGCCCAGGCACGTCGATTTTGAGAAGAGAGTGACAAAAGGTAAGGGAGGCTGGAGGAGCAAGCAGGGCCTGGGTTGTCACGAGGCGTTGAATGCCACCTCAAGGAATTTGACTTATTCCTAAGAGCAGTGAGAAGCCAATAATTAAGCAACCTAATCCAGTATGTGTTTAGAAGAACCTGACTGCAGAGTAGATAATGGATTGGAGCGGGACAAGGTGGGAGGCCAGTTGGGACGTTGCTGGCAGAAATATTGATGCGAGACGATGGGGGCCAGAGC
The DNA here is from genome assembly GCF_000442215.2 of Lipotes vexillifer. Classification (NCBI taxonomy): domain Eukaryota; kingdom Metazoa; phylum Chordata; class Mammalia; order Artiodactyla; family Lipotidae; genus Lipotes; species Lipotes vexillifer. The sequence continues at coordinate 3,714,479 of NW_006772616.1, read as the reverse complement.
TGCAGTGGGAGGAGGTGGGGATGGGGGGGGGACAGGTGGGTATTTCCAAGGACTGGATGGAGGTGGGGACGAGACAGAGGCTGGGTCAAGGCTTGCTCTCTGGTTTAGGCAAGTAGGGGGATGGTGGTACCAGACCCCCAGCCAGGGAACACTAGGGAAGGAGTAGGCTTGGGGTGGGGCTGTGAGGAGGTTATTTTTTGGTCACGTTGAGTCTGAGATGCCAAGGGGATATCCGAGTGGAGGTTCCAGGAGGTGCTTAGATTCACGAAACCGAAGCTCAGCAGAGTGGTCTGGGCTGTGCATCTGGACGAGGGACCGATAGAGAGATGGAAACTGAAGCCACAGGTGTGTGCGTGCTCACGGGGGAAGGATGAGCGCGATGGGGCCAGAGCCATGGAGAAGGTGGGCAGGTTTCAGGAGGGGGGCAGGCAACGGTACCCAATGGTCAGAGACATCAGGACAGAGGAGGAGCGACATTGTCCAGGGGATTGAACAAAAGAACTCATTGGCAACTTTCACAAGGACAGGCTTCCCTGAGAGATATAGGAAGAAGGCAGATGGCAGAGAGTTGAGGCGTAAAGAGAAGGTGAGGGAGTGATGAATGGATGAATGAATGATTAGATGGATGGATGAATGAATGATTGAATAGCATCCCAGGAAAGTCTTTACATGCCTCCTTGCAGGTGTGGTAATTCTGGAGACACCAGGATGTACTTGCCAAGTACACTGTGCAAAGAGACCAGTTAGGAGGAATCTTTTCTGCCCAGCTCTCTCTGTCCCAGAAAAGTACCAATGTGTGGGCTGTCCTCAGCATCCCTCCCTAGCAACCAGCATTTGTATTTAAATTCTTGGGGGAGGGATGCTGTCATCTTGTGGCTCTCAGCACAGCTCTGTGGTCACATCTGTTGTTTTTGTCTGTGTAATGGCCATTCATCATAATTTGGCTAATAGCATCCCAGTTTGAGTGGGACTGATCCCTCATCCCTGGTTCCAGTGGTGGCACACGTCCCAAGCCTGGCCAATGAGACTCAGGCCTGAGATTTGGGGGAAGCTATTAGGAAAGAGAAGCATTCTTTAGGCAGGAGTGGCTGCCACACGGAAGCAGCCAGCCAGCACAGAGGAAAAGAGATCCAGAGACCAAAAGAGAAAAACAGTCTTGATGACAATTCTTGAACTCCTGGATCCAGCCATGCCTGAAGCTACTTAATCCCTGGATTTTTCAGTCACATAAGCCAATAAATTCCCCATTTTTGCCTGTCAGAAAGGGCTGTGTCAGTTCTAGTGATGAATGAGTGGTCCCGACAGCAGCAAGCTGCCAAGACGTGGGGGCCTAAGGGTGGGCTTGGCAGGGGAAGTTTACTCGTTTTCCTCTCAGGCATTTCCCTGGACACCTCACTCACCAAGTTGCTTCTGCCTGAGGAATTTCCCCCTCCTTTTCGTAGTCATCCCATTCATTGTTTCCATTTGTATTCCTACCTTTTTGTAAACGTGTCCTTGCTCAAAAAACGTTACCTGAGATGCACAGTGCTGTGCTGCAGGGCCCCTCTCACCCCCGGAGGCAATGTATGTGCTTATGATTTTTAACAGGAAAGGCTCCCAGAACCCAAGATGGGAGTTGGCGCATTGCAGGGACTCGTTCGGTGTGCCGTGTCTGTGCCTCCAGTGACTTGCCGACAACCAGCGTCCGATTCCAGTTTCCCACCCTCTGGCCCCGTCTCCCCATGTGTACAGCACCCCTCCAACACTGTAAAGTCTTGTTCATTTGTTCGGAACATGAATTAATCATGCCAGGGAGACTCCCGGCTGCTGGACCACATTTTGCTGTGTTAGCAACAAAAGTCCCTTCATCCTGTCGACGCAACCAGAGGGGAAGGCAGAGGTCCAGAAGCCGCCAAGGTGACGTGAGGACCTGTGGGTCACCCACGGCAGAGGAAGGGAGGGACACACGCCCTATTCTTTCCACCTCACCCCCTCCACACACACACAGAGCGCTTCAGCCCAAGCTTCAGCTTGGTTTCCTTCCTTTTGCTTCGGAGCACGCCTACCTCAAGGCTTCAATTGCATGGATCCTACTTTCCATCCAGCTTCCGGCCTGTCACTGGCAGGGACCCAGAGCAGGACATCTCCTGGGTATGGTGGGGCTCACAGGTTTCCGTGACGGGCTTGCCAGAATCGTCCTGCCTTATCTCCTGTCCCTTTTCATTTAGGCTTGGGTGGGTTCCTCCTCCTTTTCTCCTCTCCCTCCCTTCTGTCTTTCCCTCCCTCCCTCCTTCCTGTCTCCCTCTCCCTCCTCCCTTTCCTTCCCTTCCTCTCTCCCTCCTCTTGTCTTCTGCCCTCATCTCTACCTCCCTTTCTCCCCTTCATCTTCCCTCCCTTCTCCCTTTATTTACTCTTTCCACCTGTCTTTCCTTCACTCTTTTCTTTCTCGTTTCTCTTTCCTTTTCCTCCACTCCCCCCTCCCCCTGCAGGACTTTCACCCTGTGGTTCCAGAGAAATGAGAATGAAGGGAATAATACTGCAAAGCAGCCAGGCTCAGCCAGTAAATCCTCTCATGCTTGTAATAGTTTCATTTTCTTCACGTTCATCCTAGTTTAAGAGTTTACTCAACATCTTCGAAAAACTTGTGATTTACTCCACGGAGCCTTAATAAGAGGCAAGGAAAGTCCTTGCCTTCCTTCCTTCCTTCCTTCCATTTATTCAGTAAATGTTCTTTGAGGGTCTGTTCTGGGCCAGGCTCTGGGCTAAGTGCTAGACACGGTGAATAGAAACATGGACATGATCCCTGCTCTGATGACCTTACAGTCTAGTGGGAGAGACAGATTTTCACCACAAATTACACATTAATGTATTCTCATGACCTCAATGAAAGCTCTGAATTTCCGTGGGGATCTAAACAGGCGAATTGACCCCGTGTGGACGTGGACCTGGAGGCTTCCTTGAGGAGCCCATCTGAAGGATGCGTTTTCTAAATGAGAGAGAAGAGGAATGAGCGCGCCAGGCAGAGGGAACAGAATGTGCAAAGGCCCCGGGCTTCGAGGAGACAAGGCACTTTCACAGGACAGTGTGGCTGGGACAGAGAGTGGAAAAAACAAGGCAGAGGTTGGCAGAGGCCAGATGTTCAGGGCTCGTACCCGAGGTAAGACTTTGAGTCTTCACTCCAAAAACAAGGAGATGCCATTGAGGAGTTTCCCTGGGGACCAGGAGGCAGGGTGGTGGATGGGTGTGATCGGTTGGGCTGTTGGTGCCGTCAAGGGCGGGGTGGGAGGTGGGTCCTTTGGGGAGCCTTGCTAGCCTCAGGTGAACTGCCTGGACTGGAAAGAAGCAGATTGGGTTGGATACAGCATTGGTCCCAGGGGCTGGATTGGTACCTGTTCTGATTTCTTGAAAGGGAGGTATCCTGCCTGCACACCTCTTGTGTGGGTCAGAGGATCCTACGAGTAAGGAAGGTGGAAGGATCGTCACTGACTATGGATAAACAAGCTTCAGACCTGAAGTCAGACAGATCTGGCTTTGCTGTGTATTAGCTGTGAGATCCCAGGCAGGTTTGCAGCTTCTCTGAGCCTGTTTCCTTATTTGTAACACGAGGATACTAATATTAATAAATGTGTTGTTTTTGTCTGCCTATCATCCCCTTTCCGATTAGGAAATTACCACTGCATGTGGTTCTGGTGGGATGAGGGATCCCTCAGCCCCACCTACCTTCCGGGCACATAACCCAGGCCCCTTGGGCCCCGCCTCCCTGTCCCCAGGGGTTGGTCTCAGGGACCCAAGCAGGGTCACTCAGAGTACCTCTGTGGAATCTGATATGGGGCTGTTGGAGGAAAGGGTCTTTCTTGCTTTTAGATTACGAGCTATGAGACCATAGACTTGACCTACTGGCGTCCAATTTTCTCGGGGAAAAAAATAAGGGAGATGAGTGGGGTAGGGAGAGGAGGAAGAAAGAGAGGAGTGAGAAAGAAAGAGAGAGAGAGAAAAAACTTTGAGGTCCTGGATGCAACAGTTCCTGAAGCCCAAAGCACCCCTTGCACCTAGTTAGTGAGCCCATCAGTGCCCATTCAGGCTTAAGCCAATTTGAGTTGGGTTTTGTCACTCATAATGGATGTGTTCTGACCAATGAACTGCATCATTGGGTTATTGGGAGGGTTAATTTAGGTAAAGAACCAAAAGCAAGTGTCAAGTGCTCACCTTGCAGAGTGCTCAGTAATCACCATCGAGGCTTACTGTTTGGGTCACGGTTCACAACTGTAGAATACGTAACTAGAGTGTGTGCTGTTTCTCACCTCCTGTGTGTAATCTCCTATTACCCCACAAAGCGTTATACACCACCTTCACGATCCGGCGTAAAGCCTCATGTAGTGACTCAAGCTCCCCTTCCCTCCCTCCCCATCTCCCTCCAAAACCTGTGACTCCTCTGTCCCCTGGGGCTCTCTTGAAGTGATGGTGACAGAAACAGAACGCAGTGACCTGAAGGATGTAACTGTGTTTAGATCTAATTTAAGAAGACCAGCTCCCTCCTACTCCACAGCAACTGATTCCCCATTACCATTTTTTACAGAGTGTATTAGTTATCTATTGCTGTATAACAAATGAGCCCCAAACTTAGTAGCTTAAAACAACCAGAGATTTATTATCACCTGGCTTCTGTGGGTCAGGGATGCCACAACAGCTTTCCTGGGTAGTTCTAGCTCAAGGTCTCTGAAGAGGCTGAAGGCAAGACATCAGCCAGAGAGCTACTTTCAGCTGAAAGCTTGACTGGGGCTGGAGGATCCACATCCAAGATGGCACACTCATATGGTTGTTGGAAGGAGACTTTAGGTCCTGGCCACATAAACCTCTCCACAGAGCTGCTGGAGTGTCCTCAGGCTGTCACAGCTGGCTTTCCTCAGAGTGAGTGATCCAAGGGAGAGGCAGATGGAAGCTGCAATATCTTTTTTTTTTTTTTTTTTT
>NW_006772616.1:3705086-3709491 GCF_000442215.2 Lipotes vexillifer | reverse complement strand
GCATCGGCAGGCGGACTCTCAACCACTGCGCCACCAGGGAAGCCCTGCAATATCTTTTATGACCTAGTCTTGGAAGTCACAAACGTCATTTCTGCAATATTCTTCTGACTATACAGTTCGGCGCTCTTCAGCGTGGGAGGGGGCTACACAAGGATGTCAGTACCAGGAGTCGGGGTCACTGGGGGCCGTCTTAGATGTTGGCTGCCACGCTTGTGAGGGGAGCAGTGGTATTAACTTTCATTCAAGTTTCTTCTTGGTCTGATGGGACTTCTCTTCACCAAGGAGGCCTTTGGCTGCTCAGGATAACATGGCATCTTTGAGGCACCAAAAAACACCCCTTCCAACAACTTGTGCTTGAAAGAGCTTTTTTTTCAGAGCTTGCAAAGAGCTCCTTAAATAAACTAGTGAAATGACTAAACTAATTCGCTGGTCTGTAATTTCCTGGCATGTCTGGAGATTTCCTAATAAACAGTAGCTTCAGGCTGGCAACCTGCCAGCACTACGGCCCTCTCCTGAGTGACAAACAAGGGATGTGTAAAGCATCTCAGAGGGTTGGGGAGGCTGGTACATCACAGGGGAAAGTGCTGGACCCAGAGGCTGGATGTTTGGCTTTGAGGGCCGGCCCTGCCTCTTACCTACCTTCATATTCCGAAGGTATATAAGTGGTGATAACCCTGGTCCTCCCTGACTCACAGGGCTATATTACTTGGTGTGAATGAGCTGATGTAGCATTTCCAAGAGGTGGGTCCATGGGACGCTAGCAGCATGGGCTGTTAACCCCAAAAGGTGTTCTGTGCTGGAGTGAGCGTGGGTTCCCGTGTTAAGCAAATTCCAGCCATTTCCCACCTTCCTTGATGACAGGCACAGCCAGCTTCGTGGGCTTGCTGCCAGGGCAGCCACACAGGGCCCCGAGCTCAGAAGGGCCCTGTTGTTGCTGTCTTGAAATTCTTAATATGTTAAAAAAGAAATTTGGGGGCTTCCCTGGTGGCTTAGTGGTTGAGAGTCCGCCTGCTGATGCAGGGGACACGGGTTTGTGCCCCGGTCCGGGAAGATCCCACATGCCGCGGAGTGGCTGCGCTGAGCCTGCGCGTCCGGAGCCTGTGCTCTGCAACGGGGAAGGCCACAACAGTGAGAGGCCCGTGTACTGCAAAAAAAAAATAATAAATATAAAATTTGTATTGGAGTACAGTTGATTTACAATGTGTTAGTTTCAAGTGTACAGCAAAGTGAATCAGTTATACATAGACATATATCCACTCTTTTTTTTTTTAGATTCTTTTCCCGTATCGGTCATTCATTACAGAGTATTGAGTAGAGTTCCCTGTGCTCTATAGCAGGCTCTTATTAGTTATCTGTTTATGTGTACTAGTGTGGATACGTCAGCCCCAATCTCCCAATCTATCCCTCCCCACCCTGCCTCTCCCCTGGTAACAAGTTTGTTCTCCACATCCGTGACTCCATTTCTGTGCTGCAAACAAGTTCATTTGTACCCTCTTTTTTTTTTTTTTTTTTTTTTTTTTAAATCTTTGAAGTTGTCTTTTATAAGTGATGATTGATGGGACAATAGAGCTTTTGCCGGGCAATGGGTGTCTGGACTCCCAGGAGCCCCCTTCTCACTGTATCCTAAAGGTGGGCTCTTGACTGCCTGTTTCTCTTTCCTTCTGCCCACCGGCTCCCCCTGCCCTGCCCAGAGACACGTCACCAGGGCACCCAGATCACGGAGCTCAGGACGGAGACTGGTTCTCATTGGAGGGGTGGACTGGTCTGCTGTCACCGTCTGCCACCTGCATGCATGCTTGGGCCTGGGTGCTTGTGAGGGGGAGGGCTGGGGTCCAGTGCCCATCCCACGGCGTCGCAGGGCAAGGCGGAAGCTCTCCCGACGCTGGGCTGGCAGTGCCATGGCACGCTGGGCAGACGGTTTGGTGGGGGCCTCTCGCCTCCCTCTGACCCAGGTACCAAGGAGGCTGTAATCCCTTGGGGATCACCCATTTGCTGCGAGTCGGGGCACCTATGGGAAGACAAGGTGAATTCCCGCCCCCTCCCCTCACCCGCCAGGGCTGTGCATTCTCCCTTTTCTTGGCATCCCACCTGTGGAACTTGTCAGATTCTGTAACATAAAGGGCACCACACTCTAGTGGGTCAGAGCGCAGACTTGGGAGCCGCACTGTCTGGGTTTGGGTCACGTCTCACCAGTGTTGTCACCTTGGCCCATTTACCTACCCTTTCTGTGCCTCTGTTTCCTCATCTCTAAAATAATGATCATGTAGTTACGACCTCACAGGTTGTCGTGTGGATTCAATGAGGTACTACGTGCCGAGCACCGAGACTAGGGCTCCCCGTGCATTGTGTATTTAATATTTCTTTCCCCCAAAGGACTTCGGCACTCCTGGGGCAGGGGCGTCACCTGTACCATCCATTGCTGCGGTCCTGGTACTCAGCGCCATGCCCAGAACAGACGCGATGGATGGACACTGGTCGAAGGAAAGAATCTCCAAGAGGGGCTTTCCACGGAACCCTCACCCTATCTTCTTTTTTCTAGAGACTCTTACACAGTCAGCATTCCACAGAGCGCACATTTAGGAAACGCCAAGCTCATCTCCATGAAATGACGTACCCACAGGTGCAGGGGGCAGTTGCACACACACAGCTCTCTGCAGGGTCCTTTCCCCTCCTCTTGGTCCTTTGAGACTCAGTGTCTCATCCATCCGTGTCTCCTTTAGGGTCGTCTGACGTTGGGGATGGAGCACACGGACACCCCAGAGCCTCTTGCCCACCTCCCGTCTGGGCCCATCTCTCCCTGCCACTCGATAACTCATTCCTCCTCCTCAGCCTCCCCTGTCCTTAACTGGGCCAATGTGTCCCCCGACACCACGCTCTGCTTTGTTTTCTCCGCAAAGCCCTCTCTTGGCACTTGACGGATTCTCAACTGTCGCGAGCACATTTTTCAATCTGTGCTCTTCCAGTGATTTCCCAGCCAGGTTTCAGCTTTTTAAAACGCTACTTAGTTTGATAATTTCCCAATGATTTTCCTCGCCTGCCAGGATTCCTCTCCATCGCCACTCCCCAGCTTCCTTCCTGGGGCGCCAAAGCCGTGCAGGTGACCCTCTAAGGAAGCCTGACTTATTCAGCCGTGAGGACCATCACTGTCCTAATTCGGGCTCCTCCAAAAGCTGGTCCTGAGAGAAGGGCACGGAGACAGTAGTTGATTTGGAAAGTGACCCAGGAAGCAGGAGTGAGGGAGGGTGAGAGAGGGAAGGGAGAAGGGCCCAGATGGCCACCTCATCTTCTGGGCACCCACTGGGTGACCTGCAGGGAACCGTAGGAACGGAATGGACCTTTGTGCTGTCCCACTGGAGGGTGGCGAGGCTGAGCCGCTGGCTGCCACCCCCATTGCTGGAGGGGCGTCCCTGGGAAAACGAACTTCCCTGCCTTTCTATCTGTGCCTGTGCAACCAAGCGGCCTTTCCTGGCTCTGGAGGAAACCTGAGTAGTGCTAGAGGTGGAGTTTGGGAAACATCTGTGGAAGTTTCCATCAGAGCTCATGTGACTTGTGCACACAGATGTTCACTCCGGCCGGTTACACATCCACGACGCCCGGGAGCTGGGACTTTCTCTTGGGCTGTGAACTCTTTGATTTCTTTGTCTTCTTTTTAAGCCTCTAATTATAAAGGCATTTTGCTGCCTTTGGGACAGGCTTCAGGTGGTTGGTGCCCCTACCAGAGGGACCTTGGGTCTGCAGTAAGAAAGGACATTCAGCCAGGCAGTTCTTGTCCCTTAATGACACCTTGGCTGGAGCCCATAGGTTCCTGTTCACGTTGGATGTAGAAAGGTCCAGGTTAAAACCCTAGCCTTGGGCTTCCCTGGTGGCGCAATGGTTAAGAATCCGCCTGCCAGTACAGGGGACACAGGTTCGAGCCCCGATCGGGGAAGGTCCCACGTGCCGCGGAGCAACTAAGCCCGTGCGCCACAACTACTGAGCCTGCGCTCTAGAGCCCGCGAGTCACAACTACTGAAGTCCGCGCGCCTAGAGCCCGTGCTCCGCAACGAGAGGCCACCGCAACGAGAAGCCCGCGCACCACAATAAAGAGTAGCCCCCGCTCGCGCCCCCGCTCAGCAACGAAGACCCAATGCAGCCCAAAATAAATTAATTAATTAAAAAAAAAAATCCTAGCCTCGTCACCTCCCTCTGTCCTGCTCAGGTTTGACTTGGCCTGAGGGGTGCAGTGAGGAGTGAGCCTGGTCCGCTCTAAGGATCCTCCCTCCTTCTCCCACCCCCTCCTCCCCTCCTCTCTCCCCTGGGCTTCAGAAGACAACGTGAAGGGCGTTCCCTGGAGTTTGCGATGGGGCCAGGTGCTGAGACAGGGAGAGGGGTCTGGAGAAAGGGAAGGCACCTGTTCTTATTCAGC
>NW_006772616.1:3692857-3705072 GCF_000442215.2 Lipotes vexillifer | reverse complement strand
GCAGGAACTGCAGGAGTCCCCTCTCCGCCAACGCCAGCTGTCTGCATGCTCCCTCTGCGCGATGAGCTACAAATGGGTCCATTCGTGACTCCTGTGAAGCGGGTCCGGGTGTGCATGGGCAGAGTGGGATGTGGGCAACGTCCCCTCGATGCACAGATCTCCGATGTAGGAGAAACACCGCTGCTTGACCTCTCCTGACTCCCCCTCAGCAGAATTCCCCCAGCCACCGGCTCCTGGGGTCTTCTTGCCTGGGGGCCACCTTCCTGGTTGAGGCTGAAGCCTATGGGGTCCTCTCTGCCTGAGGCAGACTCCTTGCCCCATCCCTTTTAGTGGTGGGAGGGTTGACTCTCCCTCTCTCTCCCTCACTGTCTCCAACTCTCTCCTGACCCTTCTAGAATCAGTCTGAAATTCCTGTTGCTCACGAGGGTCCAACCAGGAAAAGAGATGCCCGGCTCCCCATGCAAGCCCCCTGAGTCTCTAAGCACCTCTCCCAGAACATTCCTTCCTTGACTCAGAGAAGGAGACTCACCTCTCTCCCCCGGAAGTCAGAGCACTGCTCAGATCCCCATGTTTGTTTGTGCAGGTTGGAGGGAAGGGAGGAAGGAAGGAAGGAATGGTGGTTAGGCCAGTTTGGGTATCGCTTCGTCTGCCTGAATGCGCTCTGGCTGCTTTGTGGCTCCCTTAGAAAGAGGTTCTCACCTTGGGTGGGGGCACTGCTTTTTGTATTCACCAATCTCTAAGTGAAAGTTGGCATTTCTTCCTGTTCAAAATGTAGACATCAAATCCCACAGTATTAGTCGTGCCTGTGACTTTGTCATCCATCAGAATCAGAGATATTTTCATATCACACTACAGTTGTCAGATATCTGAAAATGACATTTTATGTTCATCTCCATTTAAAGATTACAGTCGTAATTAGATCCGCTGCTAGATCTTGTTTTTTAATGTTAATAAAGTAGCACCAGTATTACTATATCATAAATTTGTTTAATATTTTGAGAGCCACATAACTGATTTTCTCTGTAGTTCCATGTATTTTATTTTGTGCATTTGAAAGCATTATTCTAAAAAGAGGTCCATCACTTCACTGGATGCCAACATGGGAAAGGTCAGAGCCTTGCTCTGGAACATGTGGGTTCTTTGTGTCTTAGGTCTAGTTTGGGGGCTTGGAATGCTAGAACTGGCATATCCCTCTAGATCATTTTCTACTCTGGCTTTCTTTTTAATTAGGATCCTGTTGTCCTCATTCGGGGCCAATAGGAGCTGATGTGTGTTAAGCGTTTCCTCTGTACAAGCATAGTGCAAAGCACTTTACATGCACTGGCTCATTTAATTCTCATTTTTTATGGAGGCACAGAGAGGTTAAGTGACTTTCCCAAGGTCACACAGCTAGTAACTGGGGGAGCTGGGATTTGAACCTGAGAAGTCTGACTCCAGAGCACACATTCTTAAACCTGTTGATTGCAAACCAGGTAAGAGATGGCTAGTTTTCCAAAAAGCGCATGTTCCTGGCTTTTAATGGTGTGGGCCCAGCTAGTACACTCTTAATCACTGCAGTGTACAGCTCAATACCCTTTTGAGCTCCCCAACTGAGAAACAAACATTGAACCACAGCGCCCTCTGGCTTACATAGCAATCTGATCCCTCACTCTAGAGTCAAGTTGGCCCAAAGAAGTTTAAGACCAACCTTTATTAGGCACCCACTATGTGGCAAACCCTGAGTCAGGCCCTGGGGATATGAGTAGAATAGGTATAGCTTGCACCCTCCAGGAATTACTGTCAATTCAAGAAAGATACACCCGGAAGCTGTGTTGGCTTAAGGAGAGCCAAGCTCTAGTGAAGCATGTAGACACAGAGACCTGTGGATGCTGTGGGGTAACAGATTGTCACAAGATCAGGAAAAGCCCTCCTTCACCTCCCTTGAGGCGCCCTACCCTGATGCCACCTTGGGCTCCCTTGCCTGGCCCAAGTTCCAAGATTGCCTTTGGTCCTTCGTCTCACTGAAACGTGTGTATCTTCCTTCCTCTTCCCGCTGTATGCTCCCAGATGGCTGCCTAGCTAATCTCAGAGCCTCACTCAAAGTCAAGGGTTAATGACTCCTGAATTTTAACAAGAGTTTTCAGTGCTGTAAACCAGGGATCGCCAGCACGAACAGCAGAGGGTCAGGCTGATAACGTCAGTGAACTAAGCAGGCCTGTATTTGCGTGTTAAACATGCAGGAATATTCTTCACTCCCACAAAGATACCCTCACCTATTTTTTTTCTAAACCACATTGTCTTCTGGAACTATTGTTCCCTTTTCTTTTCACTTTTAATAGAGATCAAATACAGATAAATATTTCTCTACCAGGAGAAAAACAACAGTGCAGCATGGTGATAAATGCTAATAGTCACGTGGAAAATTAAGGGGACTGGTGACTTGGGCTGCCCCAGAAACAGACTCTGAGAGTAAGATTTGATGCAATTAGTTTATTTGGAAGGTGATCCTGGGAAACACTGGGAGGCAACTAGAAACCGGGACAGGGAAAGGAAGGCAGCCTGTCAATAAAGGATGCCTTGTGGAGTGAGCTGCCACTGTGGGCAGCTGGGACTCAAACCCTGGAAGCAAGAGTAAAAGCTGCCCTTCAGCTAGCCCATCTGAGGGCTAGGGAGCTGGGGTATTTATACATCAACTTCCATCAGTTGTTGGTTAGGGGTTCTTGGCAGGTGGTAGAGCTTTAATTCTCTGGCCCGTCTGGCTGAGTAGGCTCCAGGGGACCAGAGAAAGCCCTCAGGCCAAGGAGCACAGGTTCTGGGGACTGGAAGTCAGGCCACTGGACCCCAAGCTAGTAAGACCCGAGGGTGCAACAGGCATTGACCGTGGTGAGCTGAAGCATGCTTGCAGCTGAATTCCGCCAAGAAAGAATGTGGTCCCAGGGTTGCCAGACCTTCTGAAACCCCAAGAAAAGCTGGACATTTAGATTTTTATGTGAAGTTTCTCAATTTCTAAAAGTTGACAACAAACCTAAAATTTTATTTTATTTTTATCGATTTTGTTTAGTATAATTGCTTTACAATGTTGTCTCAGTTTCTGCTGTACGGTGATATCCCCTCCCTCTTGGTCCTCCCTCCCTCCCCCACTCCTATCAAACCTAAAATTTTTAGAATATACTGTAGGGGCTATAACCAGAGCACGTCTGTGGGCTGTATCCCGTGTACAAGCAGCCAGGTCACGGCGTCTGATCCATCCTAATGGCTGATCTTGGCTCCAGACCATTTCTGCTCAAGGCAAGTTCCAAAGATGCGTTCTCACAGGGATAGGTATTAGTTAGGGAGTAGGTTGAATTGGTGTAATATAGAGACACTATAGTGCAGTGTTGGTAACCAGATAGAAGTGTGTTTCTTTTTTATGTAAAGTCTGGAGGTAGGTGGATGGTCCAGGACGGCTCTGCTGCCTGAGGTTGTCCAGGGACCCAGGTTCCTTCTAGCCTGTTGCTCAGAGTGTTGTCTTTATCCACATGGTCAGGGCTGGCTCACTAGTTCCTTGACCACCTTCCAGTTAACAGGAAAGGGGAAAGAGAAGCTCAGTCAGTTCCAGTCATTGGTAATTGCACCATTCACTTCTTTTCACATCCCACTGGTAAGAACTTAGTCCCATGGTCCCTTAGTCACATGGTGACTAAGTCTAGCTACAAGGGATGCTGCGGAATGTAGTCTCTCTCTCTCGGCGGCTATATGTTCAGCTTAAACTTGGTGTGTGTGTGAAAATTATATTTTTATAGAATTAGGGAAGGGCTGATATTAGGGGACAGTGAGACGCCTTTGCCACAGTAAAGGAAGGGTCTGGAAAAAAGGATGGGATTCAAACCTGAGGTAGGACCTACCTGAGAAAGATTCTTCTTTCTCACAAGAGTGAAGAAAGCCCGGCTTTCCTCTCTTTGTTTTGCACTGTTCAGTCATGAAAACTTAGTAGGAGGAAGCTTTCAACAACCTTAACAGAAGATTTGCCCAAACCCAAACCTCGAAAAAGTCAGTTATAATGAGAAAGAAGTAAACACAGTAAACACCCACGAGACACAAGGTATTTTCACATATGTGGTCTCATATAATCTTCACAATTATCCTATGACGTAGGTATTATTATTCCCCCATTTTTCAGAAGAAAAACTGAGGATAAGACAAACAGGTTGACATTCAAGCTCTGTAACTCGGGTCAGGGCATGGGCACTGGCCAGTCAGAGCTGCCATACAGGTTTGTCCCGTCAGAGGAGTGAAGGGCCTCGGCCAGGATTTGAAATGAGGCCCATGTGACTGCAAAGCTTACATGCTTTTCACTGCAGTCTGATTTCCTTACGCCAGCTGCTTCTGCAGAGACGGCGACACCAAATCTACTGGGTTGTTGAGACGGTAAACAAACCGTGATGGATGGATCTCCTCTCCTCATATGAATGCCTTATTGTTGTTATTCTTCATGCCCTGACAGAGTACTTACAGCCTCTCCTGTGGCTCTGCTTCTATCTGGTGGAGTAAGGAAGGTCAGAACTCCCAGACCTAGCGGAAAGTTACAGCTGGGATTTGAGTCAATGAAGACGTGAAGACTCAGCAAGTGGCCCTTGGCATTACTGTTAACCGGGTCAAGGCCATTAACGCTCCTGTCATTAATTGGCTTGTTCTGTGATATACTGTTGTCCCAGAAATACCCATATGGGTGTACCCCATATATAAGCCTACTCTATGAAAACTGAGACTCGAAAAGATAAATGGGAGCTAATTATTTAACCACAAGAGACTTTGTTTTGCAGAATGGCATTTCGGTATAGCTTGTCTCAAAATAACCCTGGAAATTTGATTCTGGACAAAAGGGAGGGGTAGATACAAAGATGTGTGGGTTCCCTCCTGGACCATCTGGGAATGTTCTGGAATAGATTCGATTTCAAGAACTCTGTAATGATGTGTCAGAGAGAACTTGTGAAATCTAAATTGGGTTGGGGTGGTTTGTGGTGGATCCATTTGGGGTGCCCGCCAAGCCCTGTCTCTCCTCTGAGTATCTAGTCACCCACAACCCCAGTGGAAGAAAGAGGGGGTCTAAGCAGCCATGCCTATGCCAAGGGACCCGCACACCCCACCCCTTACCACTAACCGGATCAAAGGTAAGCTCCTGACCCAGGTATCAATCCATGAGCCAGCCAGCCTCTGCCTTTCAGACAGGGCCTGGCTACCTTGATTTCCTATTGTTGGGTGTCCATGGGATTGCCTGCTGCATCCTTAGAATAAGCATGGTCAAAGCTCCCACTCAGTGGGGATTCCAAACTGGTCCCAGCTCATCCAGCGTGGTCAGGAGTGAGATATTCTACCGTCTGCTCTCAGTGGGTCCAGTGGTCTCCATGGGCCCTTCTGTCCTGGGAGGCTTTTGTCCTGGCCATTGGATGGGGGAAGGGTGTTATCCATGGGACACGTCACTGCAAACTGGATGACTGATGGGGTTTGGTGGGTCTTGCCAGATAAGCGAGTAGCCTTGATGTCAACTCAAGGAACTCCCAGCTCCTTGGTGCAACACTGGGGGAGGCTGTGATCTTTATCCTCCCACTGTGATGCCCTGAGTGTAAGCTGTCTTTGCTTTGTTTCCCCATGGAGTAACCTCACTTCTTGCTGAGTTACACTGCGGGTAGAGATGGGGAACAAAGTCCTCTGGATGCAGCAGAGAAATTTGATGAGTATGAAAGGGCTGCGTGAAGCCACTGTTAATGCCTCACATGTTACCCCACCCCGCTAGCTTGGGTGAATTTCTATTCCTTGCAACCAAACGTGTCATGCAACATACCGACACAATAGTCTGCCCCTTGCTTGTCCCTCCGTTCCCTTCTGAATTTCTACAGGAAGTAGAAACCCTATCTGGCTACCCAGGAGTCTTGGAAACGTCATATCCAGATTTACTGCACTGCCCAATCAAAATCCATCAGGCCTTGAAGTTTAGCAACTGTCCCTATATATTCAAAGGAAGGTCTTTATAGAAACAACAAACTTGCATTCCAATATCATGGGAGTTTCTTGTAAAGCAAGTTGGCCATTCCCTTGACCTCTCTGCCTGATCCTTTCCTCCTTTTTAATCCCATCTGGATGAACTGTGCCAGTTCTTTCTCCTTCCGTTAATTGTATGCATCGTGCGGGCTTTGTCGGTACTTTCTATATTCCAGTCACTGTGCTAAATGATTTACAGATGCCATGCTGTTTAACTGTCACAAGCCCAGTGCAGTAGCTACTAATGATTATCCCCATTTTATGGATGGGGAAATTGAGAGGCTAAGTCACCCATCTGACTCCATTGCCCCGGAGCTCTACCACCCTGCTTTACTATCCCTCCTGCTTCCCTGGAGTGATAGTAAAATTTCCTCCTGTAGTTTTCAGTGGCTGCAGGGGAGAAGGCTCCTGCCTGGCGGCAAGGCCCCCGGAACTTGGCTTTTCTCCTTCCGCCTTCCCTGCCAGCCCAGCTGCCAACCTGGAACACAGCCCTTTCCAAGAAAGCCCAGGAGAGAAGCCAAATGTTGACTCACCTGCCAGACACAGGGATGCTGCAGCCAAGACGCCTCAGGGCCCGTGTGGGAGGAGTGGCACGCGGGCCCGTTGCGAGGCCCGGAGGCATGGCTCCGTGGGGCCGCTTCAAAGGGCTGGGGCTTCTTCCCTGAGTGCCAGGATTCCAGAGGCTAAAGAGATCCAGATGGGCTTGTCCCCTGCCCCTCCCACTCCATCCTTGAGCCCTGGAAGTTTCTGAAGGACACTGTTTCCGCCACACTTCCCCTTGGGTGGCGGGCAGGACTCTAAGAAAGCCCCCAGGATTTTCTGCCCCTGCCTGCTCCCCAGGGTGCACACCCTGTACACTCCCCAAAACTGAGAATGCGATGGATTTTACTTCCATGAGTAGGTTATGTTACAAGATACCCTTGACCTTAAGAAAGGGAGATGATCCACCTGGGCATGATCTAATCGCAAGCACCCTTGAAAGGCAGAGTTTTCTCTGGCTGGTGGCAAGTGAGAGGTGCAAAGTGGGAGGATTTGACGCAGCCTTTGTGGCTTGACGATGAAGGAAGCCCCACGGCAAGGAACGTGGGCAGCTTCCAGAAGTTCAGAGTGGCCCTCAGCTGGCAGCCAGCAAGGAAACAGGGACCTCAGGCCTACAACTGCATGGAATTGAATCCCCCCAATAAGGAAATGACCTTGGAATTCGATTCTTCCTTAGAGCCTCAGACAGGAACCCAGCCCAGCAAGCACCTGGACCTCAGCTTTCTGGTACCCTGAGCAGACAACCTGCTAGGCTTGTGACCTACAGAACTGGGCTCACGGGTGTTGCTTCAGGCTGCTTAGTTTGTGGAAATTTGTTACGTGGCAGTTGATAACGACTACACCTTGGATACCTAATGCATCTTTTTTTTTCTTCTTTTGGCCGTGCTGTGCGGCACGTGGGATTTTAGTCAACAGACCGGGGATCGAACCCGTGCCCCCTGCAGTGGAAGCACAGAGTCTTAACCTCTGGACCGCCAGGGAGGTCCCCTAATAGCATCTTAACCCTAACGTGTTCAGCTGTTCCCTCAAACCTACTCCTCGTACGCTACCCCATCTGGTTCATTACAACTCGCTTCTTCCTGGTTCGGGTCCAAACTCTTAAAGTCAGCCTTGACTCCTGTCTTTCTTGTAGACCCTACATTGGATCCATCAGCACATTCTTTCCACTCTCCCTTCTTAATGTATCCAGATTTTGACCACGTTTCACCACCCGCATTGCCTTGTCCCTTCTCCTTTCATAAACTCCCTGACAGCTCTGTAGTTTATTACAGGGGAGCTGGGGTCCTTTTACTTCCCAGGCAGGAGAGGGAGGGCGCTCCCAGGCTGTGACTGGCTGCCATCTTCTTTGGCTTCTGTATGGACCTGTCGGGGTGGCTGATAAATTCAGATACAGACACAAAGCAGAGGATGGCAGAAGAGGGGCATCCACACGGAGACCTAACAGGGAGCAGACAACATTCAAACTCTGGCCACCCTTGGCCTTGGGGTCTCTCAGAGCCGGCTGCCCTGCATGGCTGCACGTAGAACACAGTTGCCTTCTGAGAGGAGTTCCCAAGCCTGCTTATGCTCAGAAGTCAGGCTGTGGAATACTTTTCGGAGATGGGGTTTTATTTATTGTTCAAAGTTTTGAGCCAACAGTGAAAACTTATTGTTGAGGATGACTGGGGAATTCCCTGGAGGCCCAGAAGAACTCACTGGCAACCAGTCTCCTGGTTGAGATTTACAGCTTTCAAGTCAGCCAACGTGTGAGTCCAGCTCATCCTTCCTAACTGGGTTTCCTGGGGCCACAGTTTCCTCAGTGAAGATTAAATGAGATCAGTTTTCTTTCTGGTCAAACATTTAGCACAGTACCTGGCATCCAGTAAGTTCTCATTGCATGGTGGCGGTTATGCTGTAATTTACTTCTGAAGCTAAAGCATAGATAATATGCTGCGTGTGCCTCCGTGTATGTGTGTGCGCGCGCGTGCGTGCTTTCATCCACATCGTAGGGGCAGTTATCTAACATTTGAAAGATCACAGCCCCACACTCCAGAGGAAGTTTCCCTAAGTGCTTCAATTATCTGGCTTAGCTCGGCGCCCACGGGTGTGTTAATTAGCATAATGGATTTCTAAAATGGTTTTCCATTGATGAAAATAATGGTGTTTGAGAAAGGTAGATGGCTAGAGATATTTCATGATGCACCAGCCTTGTCTGAACTCTGCAAATGAACTGAGTGAGACCAGTTGCTCATTCTCTTGGAAAGGCCCTGAGCTCTGAAGTCCAGTCAGTCCTGAGTCTAGATATTAAAGGGTTGATTTTATCACCTACCTGACTGGGTTAGCTAAATACTGAACTGACGGTATTGTCACATCTGCCTCAAATGAACTTTTCATGAAAGAGGCTGTCCAAGTATCTAAAAGGGCAGATCTCTGAGGGGTCCCCAGGCTCAGGGGACGGGTTGAGTGGCTGTGGATATGCCTGCTCTCTGATAACTGTTTCCTTGCTGTTGGAATTCAGGCTGAGATGGGCTCTCTCTGTATCATACCATCCAGTTTGGAGGTAGGGGAGGAAACCTGTAGCCTTCATAGCCTTCTAACTTTGGGGGGATGGGGAAGCTATAATCAAACACCTTATAATTTGAATTGTCAAATTGCTTAGGACAGTTTGCAACAATTGCTTTCAAATAAGTAAGAGAATTACAGTGGAATCAAGGAATAACTGGTTTCCTCTAGCTTAGGAAAGACGTGTTATGACAGGAAGTCAGAAAATTGTGAGAATAACGCTCTGTATAGCATGTCCTGGGGTGGAGTTCTACTGCTATTTTTTTAGATACAGGTCAAACTTAGAAGGGTTGTGTGTGTGTGTGTGTGTGTGTGTGTATGTGTGTGGGGGTGTGTGTGGTGTGTGTGGTGTGTGTGTGTGTGTGTGTGTGTGTGTGTGTGTGTGTACACGAACAGAGGAGCAGGTAGAAGGTAAGAGGTGAGGAAGGTGAGTGGAGAATTCTGGTACCGTTTTTCTCCCAGGAAAAGAAAGGAAATGTCATGGAACTTTCTAGAAGTGACATGGCTGAGTGGGATGAGCTAGAGTTTGGCCCTCAGATCAGGATTTGGATGCGGCCTCTCTATCTTCCTAAGTGATCTTGGGCAAATTTCTTAGTCTCTCTGAATCTGCTTCATCACCTACAAAATGGATATAAGAATACTTTCCTCCAAGTTGTAATTAAGGCAAAGGGACTTGAAACCACTTAGCAAAACGTCAGGCACAGAGTGGGCCTTCGGTAAAGAGTTGCCTCCCTGAATATTTACAGGGTATCGGGGGCTGTGCCGACGGTATCCAGGTTACAGCCACCAACAGGCATATAGGTTTCCCAGAGTTTACATCCCAGCAGTGAGGATGAACTTCACAAAGTCATCTCGTGAGAATCCCCCAGCGTGACTGTTAAAAATGCAGGTGATGGTGAGTGCTGTCCAGGCCTCCTGAACCAGAGGATCAGTGGGTGGGGCTGGGAACCCATTTTTAAGAAACTCCCCAGGTAATTCTGATGGGCTGCCAGGTTGGGGAACCGCTGAATTAAACACTCCAGTTCTCTAGGGTGGCTTCCGGTTTGGCAAAGCTTCCATCTCCCTTCAAAGGCTCCCTGGCTGAGAGTCTGACCCGAGTGCACCCTCATTTGTGGGAGGCACTGCCCATCTCACAGCCTGAACCACTCCACGGCAATGGAGGCGGGAGCAAAACCCGTTGTTTTGCTTGTTTTGTGGACAGTACTCATATATCATCATCAGAAACATCAAAGGCTTGGCTGAGCATGGAATTGACAGGCTATAACTTGAGCTATGCAGCCTTCGGTGTCTAAACCCTGTTAACCTGAGGAAGGCCCTGCTTTTCAGATCCTAAAAACAATGAAACCTAAAAACAATGAAAATCTGGTCTCGATGCTGCTACTGTCTGCATGTGACTTTGGGATCATTTTTCCTACTCTCTCACCTCCTTAAAATCATGTGCTGTGCTTTTATTTAATTATTTTTTGCTAAAAAAATAATTCATATTCACCATAGAAAATGAAGGAAATATAGCATTGACACAGAAACCAGACTAAAAATAATACTGGGGATCCAGTCCCCGCAAGATAACTGCCATGAATATCTTTGGTATATTTCCTTCTAGTCTTTTTTCAAAGTACATGAATACAGGGGTTTTTTTCCTCCACAAAAATCAAGATAGCACTGTTCGTGCTGTTTTTGACCTGCCCTTTTCATTTCAGAATGTATTTTAAAGTAAAAAGTTAACGATAATTTTTTTATGCCATTAAATAATCTATAACAGCGGTTTTCACACTGGGTCCAACAAAAACCTCAAGGTTCTTAGGAAGTACCTAGTGGTTACCTAAGGTAGGGGAAGAGAATGGGGGGCTGGCGGGGGAGGCCCCAGCACCCTGTTTTAGTCACAGCAGTGCCACTTGCATCTGGTGGTAACTAGAGGACCCAGGTAGGGGATTCCATCACAAAAAGATTTGGAGGCTTAAAAAAAATAAAAAAACTTTTGCCCTAAGTCATTATAAAAAAAATTTTTTAAACCCTAGTTTCTTTCCTTCTTTAAAAAAAAATTAAATGGAAATGACCCTTTACAAATTATAAAACACATATCTGCTACTAGTTTTTAAAAACCCAAGTTTTTATTGTGTATTAAAAAAATAGACAAATGCTATATGTTTTTCGTAAAAAATCAAATACAGATTTGGCGAAAAACCCATCCTCATTTACTCCCAACCCCAAACACCCAAGGAGCCCAGCACTACCCCACTGCCTACTTCAGAGCGCTCTATTCCCAAAGGATACCGAGTTAAGATGCATGTCTCATTCCAGACTCTTCTCTGCATATGGATTGCCTTGGATTGAGGACCACAGAAGCCAAGCCTGAGACTAGGATTTGAGCACAAGTGATTTATTTGAGGGGTCAGGTGATCAACTCTCCTGTTTTGTCTGGGGCTGGGAGGTTTCCCAATGATGTCACCCTGTAACGGGAGGGATGCCAGGAAGCACTGATAGAGGGGTGAGGCCATGACATAGGAAGGGAGGGCAGCTGACAAAGAACAGGTTAGCCCTGGGGACAGCTGGGGCTCCCAGAAGGTTTGGGACTTATGGGCAGTGCTGTAGAACGCCCCTCATATTGACGCCGCTTGCAGAGCTTTTATCCACCAACAGGGGTCCCTCACTGGTGGATACTGAGGGTACCGCCTCTCAGACTCCAGGCCTGACCACCTCCTGCAGCCCAGTAAAAGCCCAGGGCAGAGAGACACAGCAGCAGGAAGGCCAAGCAGCAGGGGCAGAGCACCAGAGCATCGGCTATGGGAATACTGCTGTACACACATTTTCTAAAAGTAAAAATAGGATCAGTCCATTCTTGCTTTACCGGCACCTTGATTTATGTAAGGTGTCGAAAGGAAAGCCATTAGAAGGCTGCACCTCTAATACTGCAGCCACTTCAAAGAATCAGGGTTGGAACTGCCCTTCAGTTAAAGATATCACAAGGCTTGTCATGTAAATGACCAGCAGTAGAACCAGATAAAATAATAAATAAATAAATCATAAATCAAAATACCTCAGATGAGTTCTCTGCTGGATTCAGCTCAAAACTGCTGCTGCACCACCATTAAGAAAGAAGCAAGGAGCAAGGCGACTATACCTTCTTGCGCTGCTGA
>NW_006772616.1:3691826-3692792 GCF_000442215.2 Lipotes vexillifer | reverse complement strand
TCTGATGCGGCAGGAATGCCCCGGTGCACATCATGAGGTGTGTGCAGCCGCACGCAGCGTGTGCCTTCTCCCTCCGCGCTCAGCAGCTTTTTGACTCTGCTCTTTCCAAACAACAGAGAGAGGGATAAGTCCCTTCTCTCACCGTGTCTCCATGGTTATTTGACACGTGGTTGTATTTTGGAGGTCTTGGCCCCGCCAGCAGTGGGTTTGGCTATGACATTTCTGTCTGTGGAGGAAACAGAGGGATGGAATTATTCTCCTGGAGAGCCTCACGCTGTTTCCTAAAACAATTTGCGAGGGGCAACCCCACTCCTGATGGATCATATTGGATGTTGCTAAAAGTTTGAACATTGGTTGGCTTTTTGATGATAAAGAATCATTGTTGGGTTTTTTTTGTTTGTTTGTTTTTTCAAGTTGTGATAATGGTAATGTGTTTTTTTAAAAAAGCGTTCCAAATCTTTAGAAGCACACACTGATATTTACAAATGGAATATGATCCCTGAGATTTGCTTCAAAATACATGGGTAGGGATGGATGAAGCCAGATGGGCCATGAGTTGAGGATGATGTATGCATGGGTGTTCTAAGTCCTGTTCCATCCACTTTTGTATATGTTTGAAATTGTCCACAGTGAAAAATTTTTGTTTAAAAAAAAAAAAAAAAGGATGGCAGCTAAGAACCAAATCTGCTTTTCTTTATTTTCAAAGGGCATGATAAGGCTCCAAAGAATGGATGTGGCTGCAGGATAAACTGAGTTGTTGCAGGAAAGTTAGATGCCAGAGAATTCTAACCTGGAGAGAGGGATGCTGGAGGGAGTGAGGGGTGTGTGTGTCGGGGGAAGGGCATTGCAGGGCAGCTCATAGGGTTTCAACCAGAACTGTCCACCTCTGACTGAGCAGGGTGGAATTTTGAAACACCACACCAAAACCCCAAACTCCCCAATTTGGGGAAAGCCAGATAATTTGCC
>NW_006772616.1:3669566-3691816 GCF_000442215.2 Lipotes vexillifer | reverse complement strand
GAAAGAAGGGATGCTACAGAACACAGGGAATAATTTCCCAAGCTACTGTCCAAGCATTAAAACAAAAAAGACTTGATTAGTAAGAGTCATCGTTTTCCTCCCTCCCCCCGCAAATAAGGACAGTTAACTTCAGTTAAGCATTTATGATGTGCCAGGCACTGTTCCCAAGTATTCTACAAGTATTCTTTCTCTTTTTAAAAATCCTGTATCAATCCTGTGAGACCACTGGTTTTACAGAAAAGGAAACTGAGGCACAAGCCAGTTAAGTAACTTTCCCAGAGTCACAAAACTAATCTGACTCCAGAGCCTGGGTACCTAGTCATTCTGTGGACAGATGAGGGGAGAGCCCAGCTTAGCGTGGGATCAATTGGCTGATGATGGTCAATCAGGCGTTTAGGTAGAAAGGGTCTGAGAAAGTCTCAGGGTGACAGGTGAAACACAAATAAGGTATGGAAGCCTCAAGGAGACTCTGCCCACCTCTGCCTCTCACACCTTGGCACTCCTGAGGGCCCCAGAGCTTGGGCTCAGCCTGGGAGAGAGTCAGAGAAATTCCTACATGAGAGTCATTTTGTTTCTGTCACTTCCAGGATCAGGGACCTGACAAAGAAATTAACTTTGGATGTCAAGAAAATGGAGAAATATTCCTCCATGGTTGAGCTTGCAGCCTGTAATTCTACATGCATTGCACTGTGGTCCGGTTCTGGCTATTGTGATTAAATGAGGCATTCTGAAGAAATCAGGCTCCCAGTTAAAATATTTGATTTTTAAGTCACAGTACCCTGGATTTGAACCCTAACCCTATCATTTAGTTGTTATGTGGCCTCAGTGTGAGCCTCAATTTCTTATCAGCAAAACAGGCATAAGAATACCAACCATACGAACCATAGTAATCGTACTAACAGCACCCACCATGCGGGGTGTGTAAGGATGAGATGAGCAAAACGTGCAAAATGCCCTGGGCAGTGCCTGGCACAGGGTCTCTCCTCAGTCCATTGTAACCTATTTTTTCAAATGTCTCCATTCATTGGCGAGACAAATAAGAAATGGCTTTATTGTTTCTAATAATTGTCCCCAATCCAGCCATGTGACATTTTCCATCAGGAAATGCATCCTTAGAAGTCCAGCTGGATTCTACAATGTACCAGTTCCCTTACTAAAGCCATCAGTTTTGCTTCTTTACGCCGTATCCTGTTCATTTGAAAACTTCAACCTGGTTTTGGATTGAAAGGCCTTTTCCTGCTCTTGCCCTGGGTCAGGCCTGAACCATGATCCTAAGGGTCTGGAGGGGGAAGGAGGAAGGAGAGGAGGCACCGCCAAGCCTCCTGCCTTTACTGATGAGTTCACAGACTTCCCTCCCATTGGCCAGCGCTGTTGTTGCCCCAGGGTTCTGTAGGCTGCCTGCCCTTGGCCTTACAAGGGGCTTGTCTCCCAGCACCTCACTGAGTGTTGTGGCTTCCTTCCCGGATCTGGCCACAGCTGACAATGCCGTCATCCTCTGCGTGTAGGGTCCTTGCTCGTCCTCCTTCTGTGGCCAACTTTAGGGTCTCTGGGCACATATGAAATCCAGTTCCTGTACCTCTCAAGAACTAGGGACTTAGAGTGGGGTGCTCTGGGCCCCCTCTTACTCTTGGACTCCACCAGGCCATCCTACCCCAATTCTATCATCCCCTTTCTGGTGACAAAAACAAATGTCAGCGAGGCTTCCAATCAGCAAATGGAATTCCACTGTGTTATGCCTGCAGGTGCCCCCAGTCACAAGGGTGTAGACCCTCTGGACCTCCCTTTCCTGGCTTTGGATGTGGGAACACACTTCCTCACCAAGGGAGCAAAAGAAAAGAAAAAGGCCTCTCTTGAAAAATGCTGCACTGCCACTAAAGGTGACTTCCCCTCTCCACAGTCATGATGGGGGTGACGGTGATGGAAGTGATGGAGCAGACACAGTGGTTTTGAGCTTTGCGTTCAAGTTTAACGCACTTTGCATCTCTTTTCCCCATTCCTACAACTCATTTCTATGTATTCCCCTTTGAGCCTTCATTCTTCCTAATGACATCTGTGGGAAAACCCTTTCTTTTAAAGTTTAAACTCACCCAATTCAGGATTCTTTCATTTCCTTTCCTCCTCTGTGTTGTTCAAAGACTGAGAGGTTTAAATACTATCATGGCATTGATTAGGGACAAGTGGGAGCCAATTTCTGTTCTACGCCATCATCCTCTGAAACGTATAATGCTTCTGGATGGTTGCTTATGAATCACCAGTGATCTCATGGATCACCAGTGAGTTCCATTGGTTCTGTGAACCAATGGCCATGTCTGTTCTTGTTCGACTTCATTTGATCCCATCCTTCCTTTAACAGCTGTATTCTCCTGGCTTCTGTGATCCCAGAGACTCTCTGGGTTTTCCTTCCATCTCGCTAGCTGTTCCTTCTTTGCCTGTGTGACTGAATCCCACCCTCCTCTCATCTCCAAATGTCGAGTGCCGTGAGGCTCAATCCAGAGCCCCCTTTTCTTATCCCTTTAAACATTCTCTTTAGATCCGTGGCTTCAGATACCGTGCTTTTCCCAGGACTTCCAAAGGCCTCCTGGAGTGACCTTGCCTTAGAATGCCACACCCTTGTAGTCGACTGTCCATGTGACATTTCTACTGGCCATGGTTAAGAAAACTCTTGTTGTCTTTTCTCCAAACCTGCGCCTATACCCCAGTCTTCTCCATCTCAGTGGGCCGTGGGCCATCAACTGAGTTCCCAAAGCCAAAGATCGAGCATTGATCCTCCACTGTCCCAGTGTACTCCATCTAGCAACAGTTTTTGACTCTATCTCCAAAACACAGCATCAGTCAGTTCCCTGAATTTCCACTGCCCCCATCTTGGTCCAGTTTGCTATCATCTCTTCCCAGCCTTCCCACAGTGGCCACGGAACTGATACCTCCTTGCTTCTCCTCTTGTTCTCCCCACCCCACTATTCATTCATCACACAACAGCCAGCATAAGCTTAAAAATACACATAAATCATCAGATCATGTCATACCTCTTCCCATGGTTCCCGATCACACTTTCAGTGAAATCCTGACTGCTTACCTAGCTTACAGACCCTGCCTGATCTGGCCCTTGATGGAGAATGACCTCCGGCTTTATTCTCTACCATCCCTTTGCCCCACTTAACTGCAGTCCCTTTGGCTGCTCTAATCATCTGTTGCTGCAAATCCAACCACCCTGGAACTTAGCGTCTTGAAAACAGCAACCATGGGTTATTCTCACAATTCTGTGGATTAGCTGGGCTCGGCCGGGAGGCTCATCTCTGTTCGTCTGTGGTTTCAGCTGGGCTTACTCATGTGGCTGCATTTAGCTGGGATTCCTACCGGGGCTGGAACTCCTCTCTCACATGACTGGCTCCTCAGCTAGGGGCCAGCCGAGCGTCTATTTTTCTCCACGTGGTCTCTCCAGCAGTGTAGCTAGATCCCTATACATGTTGGCTCGGGGCTTCTACAAGAGAGTGAAATAGGAAATTGCCAGAATCCTAGACCCAGAACCAAAACACAGCCACTTTGTTCACATTCTCCTGGACAAAGCAAGTCACAAGATGCACCCAGACTGAAAGGGAGGAAAATTGACAAAGAATTTGTGGCCATCTTGAATCCACAGCCCTGACCCTCTTCCTGTTACTTGCACGTGACCAGCTCATTCATCCCTGGGGGCCTCTGTGCCTGCCCTGCCCTCCATGTGGAGTGTCCTCCCTGATCTCGGGGCAGCTGGCACCTTCTTGTCATTCAAATCTCACCTCATATGCCAGCTGTTAAGAGGTGACCATCCAGTGAAAGAAGCCACCAGTCACTATTACGTTACACTTTGAACATTTTCTGCAGAGAATTATCACTCCCTGACTTTGTCGGTTTGTTTAATGATTTACTTTCACTTGTGTCTTTGCACAGCAGTGAAAGCCCCGTGAAGGCAGGAACCTGGCTGATTGGTTCACTCTGTATCTTTAGTTGCTAGAACACAGAGGAGGCAAGAGCGCCCAGTCAATACATGTTGAATCAATGAATGCAAGTGGTCTCTCGACCCTTGGAGGAGAAGAATCCATCCTTTGGAATCACATGGGCCTGGATTTTGCCCCTTGCTTGCTGTGTGACCATCGGAGAAGTTACCGAACTTCTCTGTGCTTCAGCCTCGAAAATGGGATGAGAGTTAAGAGAACCCACCTCAGCTTCATGGGGAGTTGTAAAGACAGATGACAATGATCAGACTTATCAAGGGGCCTGGCACTTGGAAAGCCCTCGTTATTATTTTAATGTAAACTCTAATCCGCTCCCTCCTCCTTACTTCTTTTTCCTGAGCTTCAAAACCAGGAGAGAAAAACCCCATGTAACTGTAGAAAGTGGGAATCACATTTCATTGTGATCCTTAAAATGCTTTCCCTTGGCTGCTCGCTGGCTCCAGCCAAGAGGAGGCCGTCATCCTGTGTCCACTGCCTTCCGGTGGTGAAGGGCCGGCTGGTCAAGGTCAGGGAAGGGCTGGAAGGTCCACTGTCTGCTTTTTCTTTTTTTTAATTTATTTATTTTTGGCTGCGTTGTGGGTCTTTGTTGCTGCGCGCGGCCTTTCTCTACTTGTAGCGAGCGGGGGCTACTCTTCGTTGCGGTGTGCGGGCTTCTCACTGCGGTGGCTTCTCTTGTTGCGGAGCACGGGCTCTAGGTGCGCGGGCTTCAGTAGTTGTGGCTCACGGGCTCCAGAGCGCAGGCTCAGTAGTTGTGGCGCACGGGCTTAGCTGCTCTGCGGCACGTGGGATCTTCCCGGACCAGGGATCGAACCCGTGTCCCTTGCATTGGCAGGCAGATTCTTAACCACTGCGCCACCAGGGAAGTCCCCCACTCTCTGGTTTTTACTGGAACCTTGAGCTCCTGCTGCAAGGGCCACCAGACCTCTGAGGAGCTCCTTTCAGACCTGAACCCGCTGAAAGCTGCCCTGGACCCTGGCTTCCTAATTTTCATTAAACGGTTTGGTCCGTCCCAATTAGAACCTTTTGAAACCACTGTACTCAATTTACTACCTAATTACTCTTACTTGTTTGTTTAATGAAGCTTACATGATGATTCTGGTGATTTTTATGAAACCTTGGGTGGAGATTTTACTTTTCACTTTATAATTTGTGATTTTTATATTCATGTTTTATAACCTTGGGTTCTTAATCATAAAGTCATAAGGAGCTTAATTGATTTGAAACTAACCATGCCCTGAAGTGTGTACATGTCAAATTGATTCAAATCGATCCAGCGAGTTTAAATAAAGCTTAGGCC
This sequence comes from Lipotes vexillifer, assembly GCF_000442215.2. Classification (NCBI taxonomy): domain Eukaryota; kingdom Metazoa; phylum Chordata; class Mammalia; order Artiodactyla; family Lipotidae; genus Lipotes; species Lipotes vexillifer. The sequence continues at coordinate 3,686,530 of NW_006772616.1, read as the reverse complement.
GAGAACATGATGGCACCTGATGGAAATTTTCCTAAAGCACTTGGGTGACTCAACTACGCCGCCATCTCCACACAGTAAATTATTGAATAAATACGTTTGGTTCTTTTGCATTTGTCACGGTCTGAGAAGACAGGAGTTTTTTCTTAAAGCCTAGGAAAAGTTAGACAAGTGTAAAATGTTCTGTTTTTGGTTCTTTCTGGAAAACTGTGGCGAGTTCACATTTTGAGGGCATGCTGGTTTGGAACATACAGATATTAACATGTTTTGTTTCAGAGCATGACAGTCAACATCACCCACTCAAGTTGAAAATGGTTGGAAATTCAGGACTGATGACAGAAGCAATGGAAAAACACAAGAGTCATTGAGATGAGTTTACCTTAAAAAAAATTTTTTTTTCTTAAGGAATGACCCATACAGGCATCTTCCCATAGAGAACTTTCTCTGAGTACATGAACTCACAGGAGAAATCCTCAGTTTTCTAGAACAGAGTGAGTTCCATGAGGCATTTCTGCCAAATGACAGGTCAGTTTAGTTCTAATTGGCCCTAATTGGCACCCCTTCCCTCCCAGAGGCTACATTCTCTTACCCGCCACCCAGCAATCCTCACAAAGGTGTGAAGTCTTTTGCTGGCTTTGAAAAATATGGGACATGATTTCCCAGTGGGTCCCTGTAAACCCAATGAGCCTGATGGCTGGGCACAGGGAGAGGAGCCTGGCTCCGGGAAAGATGCAATTCCCAGGGCTCCGCTTCCTGCGGTCACGGCAGCGAACAGTCACACTGAATTTTCCTGTCACTGATCTCTCTAAAAGCATCTTCCTCTGTAAGCAGTTCTGATGGCTCCTGACTTGCTTTCATGTCTCCACTTCTTGTTTCTTGCAAGTCAGTCATTTTGCTTTACTCTCTCTTTTCAAGAATCTTTGGCAAAACGCTTCTTGGGCTCAGCTGTCTGCAGACAGTCTCTTATGCCGCGGGCTCCCTGCCACTACGGTGCTCAGCGGGGACATCGCATGGCTTCCTAATGGGCCTCCCTGCCCTGGTCTTGTGTTGCAGACCATGCTTCTTGCTGCATGCCCCTCGGGGCCAGCACCACTGTCTGCTTTAGTCACCCCTCTGTGCCCAGGGCGGAGCGTTTGACAGAAAGAATTCGCTCAATTAAGAACTTCATTTTTTCTACAAAATGCACAAAACCTAGGTGATACCTCAAAAGATTTTTACCTACTCAATCCCCACCCCCCCATCAAGATACTGAACATTTCCAGCCGCCCCAGCAGGCTCCCTCACGCCCTCTCTGTCACACCCCTAGCCCTATTCATTCTGGAAGTAAACACACCATTGTGACTTTTATCACTGAACATTGATTTTTGGCCTCTCTTGACCTTCATCTATGGAATTGTTCAATGTTGTGGTCATGAAAGTACATCTCTCTGATCTCTGACTGTGGGGATTGACCTACAGCCGATTCTGCTGGGCTCTGAAATCCATCATCACCGCGTCCGTGGGAGCACACGCTTCCCAAAGGCTGCTCCAGCCTTTGACTGGGTGTGGCAGGGACATGAGTGCAGGCCATTCCTGGAAGATAGGCAGCTCCACTGACCGGCAATTTTGGCTCAAGGACTCCCCATCAGTTTTGCTGAGCTTCTTTAGAACTGCACGGTGGTCTAAGATGTTTCCGTCTAACCAATATTCCTCCTTGCATACCTTCCTTCATTCCCTCTCTCCTTCACAAGGGGCAGATCTGCATCATAGTCTGATGGTTCCCAGCCTCCAGGCTCCCTCCCCATTTTCCCAGAGGTGTTTCCCTTAAGCATCTCTTGGACACTTAATCTTGGCACCTCCTTCTTGGATGACCCAGACAAATGTCCACTCTTCTCTGTAGGCTTCTTTTCCTCATCACGAAGTCTGGATTTTCATCCATGTTGTTGCATGCAGCAGCAAGGTGTCCCTTTTCTTTATTGCTGTGTACTGTTCCACAGTATGAGGACACCTGCAAATTATTTTGCTTTTCTAGACTTGATGGGCATTTGGATTGCTACCTATTTTTGGCCATTATGAGTAAAACTGCTATGAGTATGCCTGGGCTTGTCTTTTGGAGGACACATGCAATTATTTCTCTCGGGTGTGTCGTATGTCATGAAATTGCTGGGTTTGTAGGGTAGCGGATGTTTAGTCTTCGTAGACACTTCAAAACAGTTTTCCAAAGTGATTCTACCAGTTTACTTTCCCATGCTTCCCATGTTCGTCCATGAGGAACGAACTCAGGCCAGAAGGGTCTTTTTTAGAACGTAACTTTATCCCAGGCACTCCCCTGATTCAACACATACACACACACACACACACACACACACACACACACACACACACACACACACACACACACACACACACACACGGCTTTCCATGGTGTCCCCTTATTACAGATAATGTCCAGATCTAAAGTTACAAGCTGTGCAAGGCCCTGCGTGCTCTAGCTCTCGTGTGGTTCTCCACTCTCATTGCTCACCACAGCCAGCAGCCAACACTCACCACCAGCACCAGCACCGGCAACATATACATCACGTACACTGAGTCTCTCATCTTCAGATTATGCTGCAGTCTTTCTCTCCTCCAGGTTTTTGCACATATTGGACCCTCTGTCTTGAACAGCTCATTTTTTCATAATTATTTTCCTGCTTTGCCTAGTGTATGAGTTATAAATGCTTTTGATTGCAAGCGCTGAAAAAAAAATGGATGCAGATGGGCTCAAATAGTGGCTCTTGTTTTTTCTTCACATAACAAGAAATATAGAGGTGGGTACCAGCTAGCATTGCTTCAGCAGCATGATGACAACAGGGCTGGTTCTGTGTCACCTCATGGTCATAAGATGGCTACCACAGCTCCAGGCGTTACATCCTTCCTTTCCCATAAGAAGAATGGGAAAGGGCTAAACAAGCCATTTCTGTCTCTTTCATGAAGAAAGTAAAACTTTTTCCCAGAAAAACCTCCAGCAGACTTATGTTGGTGTCACACTGGTCAAACTTGGTCTCATAGACCCCTCTAGCTTCAAGGGATGCTGGGAAGCTTCTCATTCAAGCTTCCATAGTGGAGAACAATAAAAGGGAAAGGGTTTGGAAATGGCTGTGGAGTGATCCAACCCTCAGTGTCCTTTTCATTAAGCCTACTCTGACTCACCCTTCTGGTCTCAGTCCAGCTGTCCCTTCCTCTCAGAAGACTCCCTTGATGCCTCACCTTTTTAGGACTAATTAAATGTTTCACCATCGTATTGATCTTTTACGTTTCCCCCAGTCTTGCATTTATTTGCTGAACCTCACCTTGAGGTATATGTGAAATCAAGTTCTTCAAGAAAAAACATGAAAGTATATACAAGCATGATAAAATACGTATATATACGATCCCACCCAAAGCCTCCTCACCTCAGTCAGCATTTTTCCTGTTTTATGATCAAGTTCATGTGCAACCACAAAGCCAACATGGCTTCCTGCAGGGGGAGCCCCCAACACTTCCTCCCATTGAATAAACTCCCAGGAAAGTGTTGATAAACTTGTCTCAACATGTGTACCCACTAAATAGCTGCCAATCCTGGCTGGAGACTCTCAGCCTTTTGTTTCGTTGCTATTTGAAAGCTTTAAAATCCCCCCTTTTGGGGGTAATCTAGTTTAACAGGGAAGACCTTGGACTCTGGACCCAGAATGTCAGGGCTCAAATCCTGACTCTGAACTTACCGAATACATATATGGCTTAGGGCAAGTCACTCAACTTCCCTGGGCCTCAGTTTCTTCATCTGTAAAATGGGAATAATAACAGCACTTAGCTGCTAGGGTTGCTGTGAGGATGAAATGAATTAATCCTTGAAAACCCTGTCACACAACAGGCACTGAGGCCACAGTGGCTGCCCTTATTCCCTCTGAGCCGTGTTTCCATCTGCTGTCCCCACCGGCCCCCTCTCCTCTCTCCTTTAAACTCAGCGAAATGCCTGATCCAATCACTGCCTAAATCAGTGACTATTATATTTCCTCAGAGCATTTACAGTCAGGTGCGGGAGCTCAAACAAGCAGCCCAGGAACCAGAAGACAGCAGCCGAGGCGGAGGGCGTGCTTCCTGTGTGCCTTGCGTGTATTAGCTGGCCATTTGCTCACACTGGTCATCTCATTTTCCCCCTTCTGTAGATAAGGAATCTGAGTCTTGGAGTGGTTTGTAAATGTAGAGTGTCCCAGCAGGCGATTAAACGCAGGGGTGTCTCATTTAAAGCCAGGACTCAAATGGCTGGTTTTATGACGTAGCGGGGGGCTGGACAGCGCAGAGAGGCACCAGGTGCCCTGGAGTTCAGAGGTTGGAGAAGTCCCAACCAACCTGGGGGCTTCCAAAAAGCTTTGCTGGACACCTGAGACACACGTTGGAGGGTGGGGAAGATTCTTGTCAGGCAGCTGGGAGAAAGGTTAGGAGTAGCGAGAAAGGCTTTTTAGATGAATGGCACAGCAAGAGCAAAGACACAAATTCCAGAAATGCAGGATATTTTGAGGGAAATAATGGTTGGGAGTACAGACTCTGGCAGTGGCAAAACCTTGGTTCAAATCCCAGCTCTGCTATTTCCTCCCTGTTTGACCTTGGTTAAGTTGCTTAACCTCTCTGTGCCTCAGTCACCCCATTTGTGAAATGAGAACAATAAGAGCACCTCCCCTGAAGTGGTTTGGGAGGATGAAATGAGAGGACGCTTGGGGTCTCCTACAGTGTAAACGTCCAGTCAGTGTTACCTGAGTTTAGTACCCCAGCCAGGCGGGTGGTCAGCAGTGTCACCTGCTCTCAGATTAGGGTGAGAAGAACAGAGGAAACAGCTTTTGAGGTTTCTCTGTGCTTGAGGTAAAAAAGTTGGAAGCACTTGTTCCCCTTGATTTCCTCTCACAGCAAGCGACGGCGTCAATCACGCTGTGGATGTGGAGTCTCTTTCAGCAACTTGCCTGCATCAGCAAAATGCAGATAGAAACATGACCATGAAAGAAGAGAGAGAGAGAGAGAGGGAGAGAGAGAGAGAGAGAGAGAGAGGGAGGGAGGAAGAGAGAGAGAGAGAGAGAGAGAGAAAGAAAGAAAGAGAGAGAAAGACAGAAAGGAGCTCATCTAAGTACCTGATTGCAAATATTTAGCTCCAGCAGATATTTAAGGCCCTTTTCTCAGGGAGAAACTTGGAGGTTGCTTTCTGGGAGAAATTATACACACTGAATGTCCCAGTACCTTTGAAATGAGAACAATAAGAGCACCTCCCCTGAAGTGGTTTGGGAGGATGAAATGAGAGGACGCTTGGGGTCTCCTACAGTGTAAACGTCCAGTCAGTGTTACCTGAGTTTAGTACCCCAGCCAGGCGGGTGGTCAGCAGTGTCACCTGCTCTCAGATTAGGGTGAGAAGAACAGAGGAAACAGCTTTTGAGGTTTCTCTGTGCTTGAGGTAAAAAAGTTGGAAGCACTTGTTCCCCTTGATTTCCTCTCACAGCAAGCGACGGCGTCAATCACGCTGTGGATGTGGAGTCTCTTTCAGCAACTTGCCTGCATCAGCAAAATGCAGATAGAAACATGACCATGAAAAAAGAGAGAGAGAGAGAGAGGGAGAGAGAGAGAGAGAGAGAGAGAGGGAGGGAGGAAGAGAGAGAGAGAGAGAGAGAGAGAAAGAAAGAAAGAGAGAGAAAGACAGAAAGGAGCTCATCTAAGTACCTGATTGCAAATATTTAGCTCCAGCAGATATTTAAGGCCCTTTTCTCAGGGAGAAACTTGGAGGTTGCTTTCTGGGAGAAATTATACACACTGAATGTCCCAGTACCTTTTCTGAGTCACTAACAAGACCCCAAAGTCAGCCCCATAGAGGAGGGGAAATCAGAAGAAAAGAAACAGAGGTGATTAAAAATCAAAAACAAAAACAAAACCTTTCACATTTCCTTCTCTGATGAGTCAGCTGGCACGTGGTCAACAAACAGTTTTGAAGGACCTGAGACATCTCAGGCCATCCTTCACGGCTAGCTTTATGTTCAGAAAAGTCAGTGCGGAATTTCACTGCCTTCCCTGCCCTTCCCTCGCTCACGCTCCCATTTCCCCTTAAGAGATCTAAGGAGAATTTAATCCATATGGTTTTGATTCCCTCACTCATCAAAATGCAGTTTTCCAAGAGGCATTTGATCTCCAAGATATTATGTGACTATCTTTTTGTATTTTATTTTTTCCCCTTAGAAAAAAAGAGCCGATGGTTTGCCAAAAGTAAATGAACTCCAAACCCTTGGGGTCTGAACTGGGTTCAAGCATAAGTTCCAGGGAAGCCAAAGGGGATGTTGCTTCGTCAGAGACCTCAAATATTCTGTTCAGAAGCCAGGTGAATCCAAGCAAAGTGGGGGAGGGCTGTTTTTGCTTTTCTTTCTCCTGTGCTTGTGTGCTGCCCCCTATTCTTTCCTAATAACTGAATAACAGTTGATGTATTAAGTCGTTCCTGAGTGCCAGGCACTGTGCTGAGTGGTTTAGAACGCTCTAATTGAGACTGTCCTTTGAGGGATGTGCTCCCCCCACTTCTTCCCTTCTTTCCTTCCTCCCTTCCTTCATTCTTTCAACCATCAAATATTTTTTGAGCGTTTATTATGTGTCAGGCACTCTTCTAGGGTCTGCAACGCCAAATTACATCCTTACACCGGGGAGCAGACATTCCAGTTTGGGTGCAATTAAGCAAACGAATAAGATGGTTTCAAGCAGAGTCTGTGTGATGAAAAAAATAAAATAGAGGCGGCAGAAGGACTCCTGTTGGACTTGCACGCGTGGTCAGGAAGGACTGAGCGGAGATCGGAGGGACGGCAAGGATGCAGCTGCAAAGATCTGGGAACCCCGGCTGCCCTGCAGAGGGAAGGACAAGGGCAAAGTCAAAGTTACAAAGTGGGAACGCGTTTGCACATCCAGTATCACGTAGAAAGGCCGCACGCCGGAGCGGCGGGCGGACTAGGCGGCTGGCGAACTACGCAGTGGTGCGTGCGTGGTGCGTGGCGCGTGGCCGGGGTGGAACCTGCGTCAGGCGCGGAGGGATTCACGGGCCGCCCTGGAAGCTTCTGGAGTTCGGGAGGGACAGGACGGAAGCGGTCCTGCGTCTGCACTGTTCCTCTACGTGCTGGGTGGAGAAGAGATAGGAGGAGCGAAGACAGGGGAAAGGAGACGAGGAAGCTACGCTAACCAGAGCGTACGGGTCTCCCTCCCTTTCCAAACTCAGGAGCCCAGTGGACCAAACAGCTGTTTGCGATGGCGCACGCTCTGCTGGCTCCACCGCTCATTCAGGGCACCTCAGGAACTGAAGAACTCTGGACACCGAGGATGCTCGTCCCAGTCTACGGAGGCTCAGACCCACAGCAGGTAAGTGGGAGAGAGGCGGTTGGATTCCGGCACGTTTGCGCAGGTGAGCTCGATGGAGACGGCATGTGCGGAACGAAGGGAGGGAGGTACCAACGCACCCGGTTGAGGCTTGAACCCCGCGGGCAGATCAGTGGGTGGTCATCTCTTCGTTTTACAGATGAGCAGACGAGGCCCAGAGCAGTTGAATCAGCCGCCTGAGATCCTCTAGTAAGGGGCAGAGAAGCAAGCCCAGGCCTTTCTGCCTCTCAGATCGGATCTCTCAAGGGCGCTTTCACAACTCAACGGTTTGCCCTTAACCACCGGTTTGCACTCGTGAGGACAAACCGGGCACATTTCCCGGGATCTCACGGTGACTTCTTTGGCGCTTCTGGGGCTACTTTCCCTCCCTGACGGTGTAGCTCCCGCACGAGAATCCATAGACCAGGCACATTCTCTTTATTTCGGGTTTTTTCTATTTTAAAACAAGCAGAATAAGCATACCATTGCTTTTCCCTTTACCTATTTGATTTGATTTTTGACAATTTGCTCATGCCTAGTCTATACTCAGTAGGAGTTTGATAAACACTGCTTTTGGGGTTTTTTTTTTGGTATATGTTAATCCCAAACTCCTAATTTCTCTCCTCCTTCCCTCTCCCCTTTGGTAACCATAAATTTGTTTTCTATGTCTGTGGGTCTGTTTCTGTTTTGTATATAAACTCATTTGTATCAATTTTTTTTTTTTTTTTTTAGATTCCACATAGAAGTGATATCATATGATATCTGTCTTTGTCTGGCTTACTTCACTTAGTATAATAATCTCTAGGTCCATCCATGTTGCTGCAAATGGCACCATTTCATCCTTTACCAAGCACTGTTGATTGACTAAATGCCCAAATGAGTGTTGCACGTTTTATCTGGTGTCAGGAACTGTAGAAAGCTTTCATTTGCTCATTAATTCACCCACCATTTCTGAACACCGTTTCAGATGTTATGCTGCGTGTTAGGCACTCAGAGTGAAGAAAAGCTGATCTCTGCTTTCCAACAGTTTCTAATCTGGTAGGGGTGAGCGTGTGTGAGTGTGTGTGAGTGAGTGTAGAATAGGAGGGACTGGTGTGTAAACCGATCATTTTGATGCACGAAAAATAAGCCCTCGAATGAAGATAATGCATGTACAAAACATTGCAAGTCCCTGGAAGAGGGGAATGGTAGCTCTTGGGGAAGTTGGGGAGTCTTGTTAGCGATGGCTTCAGGGAGAAGGCAAGGTTCCAGCTCAGATCTGAGGGCCAGGGGGAGGAATTCTCCGGGAACTGAGTGGAGAGCTGAAGGTGGTTGTGTTGGGAGGCATGTATTCCACCCTGTGACCCCTTCCCCCAAGTTAGGAAGAAGGCTGGGATGGGGGGACCGTTGGCGGGGAGGTGGGGAGAGGAGGTTACGGACGCATCCCCGAGTCCCGCTGTGGCTTGGACATCTCTAGGACTTCCGCCGCCAGGTTCTGGGCTGAAGAAATTCCCTGGTGCATCTTTCTGGTGATGGTATTGCTCGCTGTGGTGGAGAGGGGTTGCTTTCCCCGCCCCGCATCCTTTCCCTTTTCTTTGATCAGCAGCCCTGATGCTTCTATGAGATCATCCTTGGCCCAGCCTCAGTCCACATGTTGTAGGAGAGGTCAGCCCCACCCTGGCTGATTGGAATACAACATTTCCTTGGCCGTAGTGACCGTAGGATCCATGCCATGCCAGTCAGGGCCAGAGAGACTCAGTTCTACTGTTTTCATCTGAATTACTGAAGAAGTGGAATTTTGCTCTCCTGCTGGATTAGATGCTGGAAGAGGGTGGTCTGAGGAGCTGTTGGTGGCCACTTCGCAGCTCCATGGAGCCAACACCAAGGAGCAGAATCACATGCAGAGAAGGGAGCTAGTTCTTGGTGGCATCCTTTGAGCCCTGAATCAGTCAATGCCCGAAGCCACGGTTACTCTAGGGCATGAGCCAATAGCTTTCCTTTTTAGTTTTAGCCAGTTTGAGCTGGATTTCCTATAACTTGTACCCACAGAATCCCAACTAATACTACGGCCAATAACACTATGATATGTCACGTCTCCAGAAAACCCTTTTCTTTCTTCCCAAGAAACTTTGGTCTTGGGATACAAAGGAGGAATCAAAGAAAGAATTCGGGGCATAATGGCCAGGAATGCAGCTGGGAGGGACAGAACGTGTTTGCCCCTGATTTTAGGTTATCTGTGCTGTTTCCGCTAATGTCAACCACTTTTGTGTCCCTGAATGGAAGGATTTACTGCAGTGGTGTATTTCACTGGAAAGAGTTTTATAATTTCAGTACACATGTTTGTTGGTGGTCCTGTGGACTTTTCGTGGTCTTGTTTTTACAAATCATAAGCAATGGTTTAAATAGTTACTGAATTAGAGACAATTCTGATTTTAAAGGATCCTAGAAGTCACCTGGCTCAACATCATTAAGTCTCTGCTTCCTCAACAGTAAAACAGAGGTAATCAGAGTGTGCATCTCATAGGGGCATGAGCTGTCGTGTCTGTTAAGCTCTGACATAGATGTGCATATACTTTAATAGGAATACTACCTTATTTTAAATAGCTTAAGTAACAAGAGTTCAACATCTCATCCTAGAGAATCCAAGTTGTACATCTTTACAAAATTAGTTGTTTCACATGTGTAAATGGTTTCTCTTTGGGCCTCGGTTTCCTCGTGTGTGTAAGGGAGGTAATAATAGTATTTACCTCATAGGATAGTTATTGAAGATTAAAAGGATAAGGCCCTGGGCCCCTCCAGATTCACTCTTCACCCCCCCTCTATGTCTAGAAGACTGACCTGAATGGGCTGTGGGCACAGGCTCCACTACTCTCCGGTTTCTGGAAGATCCGCCTCGTGGGAACCACGAGTTTGGAGCGGGAGGAGACTGAGGTTCATGTTCACTCCTGGGGGGTCCGCGTGAGCTGGCTGTGAGTCCTGCCGGGCAGCCCTGTCTACAGGATCTGGTAACTGCTCTGTGTGCTCAAGGCTACAGGCCCAGGGGGCTGGGGGAGGGGGTGACAGCCCGCCCTTTACCGCCCTGGTGCTGCACTCTCCCTGTGGTTTCTCTATATCTTGCCCACATCTTTGGAAACGGTCTTTCTAATAAACTCTCCTCAAAGTTCCTAATCTGAGCATGCCATCTGCAGGCCCTGACTGGTTCACTCTGAGGCCAGAGCCAGGACAGAGCCTGGCACACAGCAGATTCTCCTCATAGTGTGCTGCTGCTGTTGTTTTGTCATCTGTGAAGCAAAGAATGAAACATAAGGTGGATGTGTGGTCTGACCATGGATTTCATTGTTTGAGGTCTTCTTAATCAGATGATGTGGTTTTACTCTCATGAGTTAGGAGCGGCCTTGACGAATGACTGGTCCTGCCATCTAAGTGATGCCAGGAAGCAAGGCATATGGACACAACCTCCAAACCCCAGTCATCATGTTGGACTTTCAGTCCTCTGGTATCCTGACCTCCGTTTATTGTAACCCTCACGATTCTCAAGTATAATCCAGGAGGTTTTCTATTTCTGCTAATCTAATTTAAGCAAACCAACTGTGTTTGAAACTTCCGGTAGGGTCTATGTATGTTATGGACTGATGTCCAACAAATTCATATGTTGAAGCCCTAACCCCTGCCTCCCGCCCTGTGTGATACTATTTGGAGGTAAGGCCTTTGGGAAATAATTAGTTTCAGATGAGGTCATGAGGGTGCAGCCCCATGATGAGATTAGTGCCCTTACAAGAAGAAAAGAGACCAGAGCTTTCCCCCTCTTGCTGTCATGTGAAGACACAGTAAGAAAGTGGCTGTAAGCCGGGGAGAGGACCCTTGAGGAATCAAATCGGCCAGCACCTTGATCTTGGACTTCTAGCCTCCAAAACTGTGAGAAATAAATTTCATTTCTGTAAGGTTCCCAATCTTTGGTATTTTGCTGTAGCATCCTGAGCTAAGACAATGTAAATATTTCATATGAATAATGACAGTGTGAACTCTTCTGCCCTGAGAGCTCACTGTGGGCCAGATACTGGGCTAAGCGTTCAGTGTGAATGACCTCATTCAATTTTCACATTAACACTATGGCTACTTGTATTAGGAGTTGCTATCGGTGCCTTAAAATAGACCAGAAATAATAGTGATTTTAAGAAATATTTAATTTTTCTCACACATAAAAGAAGCCTGAACCTTGTTGGCCATGGTCTTAATAGTAGTTCCTTGATCATCAGAATCTCAGGCTCCTTCTGTCTTTCTTAGTTCCAAATTCCATCTTCAAGTTTACCTCATGGCCCAAGATGGCTGCTGTAGCTCCTGCCTTTATATCTACATCCCTGACAGAGAGGAAAAAGAGGAAAGCAAAAGATATTTTTTCAAGTTCCAGCTTGCTTTGTGAGCTTACTTTACCAGAAATCCCACGCAACAACTGCCACTTACATCTCATGGGCCAGAGATTACTCCCATAGCCACACCTAGCTGCAAGGGAGGCTGGCCAAGGTAGTCTTTCAGCTGGGCTCACTGCAGCCTTCAGCCATGCTATCCTCATTTTACTGACAAAGAATGTGAGGCTCTGAGAATCAGGGATCTTGCCTAAGACTTCACTGATGGTAAGACAGAGACAGCACTTGGGTGGAGGTCTGCCCAACTCCAATGCCCATGTTCTTTACCTCTTTACACTAATGACAGAGTTTGTCTAAGAAGCGAGGCAGGAGCCTGCACAGGCTGCTCCCTGTGTGCTCAAATGTCTCCACTGCTTTTGTATGCACACCTGCTGAATGGGTCCAGAGTTTTGAACAATTCTGGTTTGTGTCCAAAACTGACTCACAGAAGGTTTTCCAAAGGGAGCCCTTACATAAATGGAGGACTGTCTTAACTTGTTTGCCCAACTCTCTTTCCTGGTAGACTGTAGGCTTCTTGGGGGCCGGTTCCCCAGCAGTATGCCCAGTGGCCAAGACAGTGCCTCGCCCACTGTAGGGACTCAATAAGCATTTGTTGAATCAATGAAGAAGTGAGTAAGTGAACTAATGAATTCGTGCATAGCTAACAATCTTGAAAGGTAGTGAACTTCTTTTTCCTGGTTGGTATCTCCCACCAGCTGACCAACTGTGTTGAAACAACCCCTGTAAGAGTTAAAAGTCTCCCAGAGAAAACCACCCTTTGTCAACTGTGAGTCCCAGGAGTGTCCATCTGTGAAAATTAGCATGTGTGGCCCCCATGAGACCTTTCTATCTGATAGGTTTCTGGGTATCCTTTTTTTTTCCGATTGGCCTATAAAATGTACTAAGGAATTATGCTAATGCTGGTATCTGTCCAACCACATCCTATTGAGGATTGGATCTATTTTTCAAAGACAAAACTGAGTTTTAATTTAGTGTCCCCATGACATTTTCCCTTTCAAGCACATGAAGGATGCTTCTGCAGAGGAAGAGGTCTTGGGAAATCTTTCACGGATGGCTGCGCTTCACGCCTGGGTGGAGTAACCCTCAGCACGCCAGCTTTCAATTAGAAGTAAATAAATGGAGACAGCTTTGCAGTGTGCCCAGCAGTCTGAAAGATTAACCTGGGACCTTGGGCCTTGATTTCTCCCACTGCGGCTGAGAATTTTCATTTACATTTTTTTGGCGTTTTCTGAGCAGCTGTAACATACAAGGTTTAAACTTGAAGACCTTGTCTCCTTCTCTCTGCCGCCTCTTTCCCCAGCCCCAATCTTTAAGAATGCCATGAGCCCGGAGGCATCTGTGGGGAACCCGGGAGGTGCCCTTTCTCTGCACATGTGGATTCTGAATAGAATTCTCTAGCTGGACCTTTGGTCCTCTTGGGGCCGAGTAATAGTGTCTTTGTCCCCCTCTGTGATCGTAATTCTGTTTGAAGTTAGGGCAGAAGGGGACATGTCTGGCCTCTGCCCACCACATTTGGAAGCATAGGTGGATCGGGAAGGGCTTTGGTTAGGACTGGGGATAGGGTCTGCTCTGGGGTTGGACCCCTTGCTGTGCATTTCCTCGAATTTCGAGACCTGAGGGGAAGGTCATCGCATTATTTTGAGGTTCTTCTGTCTGGAAACTATATCATTTAGTTGTTGCTGCATAATGAGCCACTCTGAAACTTAGTAGCTTAAGGTAACATCGTTGACTTCGCTCATAATTTTGTAAATCAGCAATTTGGGCTGGTCTCAGCTGGGCAGTCCTTATGGCCTGGGCTGGAATTGGCTGATCTCAGATGGGCATGATCGGCTGGTGGCTTGGTTTATGATGTCCGGGGCCACATGGGCTCTCATCATCCAGCAGGCTAGCCTAAACTCGCCTGCCTGGTGGCAGAAGGATTCCGAGAGCAAGCACAGGCCTAGACTCAGAATTGGCATGACGACACTTTCACTCCATTCTTTTGATCAAAGCAAGTCAGCATCCTAGCTCCAATGCTAGGAATGGAGGAGATGGACCCCACCTCTTGATGGGAAGGGCTACAAAGAATTTTGGCCATTTTTGTAATCTACAACAGGGAGTGATTTTCCAGATGTGCTTTTCAAGCCTAGTGCTTTCATGGGAGAGCCTCGGGGGCCACCATCGGGTCAAGGTTCGAGTTTAGGCTGCCCCCTCTCACCTTCAACCAGAGTAACTCACTTTTTAAATTTTAATTTTACTGGAGTATAGTTGATTTACAATGTTGTGTTAATTTCAGGTGTACAACAGAGTGATTCAGTTATACATATACATGCATTCATTCTTTTTTAGATTCTTTTCTCATGTAAGTTATCACAGAATATTGAGTAGCGTTCCCTGTGCTAGATCCTTGTTGGTTACCTGTCTTATATATATAGTCGTCTGTGTATGTTCATCCCAAGCTCCTGATTTATCCCTCCCTGCCACGTTTCCCCCCTTTGGTAACCATAAGTTTGTTTTCAATATCTGTAAGTCTGTTTCTGTTTTATAAATAAGCTCATTTGTATCTTTATTTATTTATTTATTTCTGGCTGCGTTCGGTCTTCGTTGCTGTGTGCAGGCTTTCTCTAGTTGCGGCTAGCGGGGGCTACTCTTCGTTGCGGTGCGCGGTCTTCTCATTGCGGTGGCTTCTCTTGTGGAGCACGGGCTCTAGGCACGCGGGCTCGGTAGTTGTGGCACGCAGGCTCAGTAGTTGTGGCTCACGGGCTCTAGAGCACAGGCTCAGTAGTTGTGGTGCACGGGCTTAGTTGCTCCACGGCACGTGGAATCTTCCCGGACCCGGGATCCAACCCGTGTCCCCTGCTTTGGCAGGCAGATTCTTAACCACTGCACCACCAGGGAAATCTCCATTTGTATCTTCTTTTTTTAAAAATTAGATTCCACATATGAGTGATATCGTATGACAAATATCACAGTGATATTTGTCTTTCTCTGTCTGACTGACTTCACTCAGTATGGTAATCTCTGGGTGCATCCATGTTACTGCAAATGGCATTATTTCATTCTTTTTTATGATGAGTAATATTCCACTGTATATACGTACCACATCTTCTTTATCCATTCCTCTGTCGATAGACCTTTAGGTTGTTTCCTTGTCTTGGCTATTGTAAATAGTGCTGCAATGAACATTGGGGTTTATCTGCAAGATATATTGGACTTCCAAGTAGCTTCCCATTAGAACAAAAATTGTCATTGTTAAAAGATATTTGAATACCATCTTGTTGGAAGTACTTGTCAGGATCTCTGCTGCCTCCTCTGTGACTCACAGAATTGCACTTCCTGCTTTCTGGTGAAAGAGAACTAATGCCAAGAAGGAGGAAGATGCTGACCTTGGCCGTTCACTCATCGTTCTCACCGTGCCCAGTAACCCATGCAGTCTTGTTTTCCTAGTCTGTAAAAAGTAGGTGGAGGACACTCATGCAGTAGTAAAGTCCTGACCCTGAAGCCAGACTTTCAGGGTTCCAGCCCCAGATTCTTTAGCTGGAGGAGCTGGGATTTTCCTCAACCCCCCTGGGGCACGTAACTTCAGTTTCTCAGGGAGAAGACTCTGCCCCCACATTGACACTGAGCAGGTTGCCTGTCAGGTTGGTCCTGCCCAATAGGCTCTGCCCCCGTCGCTCAGCCTGCAGTCTTCCACTCAGCCAGGCCTTGGCAAACAGGCCCCGACTTGCCAGGCCGGACCCTGGACCACGGGCCTGATGGGAAAGTTAGGGCAATATGGCCCCAGACTCACTCTTCAGATACCATGCAGAGGTGGGGTTCACTGGTGGTAGCTCATCATGGGATGGCAAGATTTGGCCAGGAGAGCTCCTTGGACCAGACGTGTGTGTCCTGCAGAACCCAGCAAATCTCTGGCTGATTCAGGGAGTAGGTGGAGGTGGGCTCCGGCTCTGAGCCCACTGTCTGTGTGGAAGTACCCCTCTTCCCTTTAAAATTGTATTTTGGTACCAAAGATAAACTAGGGACCCATGCTGACCTTATTTGAGGGTGGGGGGCTTTGTTTTTCAGAAGGATTTGCCTTAGAATTATTTTACCCACCAAATTTCCTATTATCTTTGGGAGTTGCACATTTTCTTTCTTTTTTTTTTTTGTTATTGGAACGTCTGTCATTTTTTTTTTTTTGGCCACACCTCGTGGCATATGGGATCTTAGTTCCCCGACCAGGGATCAAACCCGTGCCCCCTGCATTGGAAGCGCAAAGTCTTAACCACTGGACCTCCAGGGAAGTCCCCGACTATCATTTTTATTAAACAAGTCATCTGTGTTCATTATGGAAAAATCTGAGAAAGAACAGATAAGTGAAAGTTTTGGTTGTTGTGAAAAATGGCTTGCATTGCTATTAAATTCTCTCCCTCCCTCTCTCTCTCTCTCTCCATAGCTCTCTGTTGAGAGCACAGCCCATGATTTATTGACATAATCTCCTTTTGTCGGGCATTCGGGAGTATTTTTCCAGCACCTGCAGAAATCCCTATGGGATGAAGCTTCAGTCACCTCCAGTGGTCGCTGACGGGTACCTCGCCCTTTATTAACTGCCTGCCCTCGCCCGTCTCACTTCTCCACTTTCCTACCCGTTTCTCTTTTGCCGCCGAAATAAACCACCCGCGCTTGAATCCTCGTCTGGGGCTGCTCCTCGGGGGCCCACACTAATGCAGCGATCACCAGCTTTGGGTTAGAAAGGCCTCCCTTTCCCAGTGATGGACTTGATACCACTTTTCAGGAACGGAGTTTCTTGCCTGATACCGGGTACCCAGAGGTCAGGGCTCTGCTGGCTCACTTAGGCCACTTCGGCTGTGCCTCCTGGGTTTGGCATCTCAGTCTTTGGCCTCCAAGTTTCTCGTCCTTTTGCCACCAGATTTATGTGAGCCTTTTGCCAAGGCCGGCTTGTCAGTGATGGCTAGTCCCTGTTTTTCCTCTTGTCACTTTGTCCCTGAGTTAATCCACTCTCACAATTCAGCTGGCTCCTCTCTGGGCTTTCCTATCAATAAATCTTTACTCAGCCTCAGGCTGGAAGCAGGAGCCCCGGGCCACACTGTGAGGTAGGTGAAGGAATTCTCTTGACCCTGCTTTGAAACCTCAGCTTTTTCTTGTAATCCTCTCTTTAAAGAATTTTTTGTTACCAGACTGTTATCTGAGGTGACATCTCATCCAAGTAGAGAGAGTTAAAAA
>NW_006772616.1:3667178-3669281 GCF_000442215.2 Lipotes vexillifer | reverse complement strand
ATATATATATATATATATATATATATATTTGCAAACATGGCCCATATTCTTTAGTTTATACTGTCCCAGATTTGCCATTTTGAGGGTCCAAAGTCTGAGAACCCTGCCACAGTACCCTAACATATACATTGCTTTGAGCTAAGACGTAAGTGCTTGCTAGGGTCTTGAAGAAGAGTTCTTGCTGAAAGATGTTTGTAATCTGGGGACCTTTATCCAAAGACGTGAATGTAAATGTGGGAGTTTCAGGCACTGTGGTAGGAAGTTTGTAGTGACTCTCCAAATAACATTCACATTTTGGCAGGGGGATACCTTGGCCTAGGGTAAAGAATTATAGTGCTTCTCCTTCCTCGCTCGCTCCCTCCCTCCCTCCTTTCCTTCCTTGCTTCCTTCTTGTCAAGAAAGGTCGTACAGTTGATTCTACAAGTTACTACCTTTGTGATCTTGGGCAAATTACTTATTCTTTCTGGGTCTGTTTTCCCGCCTGTAACATGGAGGTAATGACAGGATTACTGTTATCCTGCCTTGTGGAGTTTTTGTGAGGATGAAATGAGCGAGTACCTGTAAAGCACTTAGGACAGTACCTGGCACAAATAACCCTTCAAAACATGTTTGCTCTTATTATCAATTCATTCATAAAATCAATAAAGCACCTATTTCATGGCGGGTCCTGAGGCAGCAGGGTGACTAAGTGAGCCCCAAAGCGTCTAGTGTAAGATAATTTAGGGTACGGTTATTCAGACTGCCTCCAGGAAACCACAATTTTATGTTTTCTGTCTCTTCCCTGAATCAAAAGAATTTGGCCTATTTTAGGTAGGAAAGCGACCTCTCCTCCAGGAAGCCGCTCGTGATTGAGTCCAGGCAAATATGTCATCTCAAGGCAAGGGTGGTTGACAGAAGGAAGGCATTGGCAGGTTTTCGATAACTAATGATTTGGGCATTGATTTTAATGGCTCCCAAGGTGTTTTGGGAAAGAAGAGAGAAGGATGAGGTTGTGGATAAAAGATGTGCTGAAACGGACTGGAGTGGGGTCTGGGGCCATGGGATGGATACGTGCCGGGCAGACACGAGAAGGAACCCTGGGAGGGGCGCTGGTCCCAGGCTCAGTGTTCTGTTGGCCTGCAGCCCTTGCCAGCGCTACCTGGTTAAGAGCACGGACTCCGGAGCCTGACTGGGGGTTCGGATCTCTGCTTTACCACTTACCGGCTGTGTCATATTGTATCTTCCACAACGTGACTGGCATTCCTCCCGCTGAGAGGGGGTTCTGTGCTCCCTCTCCTTGGATACAAAACAGGGCTTTGTGACACCCCTGACCAAGGAGTGGGCAGAGGGGATACTGTGTGACTTCTCAGGCTGAATCATAAAAAGGATCTAGTTCCCCCTCTGGCAGTCTCTCTCTCTAGGGACACTCTCCCTTGGAACCTACCCACCATGATATACGGAAGGTCAGGCCGCATGGAGAGACTGCATCTGGGCAGGCATTCCAGCTGACAGCCCTAGCTAGGCCCCCAGGCAATAG
The DNA here is from genome assembly GCF_000442215.2 of Lipotes vexillifer. Taxonomy (NCBI): domain Eukaryota; kingdom Metazoa; phylum Chordata; class Mammalia; order Artiodactyla; family Lipotidae; genus Lipotes; species Lipotes vexillifer. The sequence continues at coordinate 3,667,765 of NW_006772616.1, read as the reverse complement.
CATCAATCACCAGGCATGTGAGTGACCGAGCCTTCAGATTATTCTGGGACCCAGCTTTTTAGGCTTCTGCGTGGAGCAGAGATAAGCTATCCTTATTAGACCCTGTCTGAACTCCTGACCCACAGACACCCTGAGAGATAATATAAATTTTATTGTTTTAAGCCACTAAGTTTGTTATGCAGCAGTAGACAGCTAACATGCCAGCTCTGTGACCTCAAACAGGTTACATAACTTCCCTTTGCTTTGTTTCCTCATTTATAAAATGGGGCTAATTACAATATCCAGTGTGCTGGTAAATCAGCTCTCCAAAAAAGAAAAAAGAAAAAAAAAAAAGCCATGATTTTTTGCATTTGCTGACTTCTGTGGTGTAAATACTCCCGCAGTGGTCACTTTCAAGCAGACAGTGGTTTAAAAACCAGATGGTGAAATTCCTAAATATTTAACAATTGGTTCTCATGAACCCAGTACAAGCCATCTCCAACACACAACCAAAATATCTCCCTCTTAGCAGTAAATGATTTAATATCCATAAATAATTTAGACACAGCACAGAGTAAGTGCTCTGTGTTTGCTATTAAAATTCCTGC
>NW_006772616.1:3666942-3667168 GCF_000442215.2 Lipotes vexillifer | reverse complement strand
TGTTGTAGTTATTGTTGTCACATGGACCCAGCTGATCTGCAGATGTCTGCAGTGCCACTCCATCCACACAGGGCCTCCCAAGGATTAGCTGGTCGCACTGGCCATTCCAACTCTGACAGAACCCGGAGAGCTCTACCCTATAATGCCCCAGGTACTTGTGAGCCACAGGGGGGGCCGTGGGCACACAGCGGGTGATGCAGGGCAAGGGGGCTGGTGTGCAAAGCAT
>NW_006772616.1:3649090-3665878 GCF_000442215.2 Lipotes vexillifer | reverse complement strand
TGTTGTAGTTATTGTTGTCACATGGACCCAGCTGATCTGCAGATGTCTGCAGTGCCACTCCATCCACACAGGGCCTCCCAAGGATTAGCTGGTCGCACTGGCCATTCCAACTCTGACAGAACCCGGAGAGCTCTACCCTATAATGCCCCAGGTACTTGTGAGCCACAGGGGGGGCCGTGGGCACACAGCGGGTGATGCAGGGCAAGGGGGCTGGTGTGCAAAGCATCCCTGCCTGTGCGTGTCAGGGGGAGCCCTCGGTAAGGCAGTGGTCAGTGCTTCCTCACCACACAGACAACACAGTACAGTTGGGCAGATGCCCGGAGGGGCTAAGCTCAGGGTGCAGTGGGAACCCAAGGAAGGGGCTTTTATCCAAGCTTTCGGGGGGTCATTCAGAGAAGGCTGAATGAGAATTTCCCAGGGGAAAGAGGAAGGGAAGGGAGTTCGGTGGAGAGGCTGGCTCCAACAAAAGCCTGGTGGAGAGAAAACGCTTCATTTCTGTGGATTTGTGCATCTGTGTGTGGTAAGAGTGTAGTGACAAGTTCAAGGGCATTCTGTAGCACTAGTGGCCGCCCTTTTCAAATTGTCAACATTATGAAACAGAAAGAAAGGCTTAAATACTGTCTCTGATTAAAAGAGACTGTACAAACATGACAGCTAAATGCAATGCACAGCCCTGAAGTGGTCCTGACTGGGCAGAGCAGGAGCTCTACAAAAGCATTAATGAGGCTACTCGCAAAATTTGAATCAGGGGCTGTTATTAAATCATAGTTTTGTATTGATATTAAATAAAATCCCATTTTCTCTTATGTAAGTGGATTGTCCTTGTTTTTAGGAAATTTAGGCTCCAAAGTTAGGGATAAAAGGGTATGGTGTTTACGATGAACTCTCAAATATTTCAGGGAAAATTTCTGTTTACTTAGACTGAGGGAGTGATTAAAACAGATAGGGTGAAATGTTAGCAGTGGAAACATTGGGCAGAGAGGTTTAAGGGAGTTCCTTCTACTCTTCTTGCCATTCTTCTGTAAGATTCAAATGATTTTAAAATAAAAAGATTTTTTTAATGCGTGGAGGAAGAGTGTAGGTTAAGAGTCAGGGAGGGGAAAGAGAGAAGCCGGGAGTTTCAGCTGCTGGTTTATTAGAAAGGGCATTGAGGCGTGGAGAGGCTAAATGGCGGGTCGAGGGTCACTGAGCAATGAGCATGGACTTTGAGGCCCTAACCCGTACTTCTGGACCCGAGTCGTGGCTCTTTCTAGTAAACTGCAGGGTCCCCGGAGGGAAGTGTGTGTTAATATATGGCCTCTGGTGTGGAGAATACCTCAGGGGTGTAATTTCTCCTGGCCGCCCAGGAGTTCTCCACGGAGCTCCTATTATTTCAGGTTATCATTACTGTGAGCTGTGCCCTGAATTCTCCATGCACTGCCCTGAAATTTGCCCCATATGTTTGTGAAGGTTGATTACATCTTTGGGACCTTTTTCTAATGTGAGCAGAAGCTGTAAAGTTTCAATTGTGGCAGCTCGTTGGGATCAAGTGTCTGTTGGAGTGCGCAGTAAAAGGCCTCTGCATCTGGTATCTGATGTCAGACAAACGTGTGCTAACAATCTGTTGATTTCAGATGACGTGTGATGCCTTCATCTCTTAGACAGGAAATTAGGAGCAAATCTTTCTTTCTCCTTTTCAAAGGAGGATGACTCAGTGCAGGGTAATGGAATCCTGGCTAACTTTGGGACAGGAATTAAAAAGGAAGCCTCACTTTCACATGCTTTTGGCAGAAGTATAAATTGGTACAACTGCTTAGGGAAGCTGACAGTAGCTAACAAAGCCTCCTATGTGCTGAATAAAAGCAATTTTGATGCTTGTGCACTTACCTAAGAGAAATGAGTACATGTCCACCTAAACACATGTACAAAAGTATTCACAGCGGTTTAAACAATAGAAGCCAAGAAATGGAAACGACCCAAACGTCCATCAGTACTAGAACAGATCAGTAAACTGTGGTACAGTCACACATGGAGTTCTACCGGGCAACGTAAAAGAATGACATGGTGAAATACACAACAACATGGCTGGATCTCATGGCACGTGGATGCAAGAGAAAACATTCTGTGTCATTCTTATTTATTTGAAGTTTAAAGACAGGTAAAGTGAACGTATGATGGTAAAGGGCAGAATAGTGACTATTAGGCAGGTGTTGATTGGGAAAGGTCATAAGGGAGCCATCTTGGGTGCTGGAAATGTTGGATATCTTTATCCAGGTGATGGTTACACAAGTAAGATTTGGGCACTGAACTGCAAGTAAATTCTACACTAATAGAAGAGTACTTAAAAAGAAAAAGGGGAGTTCGTTTCTATTGGCAGGGCTGGAGGGACTGCAGAGTGAGCCGTCCCAAAGACCATGCCTGGGAGAAACAGCTTGACAGGAGAAGCATTGTCTTCTCAGCCCCATTTGGAGATAGCCATCACACGCGCTCTTCTTGACATGTGCTGGGAAATGGGTGCCAGGCACCCAAGCCTCCGTCAATGCTGGTGTGTTGAGCCAGTGGCCTCAGGACTGCTTCTATCTGGAGAGCAGAGGCTGAGACCACTCACACTCCACTGTGTGAAAGAATCACCTGGCCGTGTTCAGGGGCAAATTCTGACCCAGTAGGTCGTATGTGGGGCCTGAGAGTCTGCATTTCCCATACATTCCCAGGTGATGCTGAAGCTGCTAGACCAATTTTGAGCATCAGAGCTCTAGAGGGAGACAGGCCAGGGTGAGAATCTTGGTTCTGCCACTTACGAGCTCTGTGATCTTTGCCAGATTCCTCTGTCCCTCTGATGATCTCTCAACGTCTTCTGGAAACTGGGGACAGGGGGAAAGGGAGGGCTAGACAGCCATCTCCCAGAATGGTGTGGATTCAGCGGGGTAACATACATACCTGGTCTAGAGTGAGCGCTCATTAATTGGTAGCTCTTGTAATGTTTGTTATTTTTAATGAAGACGGTTTGGGTCATGATTTGGAGAAAGGTGAGTGAATGTGGTTTGTACAGGCAGGAGCTAGCTGTACATTTATTTCCCTCGTACCTTGTTGAAGGAAGACGTTTTTTCTTTTCTTCATCCCATGATCCTCCCCTTGGTCTCCAGTATCAAGATACATTTTCTCTTCACTTTTCTTCCCACTCCAATCCACCCTAAATCTAGTAAAGACGGAAGAACCCAGGCAGAACTGAAGCTTGAAGCCGGGCAGGTTGTCAGATTGTCAGATTGTGCCCGGAGGTGATGTCTTTCTTAAAGAAACATCCTCTCTACTTGGCTGTTTCTATAGGGGCGGGATTGGCCCCTGGGAGTCAAGGTCTGAGTCTGGGGCTCCGTGTGTGCCCAGACTCAGCTGCCCTCCTCAGAATCCACCCGTGCTTCTCTGCGCGCAGGGGCCCCTCTGGAGGAGGACATATGTTTCTCAATCTGTGGGGCTGTCAGCTGGTGTCTTTTTCAAGAACTGAATTAACTTGTCGTCAAAGGGAAGAAAAGGAGAAATGCTTGGTTCCATGTTGTCTGGCCAGTGACTGGGCTGGAGCGAGTCTGGATTTCAGGGTGACTGTCTTTAGTCTGGAGGTGAGGGAGCCATTTGGTTGGCGGCTTGAGTACATCTGGGGTGGCTGGCGGCGGGTTGGAGGGAGCCCTGAGTCGCAGCTTAGTTCAGTTCCACAAAGGGAAGTTGTGTTTAGCGAGGGCCAGGCACTAGACCAGGCACAGAAGACTCAAAAATATCCAGCCAAGCGCTGGCCCCCACAGTGGAGCAGGGAAGGCAGAAAAAGAAGCAAGGGTAGCGCCCTGGGAGAAATACAGAGCTGGGGGTATTCCTGTTTCCTGTGGGAGCAGAGAAGGGGAGAGACGGGAAAGCGTGGCCTCCTAATGAGCTGCACCTCTTGGCATTGACGCTCTTGGGTACGCCCTCTCCATACTGAATCTGGGCTGACCTGCGAAACCAACAGAAGTCAGTGGAAGTGGCCCCGCGTGACTTCTGAGGCTGCGTCATAAAAAACCTTGCAGCTTCTGCCTTGGTCTCTTGGAACACCTGCTCTGGGAGAAGCCAGCTGTCATGTAAAAAGTCTGACTGTGGCTTTCTAACCCCGGCCGGGCAGGTTGGCTCCCGCAAAGAAGGGCGGCGAGAAGAAGGGCCGGTCCGCCATCAGCGAGGTGGTGACCAGAGAGCACCCCGTCACCGTGCACAAGCGCACCCGTGGAGTGGGTTTCAAGAAGCGTGCCCCTCGGGCGCTCAGAGAAATACGGAAATTTGCCATGAAGGAGATGGGAACTCCGGATGTACGCATTGACACCAGGCTCAACAAAGCTGTCTGGGCCAAAGGAATAAGGAATGTCCCATACCGTATCCACGTGTGGTTGCCCAGAAAACGGAATGAAGATGAAGATTCATCAAACAAGCTCTATACGTTGGTTACCTACGTACCTGTCACCACTTTCAAAAATCTACAGACGGTTAATGTGGATGAGAAGAAACTGCTGATTATCCAATAAAGTTACAGAGCTGCCTTCGCACACACACACACACACAAAAAAAGTCTGACTATGCTGAGCCACCAGGCTGTGAGGAAGCCCAGCGTAGCCTTGGGAAGGCAGCACAAGGAGACAGACTGAAAGATACCCACCCAGCAGCCGGTCATTCCATCCATCTCAGCCAAGCCCTGGAGGGCTGCGTGAAGGAGCTCCCTCGGGTGCTCAGCCCAGGTGAGCCTTCAGACGACCCCGGCCCCTGTCATCTGACTGCGACTGCATGAGAGACCCCGAGCAAGAACCACTCACCTGGGCTCCGGCAACCCATAGCACCTTGAGTAACCGTGACCGATAAGAGTAACTGTTGCTTTGAGCTGCTGACTTCGGGGTGCTTTATTACGCAGCAGTGGGTTACCGGCAGAGAAAAGGATCTGGCAGGAAGGACCCCTGAGCTGGGAGTTGAAGAGCAGATTGCCAAATGGGGAGGGCGTCCATGGAGAAGGGCATCTTGAAAAACCACATAGAAGGAAAAAACAGAATGGGCTACCGAGGAGTTAGGAGCAGTTAAATATTAAGAGAGAGCAAACAGCCAGGTGGAGAGACGTGGGGGAGGAGCCGGGAGAGGTGAGCAGGGGCTGGAATCAGAGATTCAGTGCAAGGGGTTCTAACTGACGCACCACCTGGTTTGCGGGAGCTTTGTTTATTTACAGTTTTGAGAGGTGGAGGTGTGAACATCCTCTAGAAATCTCTCTGTGGCTGCTGCTGTTATTGTCCTTGGCAGCTGCGACAAGAACCACTCAAAGGCTTGGTAAAAGCAAGCGCTCAATGGCCTCATTGGCTCAGAGAAAGAGGGGAAAGGGTTAAGCACTGTTCATAGCTCTTCAGCTGCTCTTCCCAGGTCTGGGAAGTGTCACATGCCGGAGAAGCACTAGATTCCATTTCAGCAGCAGCCAGAGTCACTTTCCTTGAATCGGTGATGTGTCCACAAAGCACCTGCCCGCCAGAGCCGGGAAGTGTGTGATTTAACATATACTAACAGAGAGCCAGGTTTTCCCCGTTGCCGGGGGTGTCTCTCACTTCTACCTCCAACTCCACTGAGAGAAGAGCCAAAGGGAAGGGGATGATCCCCACACGGCCGCGGCTTCCGCTGTACCATCCTACCTGCTTACCTTCTCAGGTCTCCATTTGCTCTGCTGTAAAATGGGAGCAATCATGCCTACCTCACCACTGACTTGAGAGAATTAAATGAAATACCGTGAGTCAAGTAAGCGGCCCAGAACCCCTCCACACGGCACACGCAGCCAGTGCAGGCTATCTTACTGTCATCCTTGTCTTGGCGCCCTGGTCTTACTCCCACCCTGCCCCCCAAGCTTTCTCTTAGGGCAGCAGATATGGAAGCAATGAGCTGTTCACGGCCAACATCACTGATGGACTGAGCCCCTCTTGGCCCCAGCGTGCAGATGGCCTCTCAGTCGCTGGCAGCCTCTAATATTAATTAATAGTGAACATTTCTTGAGCTCTCAGTGTGCTACAAATGAGTTTTCCCTTTAATCCTCATAAAAATCCTGCGCACTGGGAACATTTTACATTTGCAGTGAGGGCACCTTGCCCGAAGCTATGCAGCCAGGAAGGGCCCCGGCTGGAAGCTGAACACTCCAGCGCCTGCTGCCTGGCACTGCCCCGCACTGCCTCCTGAAAGAGTCCATTCTAGAAGGGAGCCCCGCGGGACAGAAATGCACACCACCTGTCACTGCTCTCAAGAGACCGAGATGAACTGTAGACCCTTCAGTTAGCACATCTAGTGACTTTTTGTTTTCGTCCTGAATCCAAATGTAAAAGAAACTGAAGGAAGGATCCTTTTAAACCCGATTCCCCATAATCACTAGTGGGAAAATTCCTCAGAAAACTCCATTCCTCATTCCTCATTAGGGGCCCGTAATAGTATTGTGACTTAAATGTCTTTTTAAAACAGAAGAGGATAATAGTACATATATACTAGTAAATATATAATAATGAATCCAGCCTAAATTACATTCATCTTGATACCAACATAGTCATAAAGTATAATTTTTAGTATTTTTTTTAATGGAGGAATGGCTCACAAGGGTTCTAATGCAGCCCTGAATGGGTGAGCATGATGTGTAAATGGCCAGAATCTGGTACAGAGTAGAGCTTAGACGAGGGTCATTTCCTTCCATCTGTGCTTTAGGAAAAAGTGCAGGGCAGGCATTTGTGACACCACACATACTCAGTGGCTCAATCCTTTTGTGGCCACAGTCTCCTCTCCCCTCCCCACACTGCTAAGGGGCATGGCGATACCAGGTCTTACAGACCTCCTGTCCTGTGGGCCATGGCTGGCTGGACCGGAGTGCACCCTTGACCAGGAACAGCCAGTAGGAGCTGCTCAGGGTCAGGAAATGCTGCCCAAGAGATGCTACCGTGAGCAGTGGCCAGTCCGAAGGATCGGAAGGAAAAATAGGAGGAAAGAATCAGTAGATAGTGAGAGGAGAAACCAGAGACACCACAGAAAAGTGGAGACGGAGTAACAGTTGTATGAATGGTGGAATGGAGCGAGGATCCATCTACTCTCACTGTGGGTAGGGCCAGGTGATCTGGTTCTCGGATGGACTTCGAATGCTAGACCCACCTCCATTTACTGAGTGCCTTCTGTTTTCTGGGTACTGGGCTGATGGGCTTCTATACATCATCTCGTTTAGCCTCTCAACAACCTAACAGAGTTGGTTTGATGTTTATCCTATCTCCTAGATGTGGAAAGGAAGCTGAATTCATTTGCTGAAGCTCGCACAACTAGTAGGTGGAAGAACAGTAGGTCTCAAACCTAGCCTGTCGGACTCCAAAATCCACAATTTAACCAACAAACCATCTTTTTTTTTGCCAAATCCCAAAGTTCATTTGAGTCTCCATGAGGCTCAACAGCTTACCCTTCTTGGGTTCCCTTAAGATTTCTGTCTCCCAATGTGCTACATATGTTTTTGCAGTTCACTCCCCACCCCTCCATGACTTGACATAGTCAAGTTCTTTGTCTTCAAAAGACCAAAAGTCCAGGAGAAGTTGCAAGGAGAGAGGACGTGGGGCAAACAATAGGCAATAGACACAAAAGAGAAGCCAGTGAGGAGTTGTGTGTTGGTGAAGACAGGTAGCCCCATTCACCAGGTCGTGGTGAGAATAGCTTCAGGTGGTTTGGAAAAATCTAGGTCAAGGAGAGCCCATTGGGCAGGCAGAATCAAGGAGGTGGTTCTTTTCCTCCTAGACGTAGCTTAAATGGGAAGCAATATTTGCGAAGTGATGTTTAGGAAGCTTCGTCTGGTGGCTTAACCAGGATGAATTTGCCAGAGAGGTGGATGAGGCAAGAGGCTATGTTTACAACAGTAGGGGAAAGATCACCGAGTTGTAACTTGGATGGTAGCATAGGGGATGGGGAATAAGGGTGACTGAAAAGAAAGACTGTCCCAGAGTTATTAGATAAAGGTGCAGTGAGAAGCAGCCCGAGGAGCCTTCCGCATAATTTCCTGAAAAATGCTCTGAAAACTTGGAAGCACTAGATAACAGTGGCAGAGATTCCTAGTTGTCCATAGCATCCTTTTGCCCCTTCTTCCTTCGTGTATGAAAGCTCAGAATCTTAACAGGTCCCTTGTAGTTTGCTGGGGCAATGGGCTCATCTCCCACAATAATGGTCCCGGACTAGTTTCCCAACCATGCTGGCCATTGGCTGGGAGGAGCCTTGGGAAGAGTGGTCTTGGTCACAAAATGGTGGCAGATTCAGAGAGCAATAGCTGGGCCATCAGTCAGTTGCCCTCCTCGCAGCAGCAGATCTGAGGGAAGCATTTTCTTAGCTGTCACATGCTTTCCCTCTGTTTTTTTTGTTTCTTTTCTTTTTTTTTTTTAATTTTATTTATTTATTTTTTACAGCGGGTTCCTATTAGTTATCTGTTTTATACTTATTAGTGTATACATGTCAATCCCAATCTCCCAGTTCATCCCACCATCACCCCTGCCCCCGCTTTTGCCCCTTAGGCTCCATACGTTTGTTCTCCATGTCTGTGTCTCTGTTTCTGCCTTGCAAACTGGTTCATCTGTACCATTTTTCTAGATTCCACATGTATGCATTAATATACCATACTTGTTTTTCTCTTTGTGACTTATTTCACTGTGTAGGACAGTCTCTAGGTCCATCCACGTCTCTATAAATGACCCAATTTCATTCCTTTTTATGGCCGAGTAATATTCCATTGTATATATGTACCACATCTTCTTTATCCATTCGTCTGTCGATGGGCATTGCGGTTGCTTCCTTGACCTGGCTATTGTAAATAGTACTGCAATGAACATTGGGGTGCATGTGTCTTTTTGAATTACGATTTCCTCTGGGTATATGCCCAGTAGTAGGATTGCTGGGTCATATGGTAATTCTATTTTTAGTCTTTTAAGGAACCTCCATACTGTTCTCCATAGTGGCTGTATCAATTTACATTCCCACCAACAGTGCAAGAGGGTTCCCTTTTCTCCACACCCTCTCCAGCATTTGTTGTTTGTAGATTTTCTGATGATGCCCATTCTAACTGGTGTGAGGTGATACCTCATTGTAGTTTTGATTTGCATTTCTCTGCTAATTAGTGATGTTGAGCAGCTTTTCATGTGCTTCTTGGCCATCTGTGTGTCCTCTTTGTAGAAATGTCTATTTAGGTCTTCTGCCCATTTTTTGATTGGGTTGTTTGTTTTTTTAATATTGAGCTGCATGAGCTGTTTATATATTTTATAGATTGATCCTTTGTCCGTTGATTCATTTGCACGTATTTTTACCCATTCTGAAGGTTGTCTTTTCATCTTGTTTGTAGTTTCCTTTGCTTTGCAAAAGCTTTTAAGTTTCATTAGGTCCCATTTGTTTGTTTTTGTTTTTATTTCCATTACTCTAGGAGGTGGATCAAAAAAGATCTTGCTGTGATTTTTGTCAAAGAGTGTTCTTCCTGTGTTTTCCTCTGAGAGTTTTGTAGTGTCTGGTCTTACGTTTAGGTCTCTAATGCATTTTGAGTTTATTTTTGTGTATGGTGTTAGGGAGTGTTCTAATTTCATGCTTTTACATGTAGCTGTTCAGTTTTCCCAGCACCACTTATTGAAGAGACTGTCTTTCCTCCATTGTATATCCTTGCCTCCTTTGTCATAGATTAGTTGTCCATAGGTGTATGGGTTTATCTCTGGGCTTTCTGTCTTGTTTCATTGATCTGTATTTCTGTTTTTGTGCCAGTACCATATTGTCTTGATTACTGTAGCTTTGTAGTATAGTCTGAAGTCAGGGAGTCTGATTCCTCCAGCTCCGTTTTTTTCGCTCAAGAGTGGTTTGGCTATTTGGGGTCTTTTGTGTCTCCATACAAATTTTAAGATTTTCTGTTCTAGTTCTGTAAAAAATGCCACTGGTAATTTGATAGGGATTGCATTGAATCTGTATATTGCTTTGGATGCTATAGTAATTTTCACAATATTGATTCTTCTAATCTAAGAGCGTGGTATATCTCTCCTTCTGTTTGTGTCACCTTTGATTTCTTTCATCAGTGTCTTATAGTTTTCTGAGTACAGGTCTTTTACCTCCTTAGATAGGTTTATTCCTAGGTATTTTATTCTTTTTGTTGCAATGGTGAATGGGATTGTTTCCTTAATTTTCTGATCTTTCGTTGTTAGTGTATAGGAATGCAAGAGATTTCTGTGCATTAATTTTGTATCCTGCAACTTTACCAAATTCATTGATTAGCTCTAGTAGTTTTCTGGTGGCATCTTTAGGATTCTCTATGTATAGCATCATGTCATCTGCAAACAGTGACAGCTTTACTTCTTCTTTTCCAATTTGGATTCCTTTTATTTCCTTTCCTTCTCTGATTGCCGTGGCTAGGACTTCCAAAACTATGTTGAATAATAGTGGCGAGAGTGGAACATCCTTGTCTTGTTCCTGATCTTAGAGGAAATGCTTTCAGTTTTTCACTATTGAGAATAATGTTTGCTGTGGGTTTGTCGTGTATGGCCTCTATTATGTTGAGGTAGGTTCCCTCTATGCCCACTTTCTGGAGAGTTTTTATCATAAATGGGTGTTGAATTTTGTCAAAACCTGTTTCTGCATTTGTTGAGATGATCGTATGGTTTTTATTCTTCAGTTTGTTAATATGGTGTATCACATTGATTGATTTGCATATATTGAAGAATCCTTGCATCCCTGGGAGAAATCCCACTTGACCATGGTGTATGATCCTTTTAATCTCTTGTTGGACTCTGTTTGCTAATATTTTGTTGAGGATTTTTGCATCTATATTCATGAGTGATATTGGTCTGTAATTTTCTTTTTTTTGAAGTATCTTTGTCTGGTTTTGGTATCAGGGTGATGGTGGCCTCTTAGAATGACTTTGGGAGTGTTCCTTCCTCTGCAATTTTTTGGAAGAGTTTGAGAAGGATGGGTGTTAGGTCTTCTCCAAATGTTTGATAGAATTCACCTGTGAAGCCATCTGGTCCTGGACTTCCGTTTGTTGGAAGATGTTTAATCACAGTTTCAATTTCAGTGCTTGTGATTGGTCTGTTCATATTTTCTATTTCGTCCTGGTTCAGTCTTGGAAGGTTGCACCTTTCTAAGAATTGGTCCATTTCTTCCAGGTTGTCCATTTTATTGGCATAGAGTTTCTTGTAGTAGTCTCTTAGATGCTTTGTATTTCTGCGGTGTCCGTTGTAACTTCTCTTTTTTCATTTTTAATTTTATTGATTTGAGTCCTCTCCCTCTTTTTCTTGATGAGTCTGGCTAATGGTTTATCATTTTGTTTATTTTCTCAAAGAACCAGCTTTTAGTTTTATTGATCTCAGCTATTGTTTTCTTTGTTTCTATTTCATTTATTTATGCTCCTTTATGATTTCTTGCCCTCTACTAGCTTTGGGTTTTGTTTGTTCTTCTTTCTCTAGTTCCTTTAGGTGTAAAGTTAGATTGTTTACCTGAGATTTTTCTTGTTTCTTGAGGTAGGCTTGTATAGCTATAAACTTCCCTCTTAGAACTGCTTTTGCTGCATCCCATAGGTTTTGCATCATCGTGTTTTCATTGTCATTTGTCTCTAGGTATTTTTTGATTTGCTCTTTGATTTCCTCAGTGATCTCTTGGTTATTTAGTAGTGTATTGTTTAGCCTCCATGTGTTTGTGTTTTTTATGTTTTTTCCCCTGTTATTGATTTCTAATCTTATAGCGTTGTGGGCAGAAAGGATGCTTGATATGACTTCAGTTTTCTTAAATTACCGAGGCTTGATTTGTGACCCAAGATGTGATCTATCCTGGAGAACGTTCTGTGTGCACTTGAGAAGAAAGTGTAATCTGCTGTTTTTGGCTGGAATGTCCTATAAATATCAATTAAATCTGTCTGGTCTGTTGTGTCATTTAAAGCTTGTGTTTCCTTATTAATTTTCTGTCTGATGATCTGTCCATTGGTATAAGTGAGGTGTTAAAATCCCCCACTATTATTGTGTTACTGTTGATTTCCTCTTTTAGAGCTGTTAGCAGTTGTCTTATGTATTGAGGTGCTCCTATGTTGGGTGCATATATATTTATAATTGTTCTATCTTCTTCTTGGATTGATCCCTTGCTCTTTATGTAGTGTCCTTCCTTGTCTCTTGTAACATTCTTTATTTTAAAGTCTATTTTATCTGATGTGAGTATTGCTACTCCAGCTTTCTTTTGATTTCCATTTGCATGGAATATCTTTTTCCATCCCCTCACTTTCAGTCTGTATGTGTCTCTAGGTCTGAAGTGGGTCTCTTGTAGACAGCATATATATGGGTCTTATTTTTGTATCCATTCAGTGAGCCTGTGTCTTTTGGTTGGAGCATTTGATCCTTTCACGTTTAAGGTAGTTATCGATATGTATGTTCCTATTACCATTTTCTTGATTGTTTGGGGTTTGTTTTTGTGGGTCCTTTTCTTCTCTTGTGTTTCCCACTTAGAGAAGTTCCTTTAGCATTTGTTGTAGTGCTGGTTTGGTGGTGCTCAATTCTCTTAGCTTTTGCTTGTCTGTAAAGCTTTTGATTTCTGTGTTGAATCTGAATGAGATCCTTGCTGGGTAGAGTAATCTTGGTTGTACGTTCTTCCCTTTCATCACTTTAAGTATATCATGTCACTCTCTTCTGGCTTGTAGAGTTTCTGCTGAGAAATCAGCTGTTAGCCTTATAGGATTCCCTTGTATGTTATTTGTCATTTTTTCCCTTGTTGCTTTTAGTAATTTTTCTTTGTCTTTAATTTTGATTTGATTACTATGTGTCAGTTTGATTACTGTGTGTCTTGGCATGTTTCTCCTTGGGCTTAAGCTGCCTGGGACTCTCTGCACTTCCTGGACTTGGGTGGCTGTTTCCTTTCCCATGTTAGGGAAGTTTTCGACTATAATCTCTTCAGATATTTTTTCGGGTGCTTTCTCTCTCTCTTCTCTTTCTGGGACCCCTATAATGAGAATGTTGGTGCGTTTAATGCTGTCCCAGAGGTCTCTTAAGCTGTCTTCATTTCTTTTCATTCTTTTCTTTTTTATTCTGTTCCACAGCAGTGAATTCCGCCATTCTGTCTTCCCGGTCACTTATCCGTTTTTCTGTCTCAGTTATTCTGCCATTGATTCCTTCTAGTTTATTTTTCATTTCAGTTATTGTATTGTTCATCTCTGTTTGTTTGTTCTTTAATTCTTCTAGGTCTTTGTTAAACATTTCTTGCATCTTCTCAGTCTTTGCCTCCATTCTTTTTCTGAAGTCCTGGATCAACTTCACTACCATTATTCTGAATTCTTTTTATGGAAGGTTGCCTATCTCCACTTCCACTTTAATTGTTTTTCTGGGGTTTTATCTTGTTCCTTCATCTGGTGGTACCTAGCCCTGTGCCTTTTCATTTTGTCTGTCTTTCTGTCAATGTGGTTTTTGTTCCACAGGCTGCAGGATTGTAGTTCTTGTTGTTTCTGCTGTCTGCCCTCTGGTCTGTTTCTTTGTCTTCATTTTGCCTTTTCCACACTGGTTCCATGCTCAGGCAGACTCTCCCCTACCGATGGGAAGATGGCTGCCCGCAGCTGCAATATCACATGTCACTGTGTAAACATATGGGAAAGAGCATCTGCCTATTTCCCAGCAGCCCTAGCAAGAACCTCATTATGTCTCATTGATTCGCACTGTGTCACGTGCCCACTTGTAACCCAGTCACTGTGAGGAGGGAAATATGGCTTGCTGATTGGCTGAGACCAAGGCCACAAGCTCTGTTCAAGGAGAGATGACACCATAGCCAGACTCCATGTTCAGAGAGAAGGGGAGGTTGAATCCCCAATCAAAAATGGGAGAGTGGGGAACTGTTGCTGGGGAGACAGCAACAAAATGTCCTTGACAATAGTATACAGTGTCCTCACACTTAGTTCATCCAAGGATCCTGTTTTCAGATAGCAATTTGCTCTGTTACTTCTACAGAGTACATAGTGAGAAATGGAGCATCTTAGAAATATGAGTGTTATTATATCTGCATAATTGAACCTTCTGGTTGTTCTTTGGAAATGGATCGTTAGAGTTAGGCATGTTAGCAAAGGGAAAAAAAATCCAAAAATTAAAGAATTTTTAATTCCAAATTAAATGGGGTCATGTGGTTGGTTGAAACCTGCAGTTGCCCTTTCTTGATCTATTCTGTTCTCTTAGAAATTTTATTTCAAAACGGATGTCGAATTTGCCAGGTTTATGTGTTTTTAAGAGAAAAGGTAATGAGACCCCACACATTTCCCCACAGTGTCCCTAATCACTTTTTCTTTGCATCCCGAGGGCACCTGTAGCCTCCCAGACAGGAATCAGTTAGGGGTCTTGATTCTCTCCTATCACAGATGACACCTATGGGAAAAGGGCCCTGCCCTTCCCTTCCCACCTTGCTCCAGGGAGATTAATACCCAGATGAGGCTCTTAACAGAAGGAAGCAATTTGGATCCAGCAGCTGTGAGCCACTGGGGCTAGGTGGTCGGTATTTAAAAATACTATGTGCTGGGCATGAAAGAATTTATATCTTCATTGTCTCTGAAGAGTTACACAAGAGCAAAAGCATGTTCAGAAAAACTCGTCACAGAGAATTGTACTTAGCAGATTCTAAAGTTTACAGAAAACATGGAATACCATTCTTAATGTTCTGTAATTTCTCTGTGGTGAAATAATAAGGTTGTCAATAATAAGAAAAACAGCAACAGCTATCTTTTATGGAGTCTTTTCTATGTGTCAGGCACTCTCCTAAGTACTTTATATGCATTATCTTGTTTAATACTCACAGTCATTTCCATTTTAAAGACGAGGAAGTTGAGGCTCAGTGCAATTAAGGGGCAAATTCAAGACCACGTGACTGATAAGTAATGGAGTCAGAATTTGAACTCGGGTCTGTCTAATTTCAATATATGTCTCCTTAAAATTAATGTGTTACCCTGCCACTTAATGATGAGACCTTGTCTCAACCTGGTATGGCTGTCTCGTAGGGATGCTGGGAGGATGCATGAAGATGTTACATACTGCTCTACCTACAGGGATCGGCCCATTGGAAGCTGTGGGTTTTATTTGGACTAGACTCTTTTTCCTTATTATCATCATCTTTAATTTATGTGGAAAGGCATCGCTAAAGAGCTGCCAGGCCAGCACCAGTGACTTGTACCTGGGTTTTACCAGCTCTGGACCCCACTTATAAGTTAGGACCCTGACTTCTTATAGAATCTTTTCCTAATAAGTATTCATAGAAGTCACCGTGTGCTCATGAATATAACCAGTGAGTAACTCATGGCATGTGCCGTTTTATGTCCCTTCTTTTGCTCTGGGCCCATTTTTCTGGACATGCACAGTGTACGAGGTCCCATCACTGCTTCCCTTTGGTGAGTTGTGCATGATGGAGGGCACTCTCATTCCCCATCTCTGGTCTCCTGACCCCTTTATCAACCTGCTGCATTTTCAGGAGTCCTCAAATGGCCACGTGGGAATGGGGAGTGCAGTAATCTGTTAGAAAGTATGAAGAAACTGGGTAAAATTGGAGGGGGGGGGCATTAGTAAAGTGTAGCATGCATACAGAAAAGTACACAAATCATGAGTGTTCAGCTCCGTGAGTTTTTCATAGAATGAACCTACCGTGTAACCAGCACTGAGACCAAGAAACAGAAGCTTCCCGGCACCATAGAATCTTCCTTTTGTCCCCTTTCAGTAGTTAATAAGGATACCCTCCCCCTAAGGGTAATCACTGTCCTGACTCCTAATGCTGTAGTTTCATGTTGCCTGTTTTTGAACTTGATGCAAATAGGAACCATAGACTTTTTTTTTTTTTTTTTTTTTTTTTTTTTGGATATAAGGGCATTTTTTTCTACTAAAAATTCTTGATTCAGTACAGATGAACAGGAATCCCGTTGCGGAGCACAGGCTCCGGACGTGCAGGCCCAGCGGCCATGGCTCACGGGCACAGCCGCTCCACGGCATGTGGGACCCTCCCAGACCAGGGCACGAACCCGTGACCCCTGCCATCGGCAGGCGGACTCTCAACCACTGCGCCACCAGGGAAGCCCGGAACCATAGACTTTTAAAACTCTGCTTTCTTTTGCTCAATATTATGTTTGTGATATATATTTATATTAATGAGTATAGGTGTAGTTTATCAGTTTATTCTCCTTTCTGCATAGTATGCCATTGTATGAATGTAACACAATTTCGTTATCCATTCTACTGTAGATGGATATTTGGATATTTCCAATTTTGGACTATTATGAATGGTATTGCTGTGATGTACATGTCTTTTGGTGAACATATATATGCAAACGTATGCATTTCTGTTAGATGTGTGTGTTTGAATAAGTGGAATTTCTGGGTCACGAGCTATGCATGTATTCAGTTTTAGTATCTAAACTTGGTATCTACTAAGTTTGGCAAGGGTTCCAAAGTTTTTTTATGAGTTTACACTCCCCTCGGTGGTACAGGAATTCAGAAAAATTTGTATAGTATTAGGGTGCTTTTTGTTTTTGTCCGAAGGGGCCCAAAATATCTAAATTTTGCCTTAGACTAAAGGGTCCCTCTCCATCAGTCTCTCGTGTATATCGGTTAGAGTTTTTGGTTGCAAGCAATAGAAATCAACTCTAGCTGACATAGAGGAGGTGTTCACAGAATGATGGAAGGTAATTCTCCAAAGGGAAGTCTGGATGTGGTTAGAATATAAAATGGATTCTGGGGGGCTTCCCTGGTGGCGCAGTGGTTGAGAGTCCACCTGCCGATGCAGGGGACACGGGTTCGTGCCCCGGTCCGGGAGGAT
>NW_006772616.1:3644665-3648998 GCF_000442215.2 Lipotes vexillifer | reverse complement strand
GGCCATGGCCGCTGAGCCTGCGCGTCCAGAGCCTGTGCCCCGCGGCGGGAGAGGCCACAACAAAGAGAGACCCCCCCACCCCAAAAAAAAAAAAAAAAAAAAAAAAAAAGGAAAAAGAAAATGGATTCTGGGCCAAAGGATAAGACCTGGACATGGGCTGGAACCAAGGCAACTTAAGAGACTGGCGGCATGAATGACAGCAGCAGTCTCCAAGCAGGAGTTGTGTTAGCATGCCACTCTGCACTTAGGGGCCTTGCTCTTGATCCTTCATTATGCAGCGGCTCAGGAAAGGAAATCCACTTGACTGAGCTTACACAGTGGGCCTGTTCTCTGACTACATTAGGGGAGGGAGAGGGGGCGCCTGTCCCTTTGAGTTCTGTAGTGAGAGTTGGTCACCAGGCATTTCCCTGCATCAAGGAAAATACAATTCCCCCCGAAGAAATATGGGTGTGGCTAGGATGGAAAATGGATTCTGAGCAGCCAAAAAATGATGACTGCACACCAGTCTGAGAGAGATATGTGCCCGTGGAATAATGGCTGATAGGAGACAAAGTCACACTTTTTGGTAGCTGGGCCCCAAACTGCAACACAGACAAGTCTAGTAGCTTAACTGGACCACATGGAACACCTTCTTTCTTTCTAAGCTGGTGCATTCGTTTCCTAGGGCTACCATAGAAAGATGAGCACAGACTGGGTGGCTTAAAACAATATAACTTGTTCTCTCCTAGTTCTAAAGGCAGAAGTCCGACACCAGGGCCTGGGCAGAGCCCCGCTCCCTCTGAAGGTGCTAGGGGAGGGTCCTTCCTTGCCTTCTCACCTCCTCCCAGCTTCTGAAGTTGTCAGCAATCCTTAGCATTCCTGGGCTGGAGGCTGCGTCACTTCAGTCTCTGCTTCTGTCCTCACGAGGGCTTCTCCCTTTGCGTACCTCTGAGTGTCCTCTTCTCTTACAAGGACACCGGTTATTTTGTTTAGGGCCCACCCTAATCCGCTGTGATACCCCATGTTAACCAATTCCATCTGCAAAGACCCTACTTCCAAATAAGTTCACATTCTTAGGTTCAAGGTGGATGCAAATTTGTGTGGGGGGGACACTATTTAGGTTTCAGATGTTTAGGTCTTAAACCAGAGCAACTGGTGAGCTCTGCTCCCTTGAATTTCCCCCACTTGCAGATACCCAGGTGTGATATTTTTTTATATCCTGGCTACATGGAAGGAAAGGAAGATCGGAGCTATAATCATGTCTTGATCTTTTAATGCGTTATAACCCCACTCTACTGCAGGCCTGATCCAAGCAGGTTCTCGAACAGACCAATCAGAGCCATATGGCTCAGTGGTTAAGAGCCAGAGGCTGTCATCAGGCTGCCCAGGTTCAACCCTGGTTTGCCCTTGTTACCTACTGTCTGGGTGACACTCTCTGTGCCTCGGTTTCTTCCTCCACAACGTGTAGTTGACGAAAAAAGTACTATTTTGTAAAGTCGTAGTGGTAAAAGGTAAATGCAAAAGTGGAACCAAATTCTTAGCTCAGCCTGGCACAGCGTCAGCCCTGACTGAAAGCTGTTGTTATTCATTTGTGTCTTCCTGAGGGAAGTAGGTATGAGAAAGGAGGCTTAAAAACAATTCCCCCTCAGAGAAGCCTTATGGAGTTTTCATAAAACCTTTTCTCTCCCCCTGGGGTCTTTGCCCCTCCTCCCTTCTAACCTAGCATTGACACAAGTCCCTGGGACTCCAGGCTGGAATATGAAACATAAGAACAGACCCCAGGGTCTACACGCCCTCCTTAACAATCGAAGCTCTGTTATGGGGCCAAACTTAAGGGTCCAGCTCTGTGGTCCCTTAGGGCGGGTCCCAGCCCACGTGCAGATGGACTGCCAGAGGCCCAGCCCGTTCATTTAGCAAGCTCAAGCCGGGGTCACGGCTACGCCCACTGACAGCCAAAGGCAGGGCTGGGTTGTCCCTTGGGCTGGAGACGCGGCCTGGCTGGGGCACCTGGGGCCAGAGCAGGTCCCTGAGGTGGGAAGTCAGGCTGTGCCAGGGTCACCCGGGAAGAGGATTTGGGCTTCCTGCTGTCTGAAGGCTGTGGCGCCCTGGCTTCATCTGGTGGACGGCATATAAGCGGAGCCTGTCCAGAGTGACGTGAGGCTGGCCGGGGGCCAAACTGCTATTGATTTTTCTTGCTAGGATCTGAGGCCGAGACAAGAGGCTGCTTTCTGCGTGGGCTGTGTGAGCCAGCTCAGAGAGGATGGCTGGGGGAGGGGGTGTGGGGGGGGCGGGGAAGGGGTGGTTGAAGGCGATGGAGGAGCCGGGCGCATGTCAGAAGCCGCGTAATGGCTCTTCGCAGCCACTGTGTGCCTCGTGCAGTGAGGAATGCCTGTGAAGAACCGGCCCGGTCGCCCCAGCAAAGGAGCCAGTGGATTTTCGTTGGTTTTTATAGTTTTCAAAAGTCTCCAGTTTCTGGCCTTACAGTGGGACAGGGTTTCACACTTCCGGCTGCCCTGCCTTCCTGCCAGGGTGAAGGCCACGGAGCAGATCAGAACTGCCAGCTGTGCGTTCAGGCTGGGCCCCTAATCCTGTGGGGCTGGAGCACGAGTACAGACGGGGGTCCACATATGCTACGTCCAAGTATTTCACGTGTATGTAAAATATGTTCTTCCCTCCATCCTTGACAGATATACCTTCCTAATGCCCTGCGGTGGCAGGACTGAATTTAGATTTCTTAGGATCCTCAGTGTTCCATGCCCCTGGCCTCCACCCACCAGTCTCCCATTGCAGCCTTGGCCCCGTCGTTCATCATGAAGAGCCCCGCTGGCTCTCTCGCGTGTGGATACTGTGGCCTGTGTATCCATGCTCTGTCCCCACCTCCCTGCAAACAGTCACCTCTCAGGCTTGGGGTGTGCACATTGGTGGGGAGGTTTGGTCTCCCAGGGACGAAAGAAGGGGAGGAGTGCCCTCGCGTCCTGGAGACAGGATCAGGGCCACTTGGGTAGGAAATTATGGTGTCTCAGGAGCTCACAGGGGCATCTAGGAGGAGCAGGGCCTGAGGCAAACATGGGCACAGTCCCTTGGTCCCATAGGCTCTATGTGGGGAGGCACAAGGCCAAAGGAGGGCCAGAGGGGCCCTTCAAATCAAGGCGCCAGGCAAGACCCTCCCTCTTGCCTGATTCTAAAGGCCCTTCTGTCCCGCTAACAGCCCTGAAATTCCGATCTACCAATCTGGAGACCAGGCTCATATGGCAGGAAGCGTGATTGCTGACGTCTGGGGGAGATGAATCCTTGGTCTGGGGGAGATGAATCCTTGGCTTTTCTGCGTCCCGAGGAAAAGGCTCACCAGGATAGGAAATGCCTCAGGACCAGCGAGATCAGCAGAGAAAACCGGGTTGACAGCCCCCTTACAATGGCCAGGGTCTTCCTTTAGGCCTTCTCTGGACCCAAAGATCTTCCTTCCACAATCCGTGTGTTTTCTGTTGTTTGTTAATCCTCCACCTGGCTGGCCCCCGAGTGCTGCCTCCATATTTTTGTCTGCTCTTTTGTCTGATAAGTTTCTTCCTACACTCCTGAGCTGGCAGCAGCAGGCCTGCAAAATGAAGCTTCTGTCCCTTCACAAAAAGATTCCTCGTGTTCTTTGAAAAAGCCTTTCCAGCCTTCCTCTTGCCCGCCATCTCCTTTTCTTTGGGTCCCATTATATATGTTTCTTTAGCAGCCTTGGTGTTCCCACATTTTTTTCACCACGAAGTTGACTGTTATGTAACAGTCTCATAGACCTGCCTCCCAGAAGCTGAAGTGTCTGTTGCTATAACTACAATGCTCATAAATTCAGCCTCACTTAAAATTATGCCTTTTCCAAACTCCCCAAGTGAAGACTTAGAAGGGTTGGGCTAGCTGGATTTTTAACCATAAAGTTCATGTCTAGACCCCCAAATCTGTCCTGTTTCTATTTAAAACGTTTATAAAGGGACCAGGGTTTCTCTTCATTTCTGCAGACAATTTAAAGGGTAAGTTTTATTTCTGCATCTGGGGTCACAGACATTCTCCACTCCCCAGGAAATAGATTTCACTTTGCTACCAGATCCCACAAGTAGCAAGGTCAGTAGGATGGAAGGAGAGGAAATGTGTGACTGTGAACTAGCCAATGGCTTTTGTGTCCCGTCTGTCTTCCTGCTACGCCTGTGTTTCTGATCTGAGCTTCTGTTTAGGAACTTTATGTGGGAACCAGGTCATGGATAAGGGGGCAAAGGGGACCTTGCAAATTGCTAATAGGTGATGGTTACTGAGTGAAAGGAAGTTACTTCTAAAAGAAAGAAGGAACCAGGAATCCAATCACTACCCGTCATTCCTG
>NW_006772616.1:3634275-3644579 GCF_000442215.2 Lipotes vexillifer | reverse complement strand
GTCATCCCTGCTGCCATGGCCCTAATCCAGGATGCCAGCCTCTCCCCCTAGGAATAAATACCTCCGTAGCTTCTGTGAATAACTGCTACTGTCCCAATAATATATTCTCCTCTTTTTAAAATACAGAATCGCAGTCTAGTTGGTGATGGCAACATGCCAAGCTAAAAACTATCTTACCAGCCTCCCTCAGGGATTAGGCAATGTATTCATTGTCTACTGCTGCATAACAAATGACCACCACCTTGGGCTTCCTCCTCATTGAGCTTCTCTAGAGAGAAAGCCCAACTGGTGTTGCTCCCCACAGAGAGGGAAAGATCTGTGAGGAAAGGCTAGCTGGGTGCTTTGCTACGTGGTCATCCTGGGGAACCAGACTGCCATCAGGGTGTCATGCAAGGCTGGGGTCTCAACTGAAGGCTTGACTGGGGAAGGATCTACTTCCAAGCTCACGTTTTTGTTGGCCAAATTCAGTCCCTTGAAGTGCTGTTTAATTGAGGGTGTCAGTTTCTAGGTGACTCTTGGCCCGAGGCCACCCTCCCTTTCTTGCCGGGTGAAAAAAGCAATGTCCTCTCCAGTATGGCACTCGGCATCATCAAAGTATGCAAGCAGAGAAGGCAGTAGAGTCTGCTAGCAAGACAGAGGGGACAGGCTCTTGTAACCTCATTGTGGAAGTGACATCTTATCACCTTTCCCGTGTGTCGTTGATTGGAAGCCAGTCACTCCTGGCCACTGACATGACGTCAGAGTTTGAGTTTCTGGGATCGGCTACACTTGACATGCCCCAATCCCTGGGCTTTTCAGTTACAAGAGACAATAATCCTTTCCCTCTTTTTTAGCTTAAGCCCACTTGAGCTCACTTGCCACCAAAGGAGAATATTCTAATACAGTAAAAAGCTTTAATAAATATTTGATGAGTGAATTTAAAGGAAGTACTGAAGAATTGATAAGTAATTTTAGAAACTCTGAAGGCTGGAGATCCTAGAAATAACACCCAGGGGTTGGCAAACTTTTTCTGCCAAAAGCCAGCTAGTAAATATTCTAGGCTTTGTGGACCATCCAGCCTCCGTTATGACCACTCAACCCTGCCATGGCAGCGTGAAAGCCACCGTAGATGATACACAGGTGAGCGTGGCTGGGTTCCAATAAAACTTTATTTACAAAATCAGGCAGTGGGTGAGATATGTCCCATGGGCTAGAGTTTGCTGACTCTTGCCTTAGGGCGCTGACAAACGTGGAAAGATGGTTGTTTCATATTTTTTAAAATACCTGAGCAGATTGGTGACCTTGGAGGCTGCAGCTGCAAGGTTAGGTCATGTTTCTCCTCAGTCTCCTCGTGTCCCTCAATCCTCTCCCCCTTTCCTTGTCCTTGCAGTGCCTGAAGTGCTTTGGCACAAGGGAGGGCGTGGCCAGGCCTTTTGCGGTTGCATGGTCAGCCCGCCCTCCATCACTTGGTTGGCCAGGGTGCTGTCAGCCTGGACCTTTCTCTGTTCCCTTCCCCTCCTCTCACCCGCAGCTGTTTTTCTTCTTTCCTCCCTCTGTCCACGCGCTGACCTTTTAATGCTCCTCCTCTGCTCCCCCATTCTTCCATCCAGAGGGGGAAGAGGACGGAGCAGACGCTGAAGAGAAAAAGAAATGAAACCAGACTGGCTCCTTCCCTGGGGCTGGATCGGACCTTACCTGCTTCCCCAAAATGCTGTGGGAGAGAAGAGGCATCTGAGCTGTTCTCAGGGGAGAGCAGGAGAGAGAACCCCTACTGTGAGGGAGGCATGTGGGAAGGTGGGGTTCCTGACACTGGGGACTTTCTCCTGGAACGTAAGCCCCAGCAGAGCAGGAACTATGTCCGCAGTCTGTTCCAGTGCCCAGAGCAGTGCTTGCACTTGGTCGGCGCGCAGCAAATAGTTACTGAACAAACCAGTGAATGGAGCCCTCAGCTGGTATTCTGAGTGATTTCTCAAATGAAGGCTCACTTTATTTTCAGGCTGCTAAAGACTCTGCTTCCTTGCTTAGCTCCAGGCCAGCTGCAAAGACTTCCTAAGCTGGAGGCGGGAGGGGCGATCCTGTCCTCTGTAATCTTTTTAAGTGACTTCTTTAGAAAAGGCTTTGCATGCATTAAACACCGGGTTGGCAGAGTCTTAAACATCTTTCAGAGGTGGTGTCAGGCAGCTGCTGCAAATAGGGACCACAGGAGGCTGGGTAAAAAGATGGACGAGGGATTATCTCCTCTCTGCGGGGCCAAGGAAGGGCAGAGCCAAGAGCTGCTCAGAGCGCTGTCCACAGTGACCAGGCACCCCATGGCTTCCAGAAAGCACCGCATGTTCCTCTTTCTTCTGCATCAGGCACAACATGGCCCTGCGATCAAGAACACAGGCTTGGTACCTGTGTGGTCTCACTTTACAATCCTGCCACCTCCCCGATTAGGCTGTGTGACCCCAAGCAGGTTATATGCCCTCTCTGTGTCACAGCCTCAAAATGCTGACTGTGCTACAGACTTACATTTTAACACAGGGTTAGGTTCTAAAGTCAGCTGGATATCACGTAGAGTCCAAAATACCCTTGAAAAATGCCTTAAATCACCATAAAATTCAGTCTGTGCGATTTTGTGTATCTCCAGTGCTGCACAGAATTTTCCAGGCACACAAAAGGACCAATGGAAAGTCTGAGTGCAAGTGCTTGGGAAGTGAAATCATTCTGTCTTCCAGATAATTATCAAAACCCTGGCAGTGAAGGAAGGTCTGGAAGACGGGGTGGGGTGAAGATTTCTTCAAGTGCTCTGGCTTGCCTGAGACTTTTCTGCATTCCGGTTTCGTAGTTCGTGTCTGCAGTCTCCATACATGTTAATGGTTTTGCTTATAACCGGAAAGATCAGAGCATTAGTGGCAGTGTGTGGGCTGTGGGTGGGGTGGACGTTAGGAAAGCTGAAAAGCCCTCAGAGAGTCGTCCCCTCAGTGGAATGAGCAACTGTGCAGTCACCGTGTAGGGCAGTGCTTGGCACAGAGTAAGTGCTCCATAGAGGAGAGGTTTAGTCTAACGATGGTGATGGTGATGATGGTGACGACATCTTAAGAACCTCAGTTCAGTGTGGTCTATAATTAGTTAGTGTAGTGGATGCTGTCAGCACTCCACTCTTACCCCCTGGATCTCTTTGCAATACTCCTGCACCACATCTCCCCCAGCCTGCACCTGAGCCCTCACCAACTCACTCACTCATGGGCTGTCCTTAGGCTGCTGGAGCCCCTTAGTCCGTGCCAAGGTAGAGCTGGAAGCCCCTGGGAATGTATGGCCCACCTGGCTCCCCTGCCCTGGCGGTCCTGGTCCAGGGACAGCTCTGCGGTGTGACCCACCCTGGCTCTACACTCCCCTGCAGGGTGGAGCGCCTCCATCCCAGTCCTGTTTCCCACTCCCCCCCACTTCCTAAGTCACTTTCACCTGAATCCTCATTTAGGGGTCTGTTTCTGAGACCCCAGTCTAAGAGAGGTATGGGGAGTTTCCAGGCTACAGGGATGGACACCAGTGTGAAGAGAAGTGGGAGAGGAGCACAGAGGAAAGAAGGAAGCGCTGGGAGAGACGGGGAGGGGAACAGAAGTGTTTCTGGGGTATCAGTTCACACGAGCCGGACTTGACAAGTGGAGAAACTGAGGCCCAAGAGGGCAACGGACTTGCCTGAGGGTGGACACCATCACTAGGGCAGAACTCGGCACGGCGTCTGGTTCGTAAATGTGCCCCCAAATGCTTGTGGGATAAATGAATGAGAGGGCGAGTGGCCAGGACTGCACCCTGCCTCCGAGGGGGTAACAGGCTCAGATGCGGCTCCAGAGAACATTCTGGCCTGAAGCACTTAAGTGCCCGGTGCCTCTGGGGCTCTGTTCCTAGGGGCCCCTGGTTGTGGGAAGCACGCCCCAGCCAAGGGCCTAGTGTAGGCACGTTTGTACTCCCTTGTCATCAGCCCAGACACGCAGGGAGGTCATCTCTTCTTCCTCTTTTCTTGCCACGAGGGCATTTCACAGAGGTCAGAGATGTCTACCCTGAGCTCCTCAAACTGTGACCTGAACCTGTACCTCCTGGTTGCTCAAATGCACATTCTGATCCAGTGAGTCTGGGGTGGGCCTGAGAGTCTGAATTTCGAACAAGCACCCTGCTTGCCTGTGAGCCATACTTGGCCTAGCAAGGTCCTAAGAATATAGGCATATTCTTGTTTGCATGGCCCCCTCCTCCCGGGAAGCCCCTTTCTCCTTACCCAGCCTTTAAGGTTCCGCTCGAATGTCGCTCCTGATCGATCCCCTTGAGTCTGCCTTGTTCTCTGAATGGGAAGACGTCTCTTGCCTCTTATAACATTAATGCCCTCTTGGTTATGGCGTAGTTATTCGTGTCCTAGACTGCGGGTTCCTTAAGGGGCTCTGTGATTTCATCCTGAAACCCTTCTAACACCTCTTCGGCTCCCTGGCACACTGCAGCAATTGCTTACTTGTACATGCCAGGCACTGGGCTCAGGCCCCAGAGGGCATTATCTCAGTAATCCTCAAGTAGTCTTGTGAGGTAGGTATTAGCATGCGGAGGGTCAGAAAGGTAAGGTGAGCTGCCTGAAGTCATGGCTAGTCAGCGGCCAAACCCAATGAACCCATCTGTCAACTGTCAAAGCCCACACTCTTCTGCATTTCGTATTTGTTGAAGGAATGAGTAAGTGAGTTAATGAATGGATGGATGAATGAATGAATGAATGGGATTTCAGATGAAAGAGCTGATTCTGTGCAGACTGCTTCACGTGAAGCTAGGAAATCCACGTGCTTTGACTTGAGGCGGGGCTGAGCCTCCCCAATCCCTCCTTCCTTTCCATCCTGAGAGTTCCATGAAATTCTTGTTCATAATTGAGACCCTGCCCACAAAGAAGAGGAAACTGACATATTTAGCCCCAGCTCTTGCACTTTCTGACGCCCTTGGCCTTAGTCTTCAACATCTCATCTGTCACTAAGTAGGATCTCCCTCCCCTAAAGCGCGGGGAGAGAGCTCCCTGCCTCCTGGGGGTGGGGTTGTGTGTGTGTGTGTGGGGGGGGCGCCTTTTAGAAAAGTGCAGCGGCTGACGTGGAAGCAGGCAGCTGTTGGCCTTTATTTCACTGGAGCAGCTTATCTCAGATCATCTCCTTCATCACAGGCCCTTAAACAGCTCCTGACAATCAATTCACATCCCTGATGCTGCCGCTACTGCTGGGGGTGGGGGGTGGGGGGAAGAATTACCATATTTATCTGTGTATAAGCTGCATCCGTCCCAGGGCCACTGGCTCTCTGAGGTGGGCCAGCCCATCGCCCCTGCAGGTTTACGGGGAAGCCAGATTATTCTTCTTAGTCCTCTTAGATGCTTCTGTCTTCTGACGATGGGCACGGAGCAGACGCTTTTGTCAAAACAGGAGCAGGGACGGGGTGGTGACCAGCGCTGAGGGAGCGTGGGCTGGGATTGCGGCTCTACTGCTCGCAAGCTGGATGACTGTTCTCTCTGGGCTGTGCTTTCTGCACAGCCTCACCTCGCAGGGTGGAGGGGAGGCCTGAGTGAGATCATGCACGGAAGGGGTCAGCGCAGGCCACACACGCACAGGGGAAAGCGCTCGGTAAATGGGAGGTGTGCTCCAGCTGATTTCCAGAGCTCTGGAATCCGTGGGATCGCAGTGTAGCAGGCTGGCTTCCTGAAGTTCATCCCCGTACCCCAGACCTCAGAGCGTCCTACTCATCCTCCAGGAATCTTCCCCTGGGCAGCTCCTCGGGCTGCAGTGAAGTGCCCCCCCAAGGCTGAGCTGCTCTGTGTACAGCGCACAGCATCTCTCTGTCCTGTTGTTTTTCTCCGACTCCAGGCCGGTGCCTGACACGTCCTGGGCCCTCTGTAAAGATCTGGGTGAACACTATCAGATGCAGGAAACCACTCGGGAGGGGGCAAGAGGCATGAAGAGGCATGAAGAAGAGGCATGAAGAGGCATGAAGAGGCATGAAGAGGCATATGCCCCTATGGAAAGGCCAGAAGTTTGGGGATGGCTGGGAAGATGAGGCGGAAGAAGGCTTTGGGACCAGATTCCCAGGGCCAGGCTGAGGCCTGCTAGGGGTTTAGGACTTGACACACTGGAGAATGATAAGCAGGCCAGTGGGTAGCTCAGATTGCGGTGTAAGAAGCTCTTTGGCGGCTCTTTGAAGGGTGGACTGTGGGGTTGAGAGATAGAGTGGCTCGAAGGAGAACAGATAGGAAGCTGTTGCTAGAACCAGGGTGATATTTGAAATATTTAACTACTGGCCCCTGAGCAATGGGACACCTGGTAGGTCCTGAGATCAACCAGTCAGAAGGGGCTGGAGCAACATCTTGGTGCCCCTGCTGTGCTCAGCGTTAACTCTTTAGTCGCTAGACCCTGGCAATCTGGGGGTACCACGAGAGGGGGCTGGGTGGCCTGGGTCGGGGTGGAGTGCAGGGAGCTGGGGACTCAAGCTAGTGGATACTTAACAGCAGACGTGGCAGCCGCGCAGTATTTTCACGATGCTAATGGCTGTAAGAGCACATGCAGCCAAATCAGCCCTGGCTGGTGCCTGGGCCTTGGAGAGACTGAGGCAGATTTCAGAAAGATTGCTCAGGTGAAGTGACAGTAGCGTTCGGCGACAGCTTTGGTTCTCAGTGTGTCATAAGGAAACTGCCTTGTTCCGAGCCCTCCGGGGAAGGCAGAAGGGGGGTGGTGTCACCCCATGGCCATGTGGGCTGTTTACTTCTGCTTCCTGATGTCCATGTCTCCTCCTCCTGATACCAGCATCGCATTTCCCTTTGGGGAAACGTCCTCCTCCCATTCCTAGTCCATTTGGTACCAGGGTGCCCGTGTTACTCTGGTCTGGCCAATCAGCTTCCATCCACAGGGGGGTGGTGTCACCCCATGGCCATGTGGGCTGTTTACTTCTGCTTCCTGATGTCCATGTCTCCTCCTCCTGATACCAGCATCGCATTTCCCTTTGGGGAAACGTCCTCCTCCCATTCCTAGTCCATTTGGTACCAGGGTGCCCGTGTTACTCTGGTCTGGCCAATCAGCATTTCCATCCACTGGACAGAGTGAAGGGTTCAGCAGTGAGGTTGTGATCCTGGTTGGCTCAGTGAAAGTCAACCCTTGGAATTTGGAACTTATGGCAGAAAGAAGCCCTCTTTCTACTGAGACTGCTCAACTGTAGGATCTAAACCTAGAGGGAATTTGCCTGAGAATGAAACTGATGCACAGCAAAATAGTGCTGAGAGTTGGACTTCCCAATGAAAGAGCTTGAGCCCCTGGATCCAGCTATGCCTGCAGCCCTACACTTTACCTTTAAGGTACTTGAGCCCATAAATTTGCTTTTTTCCTGAAGCCAGTTTGAGTTGGGTCCTCTATTACTTACCAACCAGGTCTCCTCTGAGAATTAGGAATCGAAGACTGAAGTTCACTTATACTGGCTTAAACTGAGAGTCCACGTAATACGCACAGGTTGGAGTTGGCCACATGCTCACTTAGGCAGAAATACCAGAGGAGAGGTAGCAGAAAGGAACGAGAGTGAGAGATGAAACAGATGAACAGAGAGGGAAAGATAAGAGTCAGTGTGACCTTAGGGGGGAAAAAAAAAAAATGAGATAAGGCCTTCTCTTTACTCCTGGGGTCTTCATGGTCCCTGCTTCTGTACCCGCAGGGAGCCTGACTGCCTTTCCTGCTCTCAGTTCCTTCCCCAGCCCTTGTATCCTTCCAGTAAATTGGCCTCCCGGACTTGTGTTGGTCGGAATGGATTTCTTTTCCTGGCCCCCAAAGAATTCACAACCAACACAGCAGCTAACAGGACAGGGGAGACAAGGAAAATAAATGAACCGGGGATGAGGTCAGAGATGGTATCACGGGGAGAGAAGAGGGTAGGAGGCACAGGCTAGGGCTGGGGGTGAGCCAGAATTAAAGCTGGGTTCCGAATAGCCAGCGAGGCATCTTCCTGGGTCCATAGCCTAAACTTCTACGAATAATGCAGATTGCTGTTTCCTGGAAACCAAAAGTCCAAGAAGCTCAAACAGCCGGATCCCACAGCCCTGCCCTGTGTGGACACTCACAGGGCTGTTGTTTGCCACCCGCCTTCGTTTGTGCTGATCTGCCCCTGGGGTTCCAGCTTCGCTTCTGATTGGCCATGCCCTCCCCCCTTTGGCGTCTCTCCTTGCCGCCTCATTCCCATCCCCACCATCCATCACACCACGCTCACCAGCCTGTCCCAGGAGTGACTGGCCTCAGTCTTTCATCCCCTCAATCACTGGGTAAAGACCTAGTCGCCGCCGAGTATGTATCCTCTTGGCTCTCACCGCCCCCGGGTACACGGCTGCCTTCCTACTGCAAGTGCCTGGGACTCTGCCAGGGAGCTTTGTTTGGCCAGCGGCATTCTTGGGGGCGGGAGGTAGGCAGGTTAGAATGCTGGGGGGTCAACCCCTCCCAGGAGCAGCCCTGGACCAGTGCCAGAGAGGAGCTGGTGGGCAGATGCCCCAGCTTCCTTAGGCGGGATAACTCTGATGTCTGTCCTGTGCTGTCTCTCAAGGTGTGCTCCTGGGGGCAGTAAACTAAGTCAGACTGGTACATCCCTAGTTCAGGCCACTGTCATTTCTCACCTGGATTCCTTCTGGCTGCCTTCATCCACTCTATAGCTGAAGGAGCTTCCTAAGGTGCAGACGTAATGATTTCCCTCCTCTGCTCCCCAGCGCTCCTGGGCACGGTTCAAACCCCTTATGTGGATGACAGCCCCCACCTGTCCCCATCTTCACTCTGGGCCTTGAACTGTGCTGTTCGCATCTCCTGGAATCTTCTCGTCCTCCTCCTCTTCCAGTACCTGGGCCCAGCGCATGGTGATTCATGGTTTTAGGTCTCAGCTCCCCTAGAAAGCCTTCCAGCCCCCAGTCAGAGTTGTAGGCACAGCACCTGCTCTTGCCCTCCTCACCCTGGGGTTAGCTGTGCTGCCTGCCCTTCCCTCCAGAGAGCCATGTTCGCCGCTGTGATTGTGCGTTAGAAACAACTGGGGGCCTTTAGGATGCAGACCTGCCCACCCCCAACTCGGCAACCAGTTAAAGCAGCATCTCTGGAGCTGGGACCCAGCAGCGGCGTTTTGTAAAAGCTCACCAGGTGCTTCTAACGTGCCGGCCGGCTGGGTGGAAAACCACATTTGGATATAGCATGATCTCCACGAAGGTAGGGCCTGTGTCTTATTTCATCTCCACTCCCTGGCACATAGTAGGAGGCCCCTGGTAAATGTTGGCTGTGAGTACGAACGGCAGCTGCAAACAGGCTGTCCTTAAGTGCCAGGCACTGTTCTAAGAGGCTGAATGAATAAATGAGTGAATGAATGAATGAATGAATAAAAGGCCCACCCACATGCATCTGGGAGCTGGAGGCTCCAAAGACATGTCTGTCACTAAGACGTCTAATTGTCTAGCGGGCAGCAAATAGCTTCTTGCCAGAGCAGAGATTTAGTCATCAGCCCTGGGGCACGACCGACCCCGGTGGCCACTTCTGAGTTGCCAGGTCGCCAGCAGGTCTCCTCGGGGAGCAGCCACAGAGCTGGGAACCTGGGGGAGTGACGAGGTGGGGCTGTGGAGTCGGGGAGAAGGGACCACTCATTTCAAAGTGATTTTTGGCCGTCGGGGTCTTTAAAATGCATCGTTTCTGGGGCTGCATCGGAGAGTTGGACGCAGCCCCAGCCGGTGGGATGGGAGTGTAGTAGTTAGGGCTTGCAGGGCTGGATGTGCAGCTCTGCGTCCCATGCAGCTGCGCTGGGGAGTGCACCAGAGAGGATGAAAATCCTCTCCCAGCTTTGCCGGCAGAATGAAAATATATGGTTTAATAAAGACAGCTGATTCCATTTCACACAAGTGGCTCATACCCACCTCTAAGTAGCGGCTGTTAAAAATTCAGGCTCCGGACCTGTTTTAAATGAAGCCTGAGGTTAAAAAAAAAAAAAAAGAAAAGAAAAGAGAAGAAAAAAAGGCCTATTTGGGTTGGCGGGGAGGTCATGGAGCTTGGGTGAAGCCTGTTTCAGTCTGTCTGGAAAACCGAGTCAAAGCAAGGGCTTCGTGTTGCTTGATGATTTTTTCCCCTGCACAAAGCAGGCTCTAAATGGCATTAGCTGTAATGAGGCGGCCCCTGTGCCGCCGGGTGGAGGGCCTGGTGGGGAAGTGATTACGGAGCAGGGTCCCTGCAGGACTGGCCGCAGTCCTGGGAGCCAGCTTCTCGGGCTCTGGAGTGCTTTGTGGGCCCCCCGCCTCCCTTTGTTGTCTCCATGGCCAGAAGGAGCTGGAGGCGGAGCAGGGTGGC
>NW_006772616.1:3616638-3634175 GCF_000442215.2 Lipotes vexillifer | reverse complement strand
CCCCAGCCCCAGCTGCCAGTTCCCTGGTTATCTGAATTGAAGAGGTCAGAGGTTAAGTGAGAGATCAGAGTTCTCGGGTCAGGGAAAGAAAAACAAATCCCCAGGGCCTTTGGCTGCGCTCTTGAAGCGTGTAGGCCGTGCCCTCTGGTACAGATAGGGGAATATTTTAAACATGACCCTGTCCTTTCCTGTTACCATGTAAATTGATTGATTTTTTTCTTTAATCGAGTTAGGGGAATTTCATGGAGGGGAAAAAAGGATTGGTTGGGCATTCGGATTTCGGTGGAGGCCCAGGAGTAGCAACTCCAGCTCTGGCCTCTGCTTCACAAGAGGATGCCAGCAAGGACCACGTGCCTCGGTTTCCCTGTCTTCACACATCAAGGCCTCGGAGGGGGTGCAGTGACAAGGGATCTGAGATGCGCGGGAGCTTATTCGGAAACGGGGACAAGAAACCTGCTCTTAGGAAGGAAGGAGGCACATTTAAGAGCTTGTTATTCCTGTGGTTTTAAGAAGCTTCTTGTCGTCAAGGCTCATCAATCAGGAAGCGGTCGTGGAATCTCCTCTGGGTTCTTAGCCTGTGCGAAGAGCAGTAAGGGTTACTGAAGGATAAGACAAGATAATGCCTCTTGAGGGGCATTTTAGGTTGTTCCAGAGCCAGAAAGACTCTTGGTGCTGATAGTTCTGGTCCTGTGACCTCGGGCCGGCTTCTCCAAACCTCAATTTCCTTATCTGTAATATGGGAGCAATGGGTCCCATGCCCTTACCGCTTCAGGGCACCCCAGTGCCTGTGTTCCTTCACGCATGGACTTAAGCTACTCATGACCATTTTATTTGCCCTCGAAGGGGCCAGAAGTGCCCAGGAATTAATGCTGCCCCCCCGCCGCCCACACAGCTCTCAACCCATGTCTGATGGAATTGGTGAATAAATACCCCAACTCCCTCCCCGTTGGGTACGATGACTCTGAGGTGTGTGCATTCTACACTGTTTCCCAGAAATTCCCCAGGGGATCCAGCTCCATTTTCCCACAGGGCTAACTTGCTCGCTCCCAGGCCTTTTACTGACTTCCTTCCCCACCCCACTGCCCATATTCCTTTCAGTTCCCAAATGAACGACTTGTACTGGAGTCCCCACTCAGGGTCGGCTTCTGGTGGAGCTGAGACAGTGGGCGTTGAGCAGATGAGAAGAAGCAGGGTTTTCATGAGGTTATTGCAATGACTGAGCAGTGCTAAGCGTATGGAGAACCTGGCACAGAATGAGCCCTCAGATAAGTGATAACTAGCATCAGGAAGACTCTTAACATTTATGTGAGAGAGATGGTGCTTTACAATTAGAAAGCAAGGCTGTGTTGTGACTGAGCGGTTTAGATGCTCAGAGGAGGGGTGGGCGGCCCCAAAGGCAGGGATGATCAGATACGGCCCCCAGGAAGAGAGTGGGATATGAACATGGTGGGGGGGGGGATTGATATAAGCAGCCATATCCATGGCCTTCAAAGAGCGCCTGGCTCCTGGAGGGTCCCCGGTATTTCTTCGTCAGTGTCTCTCAAACTCTCAGCACACCTTGAGGCTCCATCTTAGCACTAGACAGACTTTTGGCAAGTATTTGAATAATGTTCATGTTTCTTTTCAGAGTATAAAGCTCCAAAGGGGTGGATGGGCCATGTCCGCTCAGCGCTGTGTCCCCAGCGCCTGGTACACAGCCTTGCATCTTAGGTCTCTAGTAAGCGAGCCGGCAAAGAAGTGAATGAATGACGAAAGAAGGGGTGAACATAGTCGGCTAACCCTAGCTAGTCTGGAAGAGGTTGGGGGTAGACCAGGTTAAGGTCCTAGCAAAGGGGCCAGTTTGGCAGGAGTAGAAAAAGGAAATATTACAGAAAAGCAGGCTCGGGGCAGATGGTGGAGGGCCTTGGATGCTGACTTAGGAGACTGGGCTTTTATCCTGACTAAATGGGAGTTATCAAAGGTCTTTGAGCTAGGAGGTGACACGGCAGAAACAGTTTTTTTAGGAAGACTCTTCTGCCACTTTCCTCGGCTGTTAAAAAGGAGTTTTAATACACTTACACCCTTGGGTTTCTGTGAACTTCAGTGAGATAGTACAGTGGGCACGCTTAGCACAGTGCCTACCGCGCAGCCTTAGTCAGCACCCTATGAACGTTAGCTACTCTTCCTGGCTCTTCTTCTTGCTAGTGTTTTACTAAAAGGAGATTGTAAATAGAGAAGAGCAGAGGCCATAGCCTGAGGCCGTGGTTAAGGTGTCAGCCGTGACTGGGAAGGAGCAGCTGGAGGGAAGGTAGGTCTAGTGCATGCTCTCGCGCGTGCTGCCTGGATCCCCCTGTAGGGAAGGGACTGATTCCCTGGCTGCCGCGAGCGCTGCTTAATGGCCTCTGGCTGAAGAACAGCGCTTCACCCAAGCCTCCCCTCCCTCCGGGGGCAGCCCTCATCCCGTGGCCGCTCTGCGGGACCCGAAGGATCTGGCCCTTCTGCTCCGACTCAGAGCTCAGAATGGCTGTGCCAGTTCCGCAGCTCCCAGGGGGGCTGGCTGAGGACTTTGCTAAGACTGAGCCACAGCTCAGCTTCCCCCTCACCCTGCTACCCACCTCCACAGGTGAGGCAGAGAGCACCCCCAGTCATCTGCATCTCGGGGTCGGCTTTGTAGGGAAGTCAGCTTGCAGCCGTGGGAGAAGTGGGCAGGAGAATAGCGTTCTGCAGGCCCTAGAAAGAGAAAGACCGGGAAGGAGGAGGCGGGCAGCAAGACCCGTGCTTCCATGAGAGCAGGAGCATGAACCTGAGAAAGGCTACTGGATGTAGCAGGCAGGAAGCCAGCAAGGGGCCCAGAACCAGTCATTCCAGTGAATGGGAGAGGCTGAGAAATCAAGGATGGAGTGAAATAAAACTGCAGGCACAGAAGAACCTAGAAGGAAGCCCAGGAAAGAAGGTGGGCCATGAGAAGCTAGCCTCTTTCTTTGGCTCATTTTGTGTAACATCCAATCAAGGATTCCCATCAGAAAACCCTCTGGCCACAGGCTCGAGAGACATCAAATATCTTTTTAACTGTGAGATTTAAAAACAGCGATTTGGGGACTTCCCTGGTGGTGCAGTGGTTAAGAATCCGCCTGCCAATGCAGGGGACACGGGTTTGAGCCCTGGTCCAGGAAGATCCCACATGCCTGCAGAGCAACTAAGCCCGTGCATCACGACTACTGAGCCTGCGCTCTAAAGGCCGCGAGCCACAACTACTGAGCCCACGAGCCACAACTACTGAAGTCTGCATTCCTAGAGCCCGTGTGTTCCACAGTAAGAGAAGCCACCGCAATGAGAAGCCCACGCACCGCAACGAAGAGTAGCCCCCACTTGCCGCAACTGGAGAAAGCCCGCGCGCAGCAACGAAGACCGTATGCAGCCAAAAATGAACGAATGAATGAACGAATGAAAAGAGCGATTTGTTTTCTCGGGATTGAGAATGCCATCCTTAAGGACCTCATTTCCCCAGTAATGAAAAGGCTCTGTAATCCCGATTGTAGGCATTTTGTAAAATGAGAGTCTTGTGTCAGTCCAGCCATGGCTCTCCCACTCTCCCCCGTCCTCCATGAGCTCTTTAGTCTCCCTCTTTGGAACCTGAGCCCTGCGCCTCTTCCCTTTTGGCCTCCCTTGACACTTGTTTATTAATTAAGTAGTTATTGACACCAACAAAACTGCATCAAGTCAAAGCAGCTCATCGGAACTCTTCCCCCCGCCTCTCCCACACCCACTCCCATGCAGGGACAAAGAGAGCGGGGAATAGATGCAGAGCCCGTTAGCTCTCCCATCAGACTGGCCCTCCCCTCTTTCTTGTGGACCACTGCTGGTTCCCGAATAACCGTTCTGTCCCCGACTTCCACCCACGTCTCTTCTTAAAGACGTTTATGTAAAGGACAGCCCTTCTGCAGACTTCTATCTGGGTTGAAAACAAAGTCCAGATGCTCACACACTGCTGATGGGCATGTAAAATGGTACAACCACTTTAAAAAGCAGTTTGGCAGCAGCTTAAAAAGTTAAACATAACCATATGATCCAGCCATTCCACTTCTATATACAGACATCCCTCTGAATCCACAGGAGACTGGTTCCAGGACCCCCCCTGAGGTTTACTAAAATCCATGGACGTTCAAGTCCCTTATATAAAATGGCATAGTATTTGCATGTAACCTACATAGTATTTGCATGTAACCTACATACATCCTCCTGTATACTTTAAGTCACCTCTAGATTACTTATAATACCTAATACAATGTAAAATACAATGTATAAGCAGTTGTAAATACAATGTAAATGCTATGTGAATAGTTGCCACGTTGTAGTAAATTCAAGTTTTGCTTCTTGGTACTTCCTGGAATTTTTTCCCAAATATTTTCAATTTGCGGTTGGTTGAATCTGGGGATGTGGAACCCGTGGACACGGAGGGCCTACCGTATTCACCTATGAGAAACAAAAGCCTGTGTCCGAACAAAGATCAGTGCACAGATGTTCATAGCAGCTTTATTTCTAACAGCTCCAGCCTGGAAACGATCCAAAACTCCATTCACTGGTGAATCCAGAAACAACATGTCCTACATCCATACAATGGAATACTACCCATCAGTCAAAAGGAATGAATTACTGACATTGGCAACAATATAAAATTCCAGAATATGCCAACTAATCTGTCGTGACAGAAAGCAGATCTGTGATTGCCTGAAGGGGACATTGGGATGGGCTGAAAAGAAGAGAATAAAAGGGCACAAGGTAGCTTTTGGAGGGAATGGATATGTTCATTATCCTGATTGTGGTTTTAGTTCCATGGGTGGATGAATATATCAAAACTCATCAATGTGCAGTTTATTGTATGGCAGTTATACCTCAATAAAGCTGTTCAAAAATATTTTCTTAAACCGAAGTCCAGGAGAAGGAGGGCAGCACGGTTTAGTTAAACACTAAAATCTCTCTTAGGAAAGCACGTTGTTCCTGGGTTGACACAAGCTGACATGTCACCCTCTTCTTCTTGGAGACTTGACCAGGAGGGTTAGCCTTGGAATCACCCCTACCATTTTGGAACTGAGTGGATTTGCTTTCCGCTTGATGCTTCTGTTCTGAAATAGCTAGGAAAGGATATTTAGCAAATACTAGGTTTGATGAACTGATAAACAGTGGGAAATGTGGGTGGTAAGAGTGTCCATCCCTCTTGGTTAAATTCCTAGAGTTTGCTACGTGGTCAACTAAATGGGGCTTATTTGTACCTATAAATCTTTTCTTAAATGTTTAGAAGAATTCATTTACTGCCTTTGCAATAAATGCGTATTTACATTGCTTTAAATGCATGCATGGCATTCGTTGTATTGACAAACCATGATTTATTTAGCATGGTTTATTAACCTTCCTGTCGGATGTTTAGGTTATTTCCAGCGTTTTACTGTTACACATCAGAGCAGCCAATTTGGTCAAGACCAGTTTGGCCAGGAGCAAATTGATTAAGCTGTCGGGGTGGTGAGGATGTTGAATTCATTGAAAATGAAGATGTTCAGTTCTTAGGTTTATAAAAAGAGGAGATTTTTGTGTGCGAAGGGGAACTTTTCCTTGGAATGACTTTGCGACTTGTTATGTATCTTTCACCAATATCATCTATTTTTTTTTAATGTAAGATTTTTGTTTCTTACTTTTCTACTTTTAAATGTCTTCGTATTTGCCATCAATGACACTCTGTTTGGGACTGCATTAAGAAGGAAACACCCTATGCGACCATCACCTAAAAAGATGGAAATGACCTAAGTGTTAGTCATTTCCTGCCTTGTACAGAACACTCAAAATTTATGACGTGTGCGCCAGTGATTGAAAAATTACTCTTGGTTCAGTTTGCTAAATAAAAACTTTCAAGGGGGCTTCTCTGGTGGCGTAGTGGTTAAGAATGCGCCTGCCAATGCAGGGGACACGGGTTCGAGCCCTGATCCGGGAAGATTCCACATGCCACGGAGCAACTAAGCCCCGTGCACCACACCTGCTGAGCCTGCGCTCTAGAGCCTGTGCTCCACAACAAGAGAAGCCACCCAGGTGAGAAGCCCGCGCACCGCAACAAAGAGTAGCCCCTGCTCGCCGCAACTAGAGAAAGCCCGCGCGCGGCAACGAAGACCCAACACGGCCAAAAATAAATAAAATAAATAATTTTTTTAAAAAAGTAATTATTAAAAACAAACAGACGAACTCGGCAGCCCTCACAAATCACATGAACCAATTTCTTAAAAATCTCTCTCTCTCTCTCTCTCTCTCTCTCTCTCTCTCCAGAGACATATCTGTCTCAGCAGTGAGAGTGTGGAGTCGTAACCACTGGACTGCCAGGGAATTCCCAATAAGTATCCATTTTTATGCTTCTGCTGCCACCCAACCAACTCCCTTTTGATAGACATAAAACTTATTTTCTGCTTCTTATTACTAGCAGCCCTAAAGCATGCTTAATTGACTGAAAAGGAATTTGAAATTTAAAAACTAGAAAAAAATCCCAAAATTTCTAAAAAATATTTAAATATTTTGTGTCTAAAGATACAAAAAGGTCATAAAGCTACCCCACCATGGATCACAATTACCCATACCCATGACTGATAATATTTTTTTCAACCACACTCTCATAGAGACCAAACTGCTATTGCAACCAATGGATTTTCAACCAAATCAAATGAAGTCACTGTAAACAAAGCTATGATAGGACGTTCTTGGAATTAAATTTTTGCACACGTCCTGAAAATATATCCTTCGGCTGAATACTCACAAGTGGAATTGCTGAGTCAAGCAATATGCACTTTCAAAGCTTCATCTCTATAATTCTCCCCTTGGGATTTATTCCAAATTATGTGTTTACAAGACAAAAGTTTTTGATTAATTCCTATATGCCAGTGTCCATTAGGCCTGGGGTGCGGAGACACATAAGCTACATCCTTGGCTTCAAGGGGCTCCTCGGTGAGGCTCACTTGCCTTTGTGCCTATCACAGTGACCCTACAGGAAGCACTGAACAAATATTTGTTAAGTGGACAAATGGATAGATGAATGTGTATCAGTAGCCTTTGCTATGTAGCAAACCACCTTACTGGCTTAGAACGACAAACTCGGTACTCATAATTCTGTGGATCAGTTGGGTGGTTCTTCTCTGGACTGGCTCGACTGGTATCTGTGGTCTGTTGGAGGCTCAGCTGGGGCTGCATGATGGCCTCGCTTACTTACCTGGCAGTACGCAGGCTGGTTGGTCCTGAAGGGACTTACCTGGGATGGTTCATCCCTGCTCCGCGTAGCCTTTCCTCCTTCAGTAGGTGAGCCCAGGCTTGTTCCCATGGAAGACTCAGGGTTCCAAAGAGCAGCAGGGGAGGGCAAGCGCCAGGGCACAAGCACTTTTCAAATCAAATCGCACAGCCAAGCCCAGAGTTAGTAGAGAAGGATGTGAATACAGGTTGTGGATGTAGGAATGGGAATATGGCAGCACTTCCTTTCCAGAAAAGCAGTGCTTCTGATTCTAAGCTCTCAGTCTGTGCCCATTTACCTCAATGCCTGAGTTGGAAACTCGGTTCATAGTTTCTGAAATTATACTTTGGGGCTTGAACTTTACCACTAACATGTGTTTAGTGCTGCCTTCAAAGAAATAACCCAGTGTGTCTGATTCTGGAGGCCTCAGCTAAGAAAACCGTTTCTGGGGAGACTGAATGTGGGCTTTGAATGCATGATCACCACCCTGTGTTCTGACATTTTTCTGAACAAGTGTAGAGAATGATAACTCACTGTTGCTGGGGCCACCAGTGACTTATTTGATCTCCTCTCACGAACACAGATAAAGTTCAGCCATTACCTTGGTCCCCTACACACAGCCTCTTGCCTCTGCGGACATCATTTTTCCACTTGCTCAGCACTTGGAAGGTGATTTCAAGTGAAATTCCTTAGCATCATTTAAGCACTGGCCTCAGGATGGCAACGTGAGAGACCGTTTGGGGAGCAAAGGGGTGCCTGTCGTTAAAAAAAAAAGAAAAAACTTTGGGCAGATTTTCAAAGAACAGTTGCCAGAACGATTCCCTTCCCAACCACTTCTCGCCAGGAAATCGCTGCCCTCTCTTAAACACATGTGACATGTTGGGAACAGGAGAAGAGAGTTGGTGGAAATCTCTCGCATTCTTTACTGGAGGGGGCACAGAGGTTAATTTAGGAAATAGCTCTCTAATGGAAGCCAGATTGGGGGAAAGTGAGGAAACAAATTTAAAAATCGTGTTTCCAGTGTGGGTGAGAGGGACACATCTCGATGGTGCGGTCCCCGTGACACGGGGCTGTGTGGGTCAGTTACGCGAACAGGATGATCTTAATAGCTGCAATTTATTCTTCCTTTTGGGGCGCAGGGTTCAGGAGTCTCTTTGATGAGCTGTTGATTGTCTGGATTGTGTGATTCTGAGAAAGTTTTTGATGACATCCTATGCAAAAGCATTCCCTGAAAATGCCAATTCAACCAGGTTTATCTTCTAATTCTTCCTTTTCCTGTGTCCCCCACCAACCCCGCAGCGTGAGCACACACACACGGACACACACACACACTCACACACACACTCACACACACACACACACCATTTCTCTTTTGTCACCCCAGGAAGGGTGTAGAACAGGGCTTCTCAAATGATCTGGGGGTAAAAGACCAGTTTTTTAGATTTTGAATCCCCTACAGACCAATACTGGCATAAAATACCATAAAAATACATTAATAGAAAAAATGCATATATAAAACAGAGACATACAAAATATAAGGCCAGCATTTTTATTAATAGGTTGTGCAGACAAGAAAGTTCTCAGGTAAATTGTTTTAAAGGTTTCCAAACACTCTCAATTTCTACACTTAATTGGTAACCAGCTGGTCACCAGTGTAGGGCCCACACCCTGCCCAGCACTGGTGAAGAACTCCATTTCAGTGGTAGATCGAACAAGGGTCCATTCATTTACTCGCCTGTGTATCGTGCACGCATTGATGGAGCCTGCGTTCCCCCCAGGAGCTCTGTGGGACATGCCAGGAAAGCTAGGACACGGCTCTGCCGGGGTGCACGGTGGGCATGGAGGCAGGTGTGCCCTGCTGGCGAGGCGGGGCCGTGATGGGGGAGCAGAGGTGCGTGGGAGGAGCAGCTCACCCCAGCGTCAAGGCTCAGGGATGCCCAGCCGGAGGAGTGGCCTCCAGGCAAGTCTAGAAAGAGGAGGAAATATTGACTCGGTGAAAAGAAGGTCTGGGAGAGTGGAAGGGACTGGAAGAAGTCCTCTCCAGGCAGAGGGAAGGGCATGGGCGGACGTCTCGTGTGCTCCCGACAGAGCAGGCAGCGGGTTTGCCTGGGTGTCCAGGAGGAGGAAGAGGGAGATGAGGTTGGGAGGTAGAGCATCTTGGGCGCATCGAGGCTGTGCCGGGGAGCGAGGGCTTCATCCGGAGGAGCACAGAGAGCGCTGGAGCCCGCCAGGAGCAGATGTGCATTGCAGGAGGCGCCCCGAGACTGCTGTGCGGAGGGTTGGAGGGGGGCAAGGCTGAGGCCAAGGCCCAAGGCACAGCAAAGGGGCTGTGCTGACATCTGGCTGGAGGTGATGGGTCTTGGGCCAGCTTCATCAGGGGTGGCCTGGAGAGGAGATGCGTGCACGACCTGGACAGACAGATGTCGGGCCCATGGGAATAGAGACAGATCGTTTGCAAAGAGAGAAAGGAGAAACTTTGAGGAGGGCTTTGAGCCCAGGACAGAGTTGGGCTGGGCTGCCCAGAGCTGGCCCCCGACTGCTGCCTTTCCCACCACCACCAGCCCGGCACCATTCAGAAACCAGCACGCAGTGGCTTTCCTCAGGATTCTTGTTAAAAAGTACTGGTTTGCCTCCTCATCCAAATTACAGGAAAGCACTAAAAGCTTGACCAGAAGAAAAGGATCCATTCCACACCATGCTGGGAAAAAACAGCTTAGAGCAGTAGGGCTGCCATCCTCAAAGCTGTACCTCCAGCCTTTTTTTTTTTTTTTCCTAAAATAACTGCAACTCCCCAAATCCCAGGGTTTGATGTCTGTAGCTCGTGCCACACGCTTATCTCTGTCTTTGTGTTTGTCTCCTGACGGAGGGACGGACACTGTTACGGATGAGGGATGTGTTTGATGCTGAAATCAC
Source organism: Lipotes vexillifer (assembly GCF_000442215.2). Classification (NCBI taxonomy): domain Eukaryota; kingdom Metazoa; phylum Chordata; class Mammalia; order Artiodactyla; family Lipotidae; genus Lipotes; species Lipotes vexillifer. Next base: position 3,624,028 of record NW_006772616.1, on the reverse strand, counting down.
ACAACGTTCTGCCAGCATCAGTTACATGACGAATCTTATACGAATAACTCATCTGGTGTTTAGAAGGGAATGGAAACAGGTTTGGTTGATGTCTCTACTTTCACGTGATCGGGGGCAGCGTTTGGTCGCTGGGCAGGAGTGGAGGCCGAGTGACGTCTCTAAGTGGACCCTGGGTCCCCTTCTCCCCATGGGGGGCATCAGGGTTCTTACAGGTGCCACACCACCGAGAAGAGCTGGGTACCAAGAACAGAGGCAGAGTGCACCCTTCTGCTGCAGCTGTTTTGGGAGCGAATTCAGTTCATACAGGAACATTCCGCCAGGTCAGTTCACAGGCAGGGTTAGTGCTCTGGGCACAGCAGGGTAGAGGGAGGGGAGGAGGGAGCCTTCTCTAACTGCATGCAAATGATGCAGCCATTCAATGTCTCTGCAGCTGGATTTCAATGCCTCATCACCCATCTGCAGCAGTAGGAATTTGATTAGATTTTTTTCTTTAAAAAAAAAAAATCTGGGCTTCCCTGGTGGCGCAGTGGTTGAGAGTCCGCCTGCCTATGCAGGGGACACGGGTTCGTGCCCCGGTCCGGGAGGATCCCACATGCCACGGAGCGGCTGGGCCCGTGAGCCATGGCCGCTGAGCCTGCGCATCTGGAGCCTGTGCCCCGCAACGGGAGCGGCCACAACGGTGAGAGGCCCGTGTACCGCAAAAAAAAAAAAAAAAAAAAAAAAATCCATGAGTTGTCGGAGGACCTACAGTTCTTGTTTGATCTGTGTATCCCCATGTCAAGAATTATGACCAGCACAAGGTATGTGCTTAGTGAAAGCTGGAGGATTAGCTGAATGGATGATTGGAATTCTCCCAACTCTTGTCAATTTCTGAATCCTGGCTTTTATTTGTTTCCCCCACTTGTTTTCATTCCCCTGTGGGCGCAGGGATTGTCTGTCTTAATGCTTCTAAATAATTCCCCAGCACCTAGCACGGAGCCTGGCCTTGGTGGACAGTAGGTAGAAATTGGTTGGGTGAGTGAATGGATGGGTGATGGGGAAGGGGAAGCCAGGCTCACCATGGCCAGTGCCCAACCCACTGCCAAGCCCTGGTGCGGTGTGGCGGGGGGCTTCCTCTGGCTGCCCCTGCCTCCCCAGCCTGTGCTGCCCTGGTGTAGAAATCCCCTGCCTCTCTTCTGGGATGTTCTACACAACTCCAGAGTTCCGCGGTGGGATGAAGCTCCCTTTGCTGTGGGAGGCGGCTGGCTAGGAAAGGTTCTCTGTTGACACCCTCCCTTCATCGTACTTCCCCGCCGGTGTTCCCCAGGAGCAACCCCCTAAATAAAGGACTTGCACTTGAACCTTTATCTCAGGGTCTGCTTCTGGGGAAACCCAAAGTAAGACAGATGGACCACGTCTTGCCTCTCCGGGATGACAGCCTCAGTGGTAGAGATAGTGTATTTCCCCTCGCAACGTTTTATTTAGAAGAATTTCAAACCAGAGGACAATTGGAAGAATATATACCCTTTCCACTAGTTTCATCGATCGATAACGTGTTGCCACACTTGCTTTCTCTCTTCTTCCCCCTCTTTCTCAATACGTATATTCGTATTTTTATCTACGTGCACATGTTATATATTATATAATTATACTTTTATTGTATTTTATAATATACTCAGGAAAAATACTTACATATTTAGACCCTTCAGTGGGAAACACTGATAAGACAAACATGCCTTTCTCTTACAAAATTGCTAATACGTTTTATGTAAATATGTATGTATGTATGTTTGTTCATATTTATTTATTTATTTTCTGAACCATCTGAAAGTGAGTTGCAGACTTGATGCAATTTCACCTGTAAATCCTTCAGCATGTGTCTACCCAGAATAAGGGGCGTTCTCCCACACAACCAGAAATTCCATGGTCACACCCAAGGAACTTAAACCTGATACAACAATGCTATATAATATACAGCCCACACTCAGATTTCCCCAGTTGTCCTAGTCACGTCCTTTATAGCTGTGGGACAGTGTCTCTGTACACCGGACCACTCACCCCTGCCCAGAGCGTTCTGTGGAGACAGTGAAGAGCCATTAAATTCAGGCTGAATGAACAGAACAGAAGAGACTCTCTAAGACTCAGAGGTGGAGAAGTTTCAGTCAAGTGCATCGGGATGAGCATTGCCACCAGAGTGTGGGGCATCGCAGGCCCCTGGATTTCCAGGTGAAATGGCTGATGGTGCACAGCTGCGTCGCCCTACGCCCGCACCCTCATCCTTCAAGCTCCTTTCCCTGACAGCCCTGCAACAGGACGGGGAAGGCGAGTCCTCCCCCTGGGCCCACCATGTGTGCCGCTGTAGTCCAGTTCCTAATTTTTGATGGTCCAGAATTTTGCTTTAATTGGGAGGAAAAGGAAGTGTAACCCAAAATCGAGGTCTAGGAAATCCAGTGACTCTCCGCGGTGTTCAGGACCAGCCGCATAGTTTCTGGGGCACAGTACAAAAGGAACACGTAGGCCCCTCGTTCCAAAACTGCGGCGCATTTCAAACAGCGACAGCAGAGTGTGAAACCAAGTGCACGGCCCTTCTAAAAGCGGAGCCCTGTGTGGCCATGCGGAACACACGCCCACGAAGGCACCTCTGTTGCCTTTTGGGTGTTGCCTGGATTCACGGACAGCTTTTTCGAGCTCGAAGGTTTACAGCAAAAGCAGTGAATACTGACCAAAGGCTTGACCGTCTCTTGGGATTAATCCCAAATGGCTTAATTCAGCGCCCAACTGGTGAGCCATGATTATACCCTAGAGCGTCTACAGTTCTTGTAAATGCATCTGCAGTTATCACACACTTGCTCTGTCACCTTGTAGCACATGTCAGGTCTGAGAGGTGTTTCCCACCGTAACCCTGCTTGTTTTCATACCTATCAGACAAACGCTCTCCTAGATACTGTAACCTTCCATTAGCGCTGGTTTGACGTAAGGCCATTCCTCTCCCATGATCCTTAGGGCAGGCTGCATCCTGTTCCATGCCACAACGTGCCGCTTTTCAGCTCCAGGTTGCGTGGAACATTGCATAAGCAGCATCAGTAGTTTCAGGGGAACATGAGGTTCTCTGTCCCCCCAGATCCTTTTCTAGGGGTACAGTTCCCAAAAAAGGAGACTACAGAGTCTCTTGTTGAACAGCAACGCACCACAGTCTTGTCAAAGAAAGGAGCGTTTCTCTCATTTGGCTGTTTTCCTCTGCGGACTCTAAAGGACATAACTGCTGCCACTATTTCGTTATGGAGCCAGGACCCTGGGATGAGAACGAACAGCAAAGGGGAGCGAGGTGCGGGGACCTTGGCAGGACCGGGAGCAGAGGGCAGTGGGAGGTGGGGACCCAGGGAGAGCAGAGTGTTAAGGGGTTCCCAGAGCCCACTGTTCTGCACCAAAGGATGACTTTGCTGGGGAAAATAAATGGTTTACTCTTCCTCTGACTGTACATGTGCACATCTAAGTATGACTTCCTGTCTTGTTACAGCCTTTATGTAAATGCCCTCCCAGACTTAATGGGCATAGCTAGGAGGATAAAGCAAAGAACCTTGGTGGTAGCCACGATCGGAACCTGACAGCACACCTGTGCTGAAGGGTTGGAGGCCGAGTACACTCACGCAAGTGTGTGGTTAGAAAAGAACTGTGAGTTCCCATTGCAAGTCCCTGTCCTCCGCAGGGAGAGATCCAGAGCAGAGATTTCAGCAAAAGTCAGGAAAAAGCAAACCCGGCCAGTGGGAGAGGCTCGGAAATTCTTGTCGACAGGAAACATTTCCTTTTTGGTCTGTCGGACCCAGAAGCAGTCAGAAGGCGGGCGGTGAGTGGCGCCCTGACTTTTCTCTTCCTGCGATGTAATAAGAACAGCCCTTCTTCGGTGTAAAGAAATCGTTCCTTCTCCCTGCCTTAGCACCACTGTCTGGGGCAGCAGAGTCAGGACTGAGCTGGGGCTTTGCAGGACGTGCAGCGGTTGTCGCCTCGCGCAGGGAGATTTTCAGTGTGTCGTCGTCCTTCTCTCTGACAGCAGGGCCTGGTGTCTGGAGCAGAAGAGAAGGGCTTCGCAGCAGAAAGAGGCCTGGGGACAAACGGATGTTATCACTGGGTCCCCAGGAAGACCTCACCAGGCCTGTAAACTCTTCCTCTGGAGCCTCTGTCTTACCAATGTTGTTTTCTGGCCCCTGCTAGATGTCTACTACATGTGGGAGTCATTTGTCTCTGAAAGCCAGGTCACCTTAGGAAGGTGGGCAGTAAAGCCTAGAGGAACCAGAAAGCAGATGAGTTCACAGCTCACGGGTGAGTGAGAGCCGAGGTGACGACAGACAAGCTCAGAGAGCCACAGCAGAAAGAGAATTCCATCCCGTGGAGAGAGAGACACACTGACCGCCTGAACTCTGACAATGAGAAACCATACAGCTCTCCGAAGACCCAGAGGGTACAAAGAACCAGGGTGTGAGCAGAGAGGACATGGGTGGAAGCGTAGGAGACCGGAATGTTACTAAAAGATCACGTGCCCAGCCGTTAGCTCAAGGATTCCCATCTATGCATCATCACCACGTTAAACGGAGTCAATGTGTCTCTCAAGCACAGGGTCCCCAGAAATGCTTAAAATTGCATCATTATTTACCAGAGTGTGACCTTCTGCTCATGTGACCTTAGGCCAGTCACATTATCTCTGTCTAAGATCTAGCTAAGGACCTACTGAGCCCTCGTATTAGGTTCTTGCTTTATCGTAACCCATTTTCCTTGACTGAATGATAGAATTCCAAGGCCAGAGCTGGAAAGAAAGGAGGTTTGTTGAGGCTGCTGCCTTTACCCCTCTGCCATGTGAGGAAACAGAGGCCCAGGACTTGTTCTGCCTGGAATCACACGGCTCAGGGCTCGCAGAGCCGGGTGAGTGCCGAGTTTCTGAATTCCTTGTCCGGAAACGCTCCACCACGATAAAAACAACAGCTTCTGTGCTTTGGCACCTCCTCGGATGCCGGACACCAGACTCGAGGTTTATCCAGAGGAGCATCCCATTTATTCTGCGAAACAGTCTTCCGTTTCAAAGGTCAGGACCTGAAGCTCTCAGAACTAACCAACCCCCAGGGCCACAGAGCCAGAGGGGCAAGCGGGCAGAAGCCGGCTGGGGTGTGTTTTGCTTACCGCACCCTTACCAGAGGCCTCCTCCTTCCACTCCACACCCCCCAGAAAAGCTCCCTGCAGGAGAGGCAGGTATGTGTGTGGGCGCTTCTCGTATCGAATGTCCTGTTTCTTGATCTGGGGGGTAGTTACAGGGGTATTTGTTTTGTTGTTGCTCTTTAAATGGTAAAATGTATTTTCACACACACGTACACACACACACGTGCATTGTATACATCAAACATTGCGCACCCATAACTTGAAAACGAATAGAAAAGAATAGAAGGGGAATCTCGTGGTGGTTGAAGACTGTCCTGGGGTGGTCTTAAGGCAAGGTGAAGGGGGCTTGGGCTTGACATAAATGCAGAGTAAAAACGATCCAGGGTTCAGCTTAGGAGCCATGCCCCGTGATTAACATCTTGACTGAGGACCAGGTAACTAGTGCCTGGCAGGGCCTGAGGGGGCAGGGCGGGTGGGACCTGACATTTGCTAATGTTTCAGGAACCGGGCCATGAGGAATACGATGAGTCTTTGGCTTTGCTAGTCCCAGGGTAGCACAGGTGGGTTAACTTCTCTTTTACTGGTTTCTCAAAACATCAGGAGAAAGTATCTATGACTGTATTAACAGCAGGGTCATTGATGAGCATGGAAATTCGGAAACCGCCCAAGAGTCCATCCATGGGGGCAGTGTACTAACGTACGTTGTCTCCGTAAGGGGGATGGCCACTACGTGCCGTTGAAAAACCGGGACGTGGTGATCATAGCAAAGACACAAGCTCCAGCTCTGGTCCTGCGTTGAGGGTGTTCTCTGTGCTGGGTACAGGCATCCATTCTGGTAATTCGTGCTTGCAGCACATTCCCATTCTACAGATGAGGAATTGGGGGTTTAGAGAGGTGGGGTAGTTTGGTCAGCATCCCACAGCTGTGACGTGGATAGACGTTCATGACATCTTAAGTTTAAAAAGCAGTTTAATGCAGGATGTGCAGTATAATTTCACTTCTACACACAAGGTCCAGTAATGGGGGACTGGTGGTATAAATTACTTCACATGTGAGCCCAACTGATGGACAGGTCTGCGGACATTGCAGATAATACAGTAGGCTTTTAATAGTTGACCTAGAACGTGTTCATAGCAGAGTATATTGTAAAAAAAGAAAAAGATAAGACTGTATTTGCAGTATGATTCCATTTTGTAAATGTGTGTGTGTGATCAGTGATCAGCGCCACGACAAAGAATTATCCTACCCAAAGTGTCAGTAGTTTAATAGATACAGTTGACCCTTGAACAACACATGTTTGAACTTCAAAAAGCCCACTTACACCAGGGTTCATCTATACACGGATTTTTTTCAGTAAATATAGTATCTGTATTTTCATTTTAGAAATGTTTAAATTAACTAAATGTGAGGAGAAGTTTGTGTTTGATTAGAGATCACTACATGTGGAATCAAAAGAACTAGGGTTTGAGTCCTGATTCCATCCAAACTGTTTCAGCTTCCTGCCCTTGGGTGAGTCATTTATAAAATTCCTTTGTTTCTGAGGCAGAGACAGCAGCACAAGGATTTTCAACTGCACAGGAAAGGAGGTCAGTGTCCCTCACCTTGTGTTGTTCAAGGATCAACTGTATACACACATACATACACATACAAATATATACATGCAGAGAGAGAAAAAGCATCTAGATGAAATATTTCAGGATGTTAACAGTCATTATCTTTGGGTATGGGTGAATTTTTTCCATATCTCTTTTTTCTAACTTTTTTTAGAGCATGATTAAGTTATAAACCGTGTAGTTATAACTGTCTTAGAGATAGTTCAGTTGGGGACTTCTCTGGCGGTCCAGTGGTTAAGACTCAGAGCTTCCACTACAGGGGGCACGGGTTTGATCCCTGGTCAGGGAACTAAGATCCCACGTGCTGCGCAGCCCAGACAAAATATTAAAGAAAATTTTTTAAGGAAAAGAAGGAAAAAGGGAAATAGTTCAGTCGATGATAAGCAGCAGAAGGGCAGAAGGTTTTGTTGGGGGAGGTCTTCCAGGGGTTCAAGCCATTGCCATGTCAAGTCGTTCTCTTGGGGAACGGTTTCCCTGATTTTGTGTTTTTTTGTTTTGTTTTGTTTTTTTCCGGTACGCGGGCCTCTCACTGTCGTGGCCTCTCCCGTTGCGGAGCACAGGCTCCGGACGCGCAGGCTCAGCGGCCATGGCTCACGGGCCCAGCCGCTCCGCGGCACGTGGGATCCTCCCGGAGCGGGGCACGAACCCGCGTC
>NW_006772616.1:3597711-3616561 GCF_000442215.2 Lipotes vexillifer | reverse complement strand
CACGAACCCGCGTCCCCTGCATCGGCAGGCGGACTCCCAACCACTGCGCCACCAGGGAAGGCCCTTCCCTGATTTTGAAGCTTGGGTAAAAACCCAGCACATGAAAACCACAAAAACCTGTGGGCAAATGTGTCCAAGGCCAGAGTGTGTGCCAAGAAGCCACGACCACCTCGAGGGCGGTCAGATCCCGGAGCGCTGGAGGTGAACTTGCAGGAGGTTTTGCCACGGTGTTAATGATGGGGTCTAACACCATTACCTGCTCGCTCCTAGCACTGTGTGCTGGCTCTGTGTGCTCTTTGACCTTTTACGGACCAATAACATTGTAGACTCAGGCGGCAGTTTTGTAATCACCTGGGTCACGGCTCCGTATGGGGATAAAGAGAGACAATGGTGTCCCAGCTTAAACCAGAAAGGCTCCAGCAGCTGCTTAGCAACTCCCCAGCCGGGCCGAGGAGCAGACATAAACCATCCCATAAAAAGAGGGCAGGAGGGGCCCAGACAATGGCTGGAGACTCACAGGGGCTCCGGGCAAGTTTCCTGACAGCACGGGTGAAGAAGCAGACGGCGCTAGACACAGGGCCACCTCTGGGCCCACCTCATAAACCCTGCTCCTCATGGGGGGGGAGCGCTGCCTCTGTGCTGGGTGTTCCAGCGATTGACTCAGACCACAGGTTCCCAGGGCTAAGTGCTGGCCAAGTGCCCCTGCAGCCCACCAAGGTCCCACCCCCCTCCCACCCATCATCCCCGTTCAGCTGTACAACACATAACAGTTCTGCTCTGCTCTTTCTCCATGCACACTGGAGAAATTGCTTGCCTGCCAGGGTTTTCTGATCCAGGCAGATTCCTGGACCTGTGGCTTTGGATCGAGGATGGCAAAGAGGCTTCAAGTCTTGTGGCAACTCGGAGTGAGTGGAGCTAGCTGGCTGAGGCGCTGGGTTGGGAAGCTTCCCGGGACTCTGTCCAGGAGAGCGGGAAACAGGTTGTGATTGTGTTGTCTGTCAGGGGTGTATACATAGGGAGTGTTGGGCCCAAGCACTCCTCCGTTTCTCTTTAGCCTTTGACCTGTCTATCCACGTGGTTATTCCCAATTGTACTGGAATTTCTTTTTTTGTTTGCTTTTTGGAGTGCCATGAATAGTTTAATTCAAGGGCATATCCATCTGCTAGTTCCTATCATTAAGAACATTGGATTTTCCACTAAAAAGCTGTCTTCTTAGCTTTTTGTTCTGTTTTGATTTTTAGGTTTTGTTTGTTTTACTGAGAATGTTTACAAAAATTAGCGGAAGGTTACTTTTCCTAGAAATGGAGCAACCTTCCTCTGCTAAAGGGAATTTCTTTTTTTTTTCTTTTTTCTGAATGTTATTTATTTTTTTATACAGCAGGTTCTTATTAGTCATCCATTTTATACACATCAGTGTATACATGTCAATCCCAATCTCCCAATTCGTCACGCCCCCCCACCCCCGCCACCACTGCTTTCCCCCCTTGGTGTCCATACGTTTGTTCTCTACATCCGTGTCTCTATTTCTGCCCTGCAAACCAGTTCATCTGTACCATTTGTCTAGGTTCCACATATATGCATTAATATACGATATTTGTTTTTCTCTTTCTGACTTCACTCTGTATGACAGTCTCTGGGTCTGTCCACGTCTCTACAAATGACCCAGTTTCGTTCCTTTATATGGCTGAGTAATATTCCATTGTATATATGGACCGCATCTTCTTCATCCATTCGTCTGTCGATGGGCATTTAGGTTGCTTCCATGTCTTGGCTATTGTAAATAGTGCTGCAGTGAACATTGGGGTGCATGTGTCTTTTTGAATTACAGTTTTCTCTGGGTATATGCCCAGTAGTGGGATTGCTGGGTCATATGGTAGTGCTATTTTTAGTTTTTTAAGGCACTCCATACTGTTCTCCATAGTGGCTGTATCAATTTACATTCCCACCAACAGTGCAAGAGGGTTCCCTTTTCTCCACACCCTCTCCAGCATTTGTTGTTTGTAGATTTTCTGATGATGCCCATTCTAACTGGTGTGAGGTGATACCTCATTGTAGTTTTGATTTGCATTTCTCTGCTAATTAGTGATGTTGAGTAGGCTTCATGTGCTTCTTGGCCATCTGTATGTCCTCTTTGGAGAAATGTCTATTTAGGTCTTCTGCCCATTTTTTGATTGGGTTGTTTGTTTTTTTAATATTGAGCTGCATGAGCTGTTTATATATTTTGTAGATTAATCCTTTGTCCATTGATTCATCTGCACATATTTTTTCCCATTCCGAAGGTTGTCTTTTCATCTTGTTTGTAGTTTCCTTTGCTTTGCAAAAGCTTTAAAGTTTCATTAGGTCCCATTTGTTTATTTTTGGTTTTATTTCCATTACTCTAGGCGGTAGATCAAAAAAGGTCTTGCTGTGATTTATATTAAAGAGTGTTCTTCCTATGTTTTCCTCTAAGAGTTTTATAGTGTCAGGTCTTACATTTAGGTCTCTAATGCACTTTGAGTTTATTTTTGTGTATGGTGTTAGGGAGTGTTCTAATTTCATTCTTTTACATGTAGCTGTCCAGTTATCCCAGCACCACTTGTTGAAGAGACTGTCTTTTCTCCATTGTATATCCTTGCCTCCCTTGTCATAGATTAGTTGTCCATAGGTGCGTGGGTTTATCTCTGGGCTTTCTATCCTGTTCCATTGATCTATATTTCTGTTTTTGTGCCAGTACCATATTGTCTTGATTACTGTAGCTTTGGAGTATAGTCTGAAGTCAGGGAGTCTGATTCCTCCAGCTCCGTTTTTTTCCCTCAAGACTGCTTTGGCTCTTTGGGGTCTTTTGTGTCTCCATACAAATTTTAAGATTTTTTGTTCTAGTTCTGTAAAAAATGCCATTGGTAATTTGATAGGGATTGCATTGAATCTGTAGATTGCTTTGGGTAGTATAGTCATTTTCACAATATTGATTCTTCCAATCCAAGAACATGGTAATCTCTCCATCTGTTGGTATCATCTTTAATTTCTTTCATCAGTGTCTTATAGTTTTCTGCGTACAGGTCCTTTGTCTCCCTAGGTAGGTTTATTCCTAGGTATTTTATTCTTTTTGTTGCAGTGGTGAATGGGATTGTTTCCTTAATTTTCTGATCTTTCGTTGTTAGTGTATAGGAATGCAAGAGATTTCTGTGCATTAATTTTGTATCCTGCAACTTTAGCAAATTCATTGTTTAGCTCTAGTAGTTTTCTGGTGGCATCTTTAGGATTCTCTCTGTATAGTATCATGTCATCTGCACACAGTGAGAGTTGTACTTCTTCTTTTCCGATTTGTCTTCCTTTTATTTCTTTTTCTTCTCCGATCGCCGTGGCTAGGACTTCCAAAACTATGTTGAATAATAGTGGTGAGAGTGGACATCCTTGTCTCGTTCCTGAACTTAGAAGAAATGCTTTCAGTTTTTCACCATTGAGAGTGATGTTTGCTGTGGGTTTGTCATGTATGGCCTCTATTATGTTGAGGTAGGTTCCCTCTATGCCCACTTTCTGGAGAGTTTTTATCATAAACGGGTGTTGAATTTTGTCAGAAGCTTTTTCTGCATCTATCGAGATGATCCTATGGTTTTTATTTTTCAGTTTGTTAATATGGTGTATCACATTGATTGATTTGCATGTATTGAAGAATCCTTGCGTCCCTGGGATAAATCCAACTTGATCATGGTGTATGAACCTTTTAATGTGTTGTTGGACTCTGTTTGCTAGTATTTTGTTGAGGAGTTTTGCATCTGTATTCATCAGTGTTATTGGTCTGTACTTTTCTTTTTTTTGAAGTATCTTTGTCTGGTTTTGGTATCAGGGTGATGATGGCCTCTTAGAATGAGTTTGGGAGTGTTCCTTCCTCTGCAATTTTTTTTTTTCTTTTTCCTGCGGTACGCGGGCCTCTCACTGTTGTGGCCTCTCCCGTTGCGGAGCACAGGCTCCGGACGCGCAGGCTCAGCAGCCATGCCTCACGGGCCTAGCCTCCCCGCGGCATGTGGGATCTTCCCGGACTGGGGCACTAACCCGTGTCCCCTGCATCGGCAGGCGGACTCTCAACCACTGTGCCACCAGGGAAGCCCCCTCTGCAATTTTTTGGAAGAGTTTGAGAAGGCTAGGTGTTAGCTCTTCTCTAAATGTTTGATAGAATTCACCTGTGAAGCCATCTGGCCCTGGACTTTCGTTTGTTGGAAGATGTTTAATCACAGTTTCAATTTCAGTGCTTGTGATTGGTCTGTTCATATTTCTAAGAATTTGTCCATTTCTTCCAGGTTGTCCATTTTATTGGCATAGAGTTGCTTGTAGTAGTCTCTTAGGATGCTTTGTATTTCTGTGGTGTCTGTTGTAACTTCTCCTTTTTCAGTTCTAATTTTATTGATTTGAGTCCTCTCCCTCTTTTTCTTGATGAGTCTGGCTAATGGTTTATCAATTTTGTTTATCTTCTCAAAGAACCAGCTTTTAGTTTTATTGATCTTTGCTATTGTTTTCTTTGTTTCTATTTCATTTATTTCTGCTCTGATCTTTATGGTTTCTTTCCTTCTACTACCTTTGGGTTTTGTTTGTTCTTCTTTCTCTAGTTCCTTTAGGTGTAAGGTTAGATTGATTATTTGAGATTTTTCTTGTTTCTTGAGGTAGGCTTGTATAGCTATAAACTTCCCTCTTAGAACTGCTTTTGCTGCATCCCATAGGTTTTGGATCATCGTGTTTTCATTGTCATTTGCCTCTAGGTATTTTTTGATTTCCTCTTTGATTTCTTCAGTGATCTCTTGGTTATTTAGTAACGTATTGTTTAGCCTGCATGTGTTTGTGGTTTAAAAATTTTTTCCCCTGTAATTGATTTCTAGTCTCATAGCATTGTGGTCAGAAAAGATGCTTGATATGATTTCAGTTTTCTTAAATTTACTGATGCTTGATTTGTGACCCAAGATGTGATCTATCCTGGAGAATGTTCCCTGCGCACTTGAGAAGAAAGTATAATCTGCTGGTTTTGGATGGAATCCATCTGGTCTATTGTGTCATTTAAAGTTTGTGTTTCCTTGCTAATTTTCTGTTTGGATGATGTGTCCATTGGTGTAAGTGAGGTGTTAAGGTCCCCCAGTATTATTGTGTTACTGTCGATTTCCTCTTTTAGAGCTGTTAGCAGTTGTCTTATGTATTGAGCTGCTCCTGTATCGGGTGCATATATATTTATAATTGTTATGTCTTCTCCTTGGATTGATCCCTTGCTCATTATGTAGTGTCCTTCCTTGTCTCTCGTAACATTCTTTATTTTAAAGTCTATTTTATCTGATATGAGTATTGGTACTCCAGCTTTCTTTTGATTTCCATTTGCATGGAATATCTTTTTCCATCCCCTCACTTTCAGTCTGAATGTGTCCCTAGGTCCAAAGTGTGTCTCTTGTGGCCAGCATATATATGGGTCTTGTTTTTGTATCCATTCAGCCAGTATGTGTCTTTTGGTTGGAGCATTTAATCCATTCATGTTTAAGTTAATTATCGATATGTATGTTCCTATTACCATTTTCTTAATTGTTTGGGTTTTTTTTAAAAATAAATTTATTTATTTATTTTTGGCTGCGTTGGGTCTTCGTTGCTGCGCGTGTGTTGCGGCGAGCGAGGGCCACTCTTTGTTGTGGTGCGCAGGCCTCTCATCACGGAGGCCTCTCTTGTTGCGGAGCACAGGGTCTTCTGTAGCTGTGGCACGCAGGCTCCGCAGCTGCGGCACATGGGCTCAGTTGCTCCGCAGCATGTGGGATCCTCCCAGACCGGGGCTTGAACCCACGTCCCCTGCACCGGCAGGCGGGCTCTCAACCACTGCGCCACCAGGGAAGCACTGGGGTTTGTTTTTGTAGGTCCTTTTCTTCTCTTGTGTTTCCCACTTAGAGAAGTTCCTTTAGCATTTGTTGTAGAGCTGGTTTGGTGGTGCTGAATTCTCTTAGCTTTTGCTTGTCTGTAAAGCTTTTTGATTTCGCCATCGAATCTGAATGAGATCCTTGCCGGGTAGAGTAATCTTGGTTGTAGGTTCTTCCCTTTCATCACTTTAAGTACATCATGCCACTCCCTTCTGGTTTGTAGAGTTTCTGCTGAGAAATCAGCTGTTAACCTTATGGGAGTTCCCTTGTATGTTATTTGTCGTTTTCCCTTGCTGCTTTCAGTAATTTTTCTTTGTCTTTAATTTTTGCCAATTTGATTACTGTGTGTCTCGGCATGTTTCTTCTTGGGTTTATCCTGTATGGGACTCTCTGCACTTCTTGGACTTGGGTGGCTATTTCCTTTCCCATGTTAGGGCAGTTTTCGACTATAATCTCTTCAAATATTTTCTCGGGTCCTTTCTCTCTCTCTTCTCCTTCTGGGACCCCTATAATGCGAATGTTGTTGCGTTTAATGTTGTCCCAGAGGTCTCTTAGGCTGTCTTCATTTCTTTTCATTCTTTTTTCTTTATTCTGTTCTGCAGCAGTGAACTCCACCATTCTGTCTTCCCGGTCACTTATCCGTTCTTCTGCCTCAGTTATTCTGCTATTGATTCCTTCTAGTATATTTTTCATTTCACTTATTGTGTTGTTCATCTCTGTTTGTTTGTTCTTTAATTCTTCTAGGTCTTTGTTAAACGTTTCTTCCATCTTCTCGATCTTTGCCTCCGTTCTTTTTCTGAGGTCCTGGATCATCTTCACTATCATTATTCTGAATTCTTTTTCTGGAAGGTTGCCTATCTCCACTTCATTTAGTTGTTTTCCTGGGGTTTTATCTTGTTCCTTCCTCTGGTACATAGCCCTCTGCATTTTCACCTTGTCTATCTTTCTGTTAATGTGGTTTTTGTTCCACAGGCTGCAGGATTGTAGTTCTTCTTGTTTTTGCTCTCTGCCCTCTGTGTCTTCTTAGCCTGCTACCATCCTGTTCTGATCCACTTCCACTTCTTGCCTGGATTATGCAGGAGGCTTCTCACTGACCTCCTGCCTCCAGCCTGGAGATCTTGTTTTTCCTGTCCTGGAATTTTTGACACTGTCGTTCCAGTGGCCAATTATTGCCAATTCCAATGGCATCATTTTTACAGATTACCAGTATCAGAAGAACTTTGGGGTACTTTTCAGATGCAGATTCCTGGAGCCCAATAACCTGCGTTAGAATACTCTAAGGGACTTATCCAAAAATGCCAATTTCTGGGCCCCAGCTCCCAATGTTAGAGTATTGTGGAGGTGGGTATGGGGATCTTTACTCTTAACAAACACCCCCAGATGGCTCGTAGTCACACAAAAATCTGAGAACCATTAACCTAGAGATATTGTTCCTACCTAGACTGTCCCACCTAAGAACAGTCCTAAAATCACTATTCTAGGTTTGGTTATAGTAGTTTTAAAATATGTCTAATATTCTTTAATATTTCTTCCTTCAAAAGATGGAGCCTAATTCTCCTCTCCTAAGTGTGAGCTGGACTTTGAGACTCACTTATAACGAATAGCATGTGGCAGATCTGACAGTGGGTGACATACAAGGTTAGGCATGGGGGCAGCGTGGCCTCTTCCTTGCTCTCTCTCAGATCACCTGCTCTGAGAGAGGCCAGCTGCCATGTCGTGAGACACTCAGGCAGCCCCGTGGAGAGGCCCAGGCGGTGAGAAACCTAGGCCTCCTGCCAACAGCCACGTGAGTGAGCCATCAAGAGGTCCTGGTCAAGCCTTCAGCCCCGCTAACATCTTGACTGCCACCTTATAAGAGACCCAAGCCAGAAGCTGTCAACCAAGCAGCTTCCAAGTTCCTAACTCACAGGAACTGTGAGATAATAAGTGTTTGTTGTTGGAAGCTTCTATATTGGGGGATTATTTGTTATGTAACTAATGTCTGAGTAAAAAGACTGTTTTCAGTGATTTCTCACAGGGCTACACCATTAACCCAGTAAGCCGCTCCTGGATGAGTGAGCTTAACTTCTCCAAGAAAAAGCCTTTATTTCCCTCCGGCCAATCCTCTGGGCAGAGTCAGAGGTACTCTGCAAGCAGGTTGTCCCCAAACCATCTGAGACCAAGCCAGGCTGTGGTCCCTCCAGGAGGCCCAGAGCTGTGTTTGCCCGGGGGAGCCTGTTTGACGTCCCACCTGGATATACATACTCTGCCCTGCCTCCCAGTGTGGGTGCCCTTATCAAAGCTCACAGAGCCTGAACATTCACCCCACCCTTCTTCCCACTCTCCCCTCCCAGCATTTCACCTGTCTCCACACATGGGATGTTTCCGAGTCCCCCCCACACCCGAAACATCCGTGTCCGCGTGCCTCTGCTCACACTCTCCCCTCCTCCTAGGATGCCCTCCTCCTATCGCCTCTTCTAGACCCTCCTCTGCCTCCCTGAGTCCCTTCCATGCAGTCCTGGGGCTTATCCTCTGCTTTACCAGCACTTTGTACACCTCAGGAATGATGCCTGCCTTCATCATCAGAGGGCTTCACTCCAACCTCTAGTTCCGTAGTCACGTCTCCTTTCTCTGACTTTGACCCACTTGCTTCCCTGTTTTAAGGCCCTTGTGATTACGTAGGACCCACCCAGAAAATCGAAGATAATCTCTCCATCTCTAGATCCTTAACTCAGCCATATCTTCAAAGTTCCTTTTGCTGTGTAAGGTAACACAGCCATGGGTTTCTGATGATGAGGATGCAGACATCTTTTTTATTTTTGGTGGGGGGGTGTGTTATTTTTGGCACAAAATAATATAATCAACGTAGAAGCATGTCACATAGTGCTGGGTCCATAGTAAGCATTCAGTAAATGCATTTATTATCATTTAGGCACCACCTCCTATGTGCCCAGCATGTGCTCGACATGCAGCTGCCACAGTGATCAAAACAGATGTGGGACCTGCCTTTGTGGGGCTTATCCAGTCTCATCAGTAGAACATTTGGACTCTCAGATTCTTATACTCAGTGTGCTTAAATCTTCTTCACATATGCTCAGTGACTGTGTCAGTCGGCTTTTTCTTTTCTTTTTTTTTTCTGTCGTTTTTTTTTTTTTTTTTTTTTTTTTTTTTTTTTGGCTGTGCCCCTTTGCACACCGGGATATTAGTTCCCCAGCCAGGAATCGAACCCACGGCCCCTGCAGTGGAAGCGCGGTGTCCTAACCACTGGACTGCCAGGAAATTCCCCTAGTTCTCAATTTTATGTCATCATTTTCAGTTCTCCTGACTGGGCTGGACTCAGCTGATTTAAACTCACTGATTTAAACTCAGCTGATTTAAACTCATGGGCTCACCATGATCTGCTGGGGTTGCTGGTTTGTAATGGTCTTGGCTGGAATGTATGCGGTCTTTCTCCATGTGGTTTTTCATCACCCAACAGGCTAGCCCAGGCTTGTTTGCATGTTGACGGAAGGGAGCAACGAGAGGAGATGTTGCAAGGCGTCTTCAGTCCTGGGCTCAGAACTGACCCACTGTCACAACTGCCACTTGCAAAGCAAATCACAAACTGTGATTCCGGCGGCAAAAGGAAATAGACTTTATCTCTTGATGGGAGAAGTAGTAAACTCTTGTAGCCGTTTTTGCCAACATCTACCGTAGTGACATTGCAGGAAAGAGAAAGAAAGAATGGAGGTCGTGTCCCTGTGGAATAGTTGCCAGAGGAGCATTTTTCCCTGGAAAGTTCCCCAGGAAAGGAGGCAGCAAGGCCACAACCTGTTCAGGAGTGGCCTTGGGGTGGCTAATTATTCTTGTGCTCTCTGCAAAGCACAGCGCGTTAAGCATATTTCTTTCTCCCTGTGCTAAAATGCCAAGCTCCAAGATTTCAGTTATAAATGACACAATTAAGTCCTTGGCAAGAAAAAGTCAAGTTCTCTTTTGCAGGAAGCTAGTGAGGAGACAGGCAGAGTGACTACACAAAGTCTACACAAGTGACAAGAGACATATGCATTTTGAGAAATTGAGAGGTCCTCGGGACACTAAATTCCTTTAAAACAAAGGGTTCTATTTGTCATTGGCAAGTGTGAGTGAAAAAAGCAGGATATGAAACAGTTGATCCAGCCTTGCCCCAAATTTTCAAACAGAAAAATGTTTACTTATATGTAGGCCTAGAAAAACGACTGAAAAGATACAGTGTAAATATACACCACAGTATTAACAGTGCCTGGTCATCTGTCCTGGAATTAGAGGTGATTTTTGGTTTTTCTGTTTCTGCTTCTCTGCATTTTCCCAATTTTCTGTAATAAACCTGAGTTACTTTAATAATCAGGAAAAAATGTAAATAGAAGAAACCCCACAATGGATTCTAATTACTTCAACATTTAAAACTGAAGCTCTAAGTTACTTGTTTGTGCCATTAATGGTATTTGCTGGAATGCGGGCTTTTGTTTTTTTCTCCTTTAAAATTATCCTGAGGCAGTAACTTGCACACTAAGGTCATGAACTCTTAATTTCAAGTTTATAAAATAAAATGTATTAATCAGTGCAAGTTCCTTCTATTTGTATCCAGCCCCTCTCTTCTCTAGATGCCAGGAGCTCAGAGCTCTTTCGCAAATGAGAGACCCAGAGGCCATTATACGGACTTCCTCACACAAATGACTCTACAGAGCTGTGATTTAATTTCTTACTCTCGGCTGTTATTAAGGGTCGATACACAGAACAGGCCTGCAAAGAACATTTCTGCATCTTTTACAGAACTACTATCTGTCTTTGGTTCGTGGTCCTTTCCACAGAGATTCCCTCGATAGAATCCCCTTGTATACCTGATGAGGATGTTTGGTTTCCATGCTGCACGGCTTTGCTTCCTGTTAGGAGCCCATGTGATGAGGTCATTTATCTTGGTTTCTCTTTGCCTTTGCTGCTGGGAAGCTTAGAATCAAATTTTGTGCTCAGGTAAGGGGACTTCCTTTAGTCAGGGTTTTCTGTCTTCTTGAATATTACCACCATCGATCTATCTGGCTGAAGCCAGAAATCCCAGACAACATTCTAGAATTTTCTGTCTCCTTGTGGCAAGGACCCATCCTGGAGGTTTTTTCTTTTGAAACCTTTCTCTCTCTCTAATCTGTCCATCCCTTATTTCATTCTTGGATTGCTCAAGCGGCCTGACTGGACTTCCTGAATCTCATCTTACCCTACTCCATTGTACCCCCAACCAAAAAAGGTCCATCTTCCACACTAATAGGGCAAGTGGTCTTTCTAAATGCCAGTCGGATCTTGTCGCCTACTAGTTACCCATCTTTCCACATGAAGTCTCCTCTCCCCAGCTTCTCTTGCATGATGTCCATCTGCCCCCTCAACTCCCGTCTTCCTTCCCTCCAGCCATACTGTATCCACAAGTCTCACCCTCTGGTTATGTCTGGGATTCTGCACATAACCGCTCCCCTGCCTCTAATGCTCTTCTCTCTTCCCTACCCCTCCGTGGAGTAGTTGTAGTGCCATGAATCTTGCTTCAGAGTTTATTCCCTGAAGGCATCCCTGGTTTGTTCTCCCACCCAGACTGGCTAGGCGCCCCTCCTGTGAGTTCCCACAGATGTCCACGGTTCCCCTGACAGAGCACTGATCATAGTGAATTGAAGGGTGGCCTCCCTGATCTGTCTCCTGCTCTAAAATGCAAGCCCCAGTGGGACTGGTTCCAGGTCTATCTCCCATATCATCCCCAGACCAGCAGAGTGCCTGGCCTCAGGAGATGCTCACTGAACATGTGTTCAAAGAATAAAGAGGCTATTTTTCTGCGTAGGAATCTATCTCTTCTGCCCACTCCCTCTTCCTAACCCTCATTATTTATCTACTGCTTGGCCTATTGCTTTATACTGTGCATCTCTTGTTACTCTAAGCCAACCTGTAGTAGATTGTTTCTCAAAAATGACCACAATGTCCCTTTCCTTGCCCCAAATCCTTGCAGTAAATCCTATCAAGGGGTGGGGTCCATTTCCCTACCCCTTGAATCTCTGCTGGCCCCCCGACTAATAATATGCAGCCGATTGAATGTGGCTGGCTTTCCATCAACTCAGGCAGCCTGGCATGCTTTGGCTGCCCTCTTGGAATTGTGCTGCTGCCCCGTGGACAAGCTGGAGCTAGCCTGCTGGATGATGAGCGACACAGCAGCCCAGCCCCTCCATCACCCTGTCCAACAGCCTGCCAGACACGTGAGTGAGACCACTGTAGACCAGTCAGCCCCAGGCACCCCGCCTCGGACTGTGGCCACCTGGGTGAGGCCAGTGGAGATCAGCTGAGCCAGGCCCAGATCAGTGGACACGCCTAGTTTGACAAACAGCCTGGAGAGCAGTAACAAAGGCTTATTGTTTCAAACACCTGTGTTAAGGTGGTTTCTTACAGTACATCTTGGAATTTTTCCTGGTAGCTGACCTCAAGTGACACCATCTCCATGCAGTGGACAGGTTAATACTTCAAAGTCTCCAGAGGGGGAAGGTCAGTCTGATCTCCTTTTTCTCTAGCAGCTTAGGCTACAGGCCCTAAATCTGTTTTCAAGCACAGAATTATAAAGTGTACCCGAATTCTTAAGTGACCAATTCTCCTTACATCCTTCTCGTCTCCACTCTACATCTTCCAGCTTTTTTTTCTCCTAAAAATAAGACAGAAGTTAATTCTTCTTCCCTAGACTGTACCTAAAGTGTCCACATTTTTCAGACACTGGGATCCTTTGAACAAGCCCAGTGACTGGCTCCGAAGTCTGTGTGGCCTGGTGCTAGTAGCTGGCTCTTGCAAGACCCCCCGCAAATCACTTCATCTCTCTGAGTTTCCATTTTCTTGTCTGTAAAATGGGCACTATAATTCTGTCTACCTCCGGAAGTCTTGAAAATTCATTCATTCATTCCGTGAACATTTACCGAGGGCCTCCGTGTTGCAGGCATTATTCTGGGCGCTGGGGATGTTTCCGTGAGCAAATGGAGGGGGAAAGTTCTCTGTTCTACGAAGTTTATATTCTACCAGAGGGAGACAGACAATAGAGAATGAGGATAATAAAGGGGGAGAGTATGTGGTGTGATAGAAGGTAAGTTCAGCTGCAGAAAAAACCAGAACAGGATAAGCGGGTGGAGAGGGGGCTGGCAGCATGGATCTTGGTTGCAATTTTAAATGGAATTGCTACCGTAGGTCTTAAAGAGAAGACGATGTTTGAGGCAGGTCTTGACGGAGTTGGGAGTTAGTCTTGCGGGTATCTGGGGAAGAGGCTCCCAGACAGGGGAGCAGGCAGGGCAGAGACCCTGAGATCAGAATATGCCTTGTGTGTCAGAGGAGCCTGTGTATCTGGCATGGAGGGGACGGGGTTGGGGTGGGGAGGGCAAAGAGCCCCAGGAGAGGCAGGCAGAGAGGAAGGGGCCGCAGCAGGGCAGATTGCTTGGGGACCCCGCAGGCCTTGGGTTTCACTTGGAGTGAAGTGGCCATCTGGGGAGGCTGTGGGCAGAGAGAGAAAGGCTGCAGTTTGGCCAGCACGGTGCTGGCGCTGAAGAAGGGCTCCGTGGTTAGTTTTGGAGCAGGCAGCGATATTTCAAGTTGCCAGCACTGCGTCGGTCTAGAAGGGAACTGCGAGGGCCCTCTGAGGAACGGAAGCTGGGCCCCCCTTGGCCCTGCATCTGTCTGTCCCCATCCATGCTTCCTGGTATACTCAGCTCCGGGGCAGGTAGGCAAATTTGCGTGAGGGCCATGGAGCCTCTTGGGAGAACCAGGGAACCCTCTGGAGGCTGAGCAGTAGTAATCACTGTGTTGATGGCGGTGGTGTCACCTGAGGTCAGCTACCAGGACAGACACCAAAGACCGCCCCCCCAGGGGATCTCACCTTGGGGTAAGAGTTCCCCCCTTGTCAGCTACTGTGAGTTTAAGGTTCAGCTCTGTAAACACAGAACCCCCGCTTGGGGTGCTCTGGCCAAGGGCGCCTGCATAGGGACTGTGAGATTTCTTCGCAGAGTCTGGGAGGCGGGACCAGGCACCTGGATTGTCAAGGGCTCTATGTGGCAGCAGCCAAAGATGCAACACATTGGGCAGGACCAACTTCCTACATCAATCCATGGGAGAAAACAACCCCAAACTGGGCTCTGAGTAGACCAGTCAACACCTTGGACACAGTGTTGATCCCTTTGGAGAGGTGAGGACCTGGGGTTTTTGGAAACAGGGGTACAGGTAGGGCAAAGGAGAGAGAGAGAGGCCGTGGGCATGCTGCTCATCTGACAAGTGGGAGCTTGCCAGCAATCACGGGAATATTAAGAATGGATGTGACCTTATTTGTGCCCTGAGCTGCCAAGGCTGGTCAAGCCCATTAAACTGATCACTGTTGCTCTTAGTCTCATGGGCCTTGTGGAGAGTGTATGAGGCGGCCTTTTGATCCCTTCATTACACCTAGGCCCCCTTCCAGCCTACATTATGGTATCTCCAGGCGTTAGCTCTCACGGTTGGCGAGGACATCACCGTGGGGACCTACTGAGGTGACACAAGGCTGGGAGGCCCTTGCTGGGGCTCTCACCAGCAAATTGATATCGGCCAAGTCATCAAGAAGCAGTCAGCTTCTTGACCTTGACTGTGCAGGTGAATCCCCAGGGGACCTTGGGCAAATGCAGGTTCTCCGTGCAGCCAGTCGGTCTCAGTTGGGACCAGTGCGTCCTCAGTGGAACAAGCTCCCAGGAGATGCTGACGTGGAAGGAGAGCATCCATGGCTGGTCACCGCTCTGGCTGCGTGTTAGAATCACCTGAGAGGCTCCAATCAAATACGGTATCTGGTCCCGCCCCAGCAGATATTCTGATCTCATTGGTTTGGGCAGGGTCTGAGTTTTGGAAGCTTAAATAATCTCCCTCAGTGATTCTGCTGTGCAGCCAAGATTGAAAACTGGTGGTTTGGTCCACGAGCCTCACCTTTTAGGGCTTTCAAACTATATAATTTATCATCCAAGCTGGAACACATTTTTAGAGTGAAAGAGGTCACGGATGATAATTACACAGGTTTAACAGGCATAAACTGGGGTTGTCCTGGGTGAATCCAATGTGTAGTCAATTTAACTGTAGCCTGGTGGGGCCCCAGCCCTACCCAAGCTCATTAAAGGTGGTTAGTGGTAGAATCTGGGCTTGGAACCCATGCTCCTGACTCTTAATTGAGTTCTCACTGCCCTACCTCATAATCTCAATTATTCAGTCCATGAAATAGGGATGAGAATGCCTATCTTGAGGGCTTCCCTCGTGGCACAGTGGTTAAGAATCCGCCTGGCAATGCAGGGGACATGGGTTCGAGCCCTGGTCCGGGAAGGTCCCATATGCTGCAGAGCAACTAAGCCCGTGCGCCACAACTACCGAGCCTGCGCTCTAGAGCCCGTGAGCCACAACTCCTGAGCCCACGTGCCACAACTACTGAAGCCTGTGCGCCTAGAGCCCGTACTCCGCAACAAGAGAAGCCACCGCAATGAGAAGCCCGTGCATCGCAAGGAAGAGTAGCCCCAGCTCGCCGCAACTAGAGGAAGCCCGCACACAGCTACAAAGACCCAACGCAGCCATAAATGAATGAATGAATGAATGCCTATCTTGGTACTTCCCTGGTGGTCCAGAGGTTGAGAATTCATCTTGCAGTGCAGGGGACGCTAGTTCAATCCCTGACTGGGGAACTAAGATCCCACCTGCCGCGGGGCAACTAAGCCCACACTCCACAACTAAGAAGACCAAGTGCCGCAACTACAGAGCCCACATGCTCCTGAGCCCATGCGCCACAACTAGAGAGAAGCCCGTGCGTTGCAACGGAGAGCCTGTGTGCTGCAACTAAGACCCGACGCAGCCAAAAAAGAAAAGAATACCTATCTTGTCAACTCTAAGCTAGGGTGACTGTGAATTTAAAAGGAGGCCAAAATCCACGCAAATGTGCTTTAAAATGTTGAGCCACTCTGTGGAATTGGAAGGTATTTTTATTATCATGAGTCTGTGGTTACCTGAGCCAGTCTGCGATCTACCCATCTTGAGTAAGAGTGACCACAGCTATTTGAATAGTAAATAATACCTGGGGCCTATTAGCTAAAATAACCTTGACAGGGTGGAAAAGTAAGGAGACGGGAATCAGAAAGTGTTCTTCCCTGGATCGAGGCTGAGCCCTCGCAGGCTCTTAGGGCGAGGAAAGTTAAGAGTCTCAGAGCGGCCCGCAAGCTAAACGGGGAATCAATAATGTTGTCTCTGGCAACAGTGAGGTTAGTGTGATCCATAAACAGAAGCATGGTTTGTCTGAACCTTGGGATCATTGTGCTGGATCCGAGGAGGGTGTCAGCATGAAGAAGAGTAGAGGTGACCCTGGAATTGACATTGTCCAAGTGCCGGGGGTGGGAGGCGGGGGACTGCAGAGGAAACCCCTTGTAACCTGCACATTTTCCAGATGAAAACACTGAGGCCCAGCCATGCTGAGTGAGTTACTCAGCAACCAGTGATGTCCTGGTGGAGCCCACGGGGGGCCCAAGGTCTTGGGTCACTTCCAAGTCTGTTCCTTGTGTGTTTAGGTCAGAAGAAATGCTGGTGGGGACTTAAAGGACAATAAAGACCACCATGCCATTATAATACCCCCAAACTAACAACAATCCTCTGTTACCATTTAATGCCCAGACCCTCTGTCTTTACGGTTGGATTATTCCAGGCAAAAACGAAACTTCTCTCCCGAGCCCCACGTTGCACTTGGTGGATAGGTCTCTTTAGTCTGTTTTCATCTGTAAAAGTTTTCCTTCCCTTTTTTATGCTATTCATTAGTTTAAAACAAGAAAACCTGGGTTATCTGGCCTGTTGAGTTTGCCACCTTATAGTTCTAACTGATTGTTTCCAGGTGGTGATTCTGAACGTGCCCTGCCCCCCACCATTGCCTGTCGTCCCTGTAAACTCCAGAGCTTGATTCAATTCGGGCTCAGCGTTTGTAGCAGCACTCCTTTGTAGGTGGTGGCCTGTGCTTTCTCCACTGCACCCCATCAGGAGGCTCACAATGTCATGGCAGGTGGTATCTGTCAGAATTACACACCGTGGCATTTAAAAGGGGAACAGTTACATGTCATTCTACATTTGTCCAAACCCATAGAGTGTACAACACCAAGACTGAACCCTAAGGTGAACTGTGGACTCTGGGTGATAAAGATGTGTCAGTGTAGATTCATCACTCTCTGTACATATGTACCACTTGGGTCGGGGGTGTTGATGTGGGGAGGCGGTGTGTACAAGGGCCAGGGGTTATAGGGAAGTCTCTGGATTTTCCCCTCAGTTTTGGTGTGAACCTGAAAGTGCTCTAAGAAAGAAAGTGTACTTAAGAAAGAAAAAAAAAAAGTGAAACAATTGCTTTATAATAATCCAAGATGGGGGCGCTGGAGCTGATGAGGAAGGGAGAGTGATGAAACAAGAATGGTAAATAATGGCTGTTGCAGCTGGGCAGTGCGTACACGCTGTTCATGGTACCAGTCTCTTTACTTGTGTATTTGAGAATCGTTAACAAAAATTCAGTTACTGCTGAGATGCCCCTAAGAAGATGTGGCAGACATAGTTGGTTGTTTCTAACCCATGGTTCATCCCCTGCTACCCCTTCTTTCTCTTTCCTCGGAGCATCTTAATTCTGTTAAGTAAAGCTCCCTCGGCTACCTGGCCAGGTGTGGCAGTGGCTTCAGCCCCAGGAGCGAGGCCCTTCGTTCTCTGCCTCAGCTGCCACTTGCAGTGCTGGCTGCTTCGGGGGACGGCCCAGCTTGAGCATTCAACAGAGGAAATGCTCGAAAAAATCTCTCATGTTTACTCCTGTCTTTAATCTTCACAACAAACCAATGAGAATATTACCATCCCTACTTTACAGATGATCGTGAGGCTTAGACAAGTCACAGAGCCCAGGGTCACAAGCCAGGAGGCTGAGGTCTGCGCAGTAGCACCAAAGCCCATGTTCTTAGCCACGCTAATGCTGCACTCCCAGGTCTGGCATTGCACCATTTCACTGAATTTTCTCTTTAGCTTGGTTGAATTTCAGAAGAATTTGTGATTAGGGGACAGACTTTTGGGGAACAAGAAATAGAATTTTGACATTGGAAAGACCCTCTACCCTACGGTGATACTTTCCACATTTTTCTGACTGTAAGATCTAGAATGTTAAAATGCAGATTCTAGAGAGGCCCCTGATAACCTACTTTTTTAACAAGACATCTTCCTCCCCGACGTGAGTCTCACAGTCAAGCAAGTTAGAAAAATCTCTATACCTCCCAGCGTTGAACATAGGCCCAGACAGAGCAGATTTCCAGACAGAGTGGGTTTATTAAATCTAAGCAAGAGAAAGGGATCTTGAAGTTCAGCTGATGCCCCATCACCCACAGACACGGTGCAGCCAGTCCTGATGACACATACAGTGGATCCATTTAGAGGCGGGTCCATCCAGGGCACCACAACCTCTCGCAGGGGCCAGGCCATCCTGCCTGCACCTGGTAACTAACCACCTGGGAATGAACCTTGCCCCTCAGCCCACAGCTGATTGGACACCTAACTAGGCTGCCCCAGTCAAATCCTTTCTCCCAAGAATTTTAAATTAAATTCTGGTTGCTGGGCACCAGCTCTATAAATTCACACGAGATTACGGTCAGTAAAGAGAGAGAAAGAGGAAGAAGCGAGATGGAGAGGAAGAGGGAGGGAGGGAGGAGGGGGCGGAAACAAAAAACGGGCAAGTGGAGAGAAAAGGGAGAAAGAGTTTAGCGGGTTAAATAGTGGCCCTCAAAAGATGCCTATTCACCCAGAACCTCAAAACGGGACCTTGCTTGGAAAGGCGTTTTTGCCGATGTAATTAAGTTAAAAGATCTAAGGATGAGATGACCCTGGGACTAGGGTGGGCCCTAAATCCAGTGCCTGGGGTCTGTATCTGTGAAAGGGGAGCGAGTTTTGACACACAGAGGGGAAGGCCATATGAAGACAGGGCAGGGATTGGGGTGATGTGTTTAGAA
>NW_006772616.1:3569734-3597611 GCF_000442215.2 Lipotes vexillifer | reverse complement strand
GATAAACGCAGGGCAGGCATTGGGGTGATGTGTTTAGAAGCCAAGGAATGCCCAGGATTGGCCATCAGAAACTGGGAGAAAAGCGAGGAACCAATTCTCTTTCAGAACCTTCGGAAGGAACCACCCCATGGGCACCTTGATCTTAGACTTCCAGCCTCCAGAACTGGGAGAGCATCAGTTGCTACTGTTTTTAGCCATCAAGTTTGTAGTGACTTGTCATGACAGCCCTGGGAAACCGATTGGTCTTTGGAGATGCAGAGGAGGGGGGAAAGGGCTGGGAGGGAGAGGGAGGGGAGGGCAAGGGAGGCAGGCACGGGGCAGGGGAGGGGAGAAAGAGGAGCGAGAACCAAGCACCAAGCAGGGTTGCAGGGAGCAGAGGGAGAGAGGCTATGCCGCCCCCTCGGCCCCTCCCCAGTGTCTGTGCCCTTCGATGTCCTGGGTCACTTGAGGATTCGGCCTGAGGTTCCCAAGGTGTCCCCTGCATCCTGACATGACACCCTCACCCCCCCCCAGGTGTCTTTGAGAGGGTGTCTGCTCCCCACACCCTGGCCCCGTGGCGAGGGGTGCACAGCTGCACCTGAGCCCTCACCTGGGCACCCAGGCTGGCCCTGGGAGCGCGAACAGGGAGGCTGACAGCGGCCAGGTGCCTGGGATGGGGGTCGCTGCAGCGAGCTGTGCACGTGGGATGGGTGGGGGACCGGCTGCTCTTCGCTGGATGACGCAGCCCCACGAAGTCCCCCCATCCCTCCCTGGCACTCCTCCCTGGCACTCCAGTGGCCTCCTGGCCAGGTGGCTTTCTGGGACCGTTTCGATGATGATGAGCCCCCTGCCTCCTGCTGGTCAGCCCCACCGAGGGCTCGGTGGCCCCCTCTGCAGCTGGTGCCATCAGGGTCAGGGTCCTCAGGAGGGTGGCGGGTTGGAATTTCTCCCACGCCTGCTGGAACGCTCCAGAACAAAGGCATTGGGGCACACGCTTGAGGGGTTTTCAGAGCCCAAGGTCCCCTTTCACTCTCTCATGCAGTGTAATTTTTTATTGATGATAAAAAATAAAAATTCTAAAATAATAAGAAATGATGATTTTAAAAAAATAATGAAACCCTTCCTGAGTGCCAGGCACCACGCTAAGTGCTTTACAGCCAGCTCCGTGGATTCTCCCAACAGGAATTGGGGTTGCTGTGACGCCCCCCCCCCATTGAAGGGAGAAGCTGAGGCGGATCAGGGTGGCAAAGACCCTGCCCAGGGTCCCCAGCAGGAGGACAGATGGGATTGGAACCACGGGCTGCCTGCTGTTTACCTGCTGTGCTCCTTGCACGTATCCTGAATGAGGAGAATCCCCAGAGCTTTTTCACACTCTCCTTTGTTAGTGAAACCACAGCAGATTTTTCTTGGTGTTTTCCTTAGGAGAACAAGGGCCTGAATGGTTCTGAGCCGGGTTCCTCAGCCCCAGCCGCGTCGCTCTGCGCCTGCTCACCGAGTGGGAAGAGGGGGGCTAGAGTTCTGCTTCACTCCGACGTGGAGGTCTGGAAGACAAAGCCCAGACGTGAGGTGGTTTCTCCCCTTCGCTCTGCTCCTCACAGACTTCCTGGGGTCCAGGTTGGATCCCACCCCAGTCGCCCCGAGCCCTCCTGCCAGCCTGTAACTCTCCCACTCCCCCATCCCAGCCTTGCTGGGGCCATGGTGGTGTCACCCGTGGTTTCCCACACGGAGTTTGGAGGTGGCTGGGGGGGTGTGGTTGGGGGCGGGAGCCAGGCTGGAGGTCTGGAGGCAAAGCTGCTCTGGTTGTTGGGGTCGGGCGGTGGGTCCTGGAAGAGCCCGCCTCACGCTCTGGGCCTCCCTGTCCTTGTCTAACAAATTGAGATAATATCCACCTCCAAATCTGCACTGTAATTACATGCTGTTTGTTGCACGTCAGTTATACTTTAACAATGCGATTTTCAAAAGCACAATACTCTATTATTTGGGGAAGCACACTTAGGTACCTTCAAAGAAGCAAGGAAGTGCTTACCCAAGGGGGAGGGAGAAGCTTGCGGCAGGATGGGTCCTGGAGGCTCTGGAGTGGAAACTCACCTTACTCACCTTGCTGGTGGTTCAGTAGCTGTTTGTGGGTCATGCTTTTTGAAGATTTGTGTTTATGCTTTTGGTGTTTGTCGGTTCAGATGCTGTATTTTACAACTTTAAAAGGGTTACAGGGGACTTCCCTGGTGGCGCAGTGGTTGAGAGTCCCCCTGCCGATGCAGGGGACACGGGTTCGAGCCCCGGTCCGGGAAGATCCCACATGCCGCAGAGCGGCTGGGCCCGTGAGCCGTGGCCGCTGAGGCTGCGCGTCCGGAGCCTGTGCTGCGCAACGGGAGAGGCCACAGCAGTGAGAGGCCCGCGTACCGCAAAAAAAAAAAAAAAAGGGTTAACAAAATAATGAAATTGGCCTCCCGGGATGGTGGGAGCATTCTTTGAGATGTGCATTTGGCGTCCTGGCACATAGTAGGTGCCCAGTGAACAGGGCATGAGTCCAGTGACCTGCCCTTCCCGGGTCCTCATTCAGCCCAGGGACAGCTCAGCAGGTGGTCAGGCCCAAAACCCCGAGGAGCCCACCAAAGAGAAGAGGGGCTAGGAAGAGAGGAGTTATTGACAGATTCATGGGACAGTGAGAAATGTATTAAGAGTTGTCTGCATCCCAGCCCAAAGTAGTTTCAGAAAGGAGCTGTTCTGATGGCTTTTGTGTTCCTTGTTTATTCATTCCTTCCACAAATATTTACCGATCACCTGCCATGTGATGGGCAAGGTGACAGCTGAAGGGGATACTGTGGTGGGCAAGACAGAGCCCCTCCTCTCGGTGCTTCCAGGCTGGTAGAGCAGCGGACGTTGAAACGGACAGATTCCACCCGTGGCGGTCGTGAAGGAGAGAGGACGTGCAGGGCGCTGGCTGAGCAGGTAGGACGGCCACCTCGCCTAGTCTTTCATTTTCATTTTGGGGACACGGTGGTGCCAGAAAAGTCTTCCTGAAAGAGGCGACATATATACTGAGCCCTAGAATTACCTGGTCTAGCACGTTCTAGACAGGGAAAAAGAATGTGCAAAAGCCCGGAGGTGGGAAGGAGAGGGTGGAGACTTGACTGTAAAAATATTTAGGTGGCTGGAGTGCCTGGGAGGGGGCGGGGGGGTGTCGCTGGGGGGAGGAAACCAGAAAGGGGAGTCAGGGTTCGTTCATGAAGGGCTTTCCCTGCCTGGTAAGGAGTCCGGAAAGTGTAGAGTCGAGGCGTTTTGTCGTCAGCTTTGCATCTTGGAAGAAGCGTGGCAGCTGCCATCTCTGTTAGAAGTGGATATGGCTGCTCTGGGCCAGCGAGGCCAGCCTCCCACTCTGGAACAGGAGCCGACCTTCTCAGGAGAGTGGCCCTCACCCTCCTACCAAGGCCGCTTTTTTGTCAAAGGACCAGGGAAGCCCGTTTCTGCCCAACTCTGAGAGAACTCCCACTCTCAGGGCATCGTGGATGACAAGTCTTGGAGGACTGGGGACTCTCGTTGTTGGTGCAGGGAACTCGCCTGCAGCGCCTGGCCCGGTGCCCTTCATGAAGCAGGAACTCAAACAATGCTTGCTGATGAGCTACTGAGGCTGCCGCCGCCTTGCTTTAGTTTTTAATTTCTGGGACTGTGATGGACTGAGGAAGTAAGACTCCTAGGTACGCTGCACTACTGAAACCTAAAACTCTAAATGTCCATTTGTTTTGTGGTCAACATTTAACTGTCTAGCTGGTGGAAGGCTCATTTCTCAAAGAGGATTCTTGGCTCAGATGTGATTAGTGAGAATGAGGGTCACACACAGAGCATGTTAAAATGCAGATTCCTAGGACCCCCCCCCCATTTCCTCTGGGAATTTTAATTCAGTAGGTATATCAGTCACTTTTGGCTTGGTTATGCTGCAGTAACAAATAACTCCTCACATCTCAGTGGCTTGTAACAAGAAAAAGTTTTGTTTCTTACTCACAGTGCATGTTGACCGTAATGTGAAACAGTAACATTTTTATCAGTTAGTATGCCATACTTTCTTCACTTAAGGACACGGACTGAAGAAACAGCCCCTATAGGGGACACGCTACTCTTGTATCAAAGGTGAATAATCATCTTAGAGGAAAGAAGGAGCGAATGATTTGGTAACAGTAATAATTTCTGGACAGGTGGTCTGGGATGGCACCTGGGACTATGCATTTTTAGTAGTATTTGCAGGTGAATCTGCTGCAGGAGCTCTGATGGCCACACTTTGAGGATCTCTGGGCGATCACATGTTAGGATAACAAGAGACATCGGTCTGGACTAGTTTCTCAAAGTGCAGAGTTGGGCAGTTTCCTGTCTCTCTGCCTGACACTTTAATCTTTCACTGCTCCCTTTCTCTTTTTACTGTTTTATCTTAGCAGCCTTCTGGGCTCTGAATCCTGCACATTTAAGCCTTTCGTCTTAGATCTTTCTGTCATACCTCCAGCTTTGTTTTCTGCTAAACAACACAATAAATCTGGTTTCAAAAAGTAATGCGTGTGAATGGGCTTGCATGCATTTGCGTGTTCTCCCTGCCTGAGTAGGTATTTGCGTTTTAACCAGGTTATTTTCATGGCGCAGAGCTCCTGAAATGATGAGAATTTCATGAATGATGAGAATTTCAGGGACCTTAACCAGTCGTAATGGGTGGTGATATTAGGGTCCTGTTCTCCAGCCTCCCTCCCCCACGGATGGTGCATCTCTCTGCTCCCTTGTGATTATCTCTGGCGCTGTGTCTGCCACCTGGTGTTACAATAATCTATTCAGATCTGTCTCCCTTGCTAGATGATGAGGTCCTTGAGGGCAGAAGCTTTGAGTTCTTCTATCCCCTGCATGCAAAAATGTTTAATGAATGAATGCATGTTTGTTTCTTGCATATCATTGCAACCCACTCTTGGAGCATTTTTTAAATTGGCTTTTTTTTTTTTTTTTTTGGCTCATGTCCTCGCATCTCTTTCCGATTCCTTAGAACTGCACTTTCCAATATGGTAGCCATCAGACACATGCTACTGAGCTGTTGAACTGTGGCTACTCTGAACTTACATGTAAAACACTAGATTTAAAGCACTGGATTTCAGAGACGTACGTAGCACAATAAAAATGTAAAATATCTCATTGTACTTAAATATCTAATCAATATCCCATTCATAGTTTTTTTTTTTTTTTTTTTTTTTTGGCGGTACGCGGGCCTCTCACTGTTGGTGGCTTCTCCCGTTGCAGAGCACAGGCTCCGGACACGCAGTCTCAGCGGCCATGGCTCACAGGCCCAGCCGCTCCGCGGCATGTGGGATCTTCCCGGACCGGGGCACGAACCCGTGTCCCCTGCATTGGCAGGCAGACTCTCAACCACCGCGCCACCAGGGGAGCCCCATAGTTTTATATCGATTATAGGTTATAACGCTATTATTTAGGTTATATTTAATTAAAATATTATTAAAATTAAATTATTATTTAATATTTAATTATTAAAATGGTTAAAACTTATTTTCTCTTACTTTGTTTCATGCAGCTACCAGAAAATTTTTAATTGCATAATGTGGCTTGCGTTATATTTCTATTTAACAGTGCTGCCTTAGAGAATTCTGAATTTCCCAGTTACATCTGCAAGTTTTCTTTACTTCCCTGGGGAGTAATTCACTTAAGTCCAGAAGCAGGAACTTATTTCAAGGAGCAAAGGAGCACCTGACAGTAGCTTTTCCTCTCTTAGCCTTCAATTCCCTTGAACATGGGTTTTTTCTTCCAATTCTCCCGTGGAGAGGATGCCATCAACCTGAAAATTCCAGCAGCTCAGTCCTGCTTGAGCCAGAGCATTGTTTCTGTCAGCATCAGGTCTGTAGCAGAGGTTCTTTTTAGTCCTGGTTGGCTGAGCAGGTCTTTTTCCTAAGCCCGAAAATCCCTATTGTGGGATGACTTCATAAGTAAGGCCGACAGGCATGAAGAAGTTAGAGGAGGCAAGTGCAGTTCTGCTAGGAACCCCTTTAGGGGGTGGGGCTCACACTGACTGCCTGGAAGCAGGAGGGGGCTTCCAGGGCGGGAGTGTGTTGATTCTTGATCTGAGTGCTGGTTCGGTGGGTATGGAAAGTCACAACTTTATGAAAAGTCAGCAAATGGTACATACATTTATGATTTGTTCTCTTTTCTGTAGGTATGTTTATACTTCATTAAAAACTTTACATAGTAAGACAAATAGAATATGAGTAAAAGTCTCAAAAGATACAAAAAGGAGAGAGAATTAAAGCCCTGTGAAAATAAGTCTCTAGGACAGACTATGAAAAGATCTTCCATTGTTTCATTTTTAAAACGTGCCACATATAATAAATAACATTAAATACAGCGTTTGTGACAGATGCTTAAGATGGCCCTGTGATCCACCTGTGGTTATGTCCTGTGTGATGCTCTCCAGTGAGTGTGGGCAGGGCTTGTGACTTGCTTCTAACCAGTAGAACACAGCGTGATGACAGAACGTACATGATTACAGTACATAGATGTTGCTGCAGTCTCTGCATCCCTTATTGGCTTGGAGGAAGCAAGAATCCAGGTTGGGGATTCTTGTAGGCATGAAACCCCATGTGGCCCTCTAGGAGTTGAGGATGGCCTCTGACCAACAGTTAGCAAGAAACTGAAACCTTCAGTCTTAAACCACAAGGAGCTGATTTCTGCCAACGACCTGAAGGAACTTGAAAGCAGCTCCTTCCCCAGTCGAGCCTCTAATGAGACCTGAGCCCTGGCTGACATGTTGATTGCACCTGGTGAGACCCTAGACAGAGGACCCAGCTATGTGTCCAGGACTCCGGACACATAGAAACTGCGAGCAAATAAACGGGCATTGTTTTAAGCTGTGAAGTTTGTCTTAATAATGTTATGCAATAATAGAAAACAATGATGGCATTAAAGAAAAAAAAAACAGCCCAGCACCAGACATGCAGTGGGTTATCAGCTGAAGTTTGTTGAAAGAACCCTAAGACATGAGGTCTCTCTCCTTCTCTCTCTCTGTCTCTATTTCTCTCCCTCTTCCCCCCCCTCTCTCTCACATACACACACACGCACACAACACACACACACCTCATGTGTGACCTCATGCATGACCCCTATGGATGATTTCTTGTGGAAGGGGAAAATCTTTTTGAGAATAACTTTTAAAAAATGAAATTAATATATATTCATTGTAGAAATTTTAGAAAGTACAGATTAGGAAAAAGAATATAAAACCACCAATTTCTTCACTGAACATGTACTAATTTTGTAATATCCATAAGTTATCATTATTGACATATAGAAAGATGACATTGATTTTATGCATTTATAAAAATAGTAGTTGTTCATTGTAACAAAGTCTGCAAAACATAAAAAAATAAAATGAAGAAACTCAAGTCATCAGTAATCCTCCTCACAGAGATAATCCCTGTTAGTGTAGTTTTATGTCATCTATGTACATGTGCATATTAGTCTGCTAGGGCTCTCGTAACAAGATACCATAGACTGGGTGGCTTAAACAACAGAAATGTATTTTCTCAGAGTTCTGGAGGCTGGAGGTCTGAGATCAGGGTGGTTGGGCTCTGGCGAGAGCCCTCTTCTGTGTTTGTAGACGGGACAGCTGCCTTCTCACTGTGTGCTTGCATGGTGGAGAGGGAGAGTGAGCTTTCTGGTTTCTCTTCTTAGGAGGAACTAATCCTGTTGTATCAGGGCCCCAATCCTATGATCTCACTTAACCCTAATTACCTCCCTGTAGGCCCTGTCTCCCAATACAGTCACATGGGATTAGGCCTTCAACATATAAATTTTGGACAGACAATACAGTCTATAGCAGTGTGTGTACAATTTTTAAAAATCAAAAGTTGGATTCTACTCTGTTCCCACTTATCAATATATCCTCTTTTCTCCCATGATTCTATACTGCCCTCCACTGTTTTTATTGGTTGCATAGTATTCCTGCGTAATAGCTGCATAATGGCTATATGAAGGTACCATTAGTTGTTTAACCAATCTGGTATGGATATTTAGATGGTTTCTAACTCTTTTCCGTCACAATTGACAGGGGAGTTGATATGCTTTTAGTTTAACATGCTTTGTGTATATATGTGATTAATTCCTTCCAGATAGATAGAAGGCATCACCTTGAAGAATTTATCAAAAAGGAGCCCCCGTATCTTTGCCTTTTTTCTAAGCTGTGTGCTGGCAGAAAGGCAGATATTATTTGGAGTTTGGATCTTGGGTTTTCCCTGTTGTTCTAGAAGCCTTGGGGCTCAAGGAAGCAGTGTTATCAAGGAGCCACTGAGCTACCCAGGGGGCTCTGTGTAAGGAGGAGCTTCCAGAAAACCCTTGGCATGCAGGTGCTTTGTGCCCTGAGGCCATGTGGGGTGGGGGGTGGGGAGGGTATGTCATGGAGGCTGAGTGTTATCTTACAAATTAGAGAAGGAACTGGCGAGGGTATGTTAGACCCTTACCCTGTGTTCTAGATTACGGGGAGAAGGGAAGACAGAAGGGAAACCATGCCAGCAAGCGTGTGGCCAGGCACAGGTAGCTGGTGATGTTGGGTGGTATTAAGGAGATGCTCTTTGGCCAAGACCACCCTTCCTTGGGAAGGGCAAAGGTGGAGAGAATGAAACTAAGGAATACGTTGTAGTCAGACTTTGGCTAGGTTTTCCTTCCCAGTATTCATTCCCCATTCTTGCGATAACAGGATCCTGACTCTCCTTTGGGGACCAGCCCTCGCCCACTCTCTGACCAGGGGTTGGCATGAAACCAGGCCTGACCAGTCCATCAGCGGGTGCAGTGACAGGCTTGTGACTAGACCTGGCCAGAGGAGGCCTCCCAGGACGCCTGCCTGGTGTGAGAAATGAAGGGCTCCATTTATCTCCTCTGGTAGAACGTAAGCCTGGAGCTGCCAGTGGTGGTGCTCATTACTCAAGGATGCAGGGAAGCAGAAGTGAGAAACGCAGAAACAGTGAGTCTTGATGGGATTGTTGGAGTTCCCGGTTGCAGCCATGCCTGAAGCATCCTAAGCAAATGCACCTTCCTCCTCTCCTTAACCCCTCCCCATGTGCCCCCCTGCTAGCCCTTTGTTCTTTAAGCCACTTTGAATTGGATTTCTATTTTACTGGCAGGCAAAAGGGCCCTGAGTAAAATACCTTTCTATTTAACTAGAGCTCCCACTGCATCTCAGTGCAGAGCTCTGGTGAACTCTGCTGCAGAAACTTGTTTTCCAAGTTCATTGGACACCTAGGACCAAAGCAGCCCACACGTGAATCTCCAGTCCTGCCGCTGCGATGAGAGGGAAGGGCAGACCCACGCTTGAGTGAGAGGAGAGAGAGGGAGGGAGAGAACATCGGTCCAGAGGCGGAGTAAGGGTGGGAGAAGGACGAACACGCGAAGAGACAGAACTGGATGGAGTTGTCCTGGCTCCTTGTGCTCAGCCACACGGAAGGAGATGAGGGGAGGCCACACCCATGTGTGCATATGCCTGTTGGAAGTCACTGTGTGCCCCATTATGCCTTTGGGGATGGTGGCTCAATACGATCTTTTTTTTTTTTGCCGTACGCGGGCCTCTCACTGCTGCGGCCTCTCCCGTTGCGGAGCACAGGCTCCGGACGCGCAGGCCCAGCGGCCATGGCGCACGGGCCCAGCCGCTCCGCGGCACGTGGGATCTTCCCGGACCGGGGCGCGAACCCGTGTCCCCTGCATCGGCAGGCGGACTCTCAACCACTGCGCCACCAGGGAAGCCCTTAATACGATCTTTGAATTAGACCCAAACCTGCATCCCTGCTCCATGGGACGGGGTGGGAGGAGGTCATTAGCTCCGCTCAGCCAACAAACTTTATGGGCAAGAGGCCGGTAGAGAATATGGCTTAGGCGATGTCATCAGTTCTAGTGACTAGATCTTGTCATCCCCTCAGAAAGGGCTGCCTACTCCAGAGACTCTGTCCTCCTGGTGACTCAGTTTCTCAGTCCCTCCTACTCTTTTTGTCTCACCCCATGACCTTTGCTTCTTTACCTCTTGCCCTGTGTGCCCCCAGCGAGTAAGCTCTAACCCAGACAGTGAGCCACTGTCCACCACAGAGCTTCTCTACCGGTCAGAGTTCCTGCACTGGGCCTCCTCATTCCTTGGGTTCCCTTATGCCTACAGATGCCATATGGGAGCTCGTAGGTCTGATCAGACTGCAGGCAGGCGGCAGTGGTGGGAGGTGCTCACGTGATGCCCTTACGGCTTCAAATGGGATAGAGTGGCTTTTTCCCTCAAAGCAGAAAATCTCGAGAAGATTCTAGAATCCTTCCCGTGGTTCATCTCTCCTAACGCAAGTTGAAAGAACACACATAATTTTGTCTCTGTGTCTGAGAGAGGGAACGTGTATGAGCGTGCAGACATTCAGAACGTTTGACATCAGGCTCCTCTCCCCTTACACATTTCCCTTTCCTCACCCCCACCCCCACCCCCTTGTCAAGTAGCCTCTAATCGTGGGAGCTGGACTGCGTTGCCTAGGCTACAGGTGCTTTCTATCAGTCTCAGCTTCCCTTCAGCCATTAAAGGGCCCTTTCCCGGAAGGTCGGCCACTAGCCAGCAGTTTTAGGCACACATGCTAGAGGATGCTCCTGGCCAAAGGTGGCCTCGACCCCAGGCCCTCCCGCCTGTCATGGCAGGGCACTGAAGAGTCCCCACGTGGCCATTTCACCCCGAGTTGGAAAGATGGAAGAGAACTCACCTTTTTGAGTCACCTTCTTTTACTTTGCTTGCAGGGTCGGTTCCCAGAGTGTGGTCCTTGGATCCGCAGCAACCAGGAAAGGCAACCTGTCAAAAAGGCACGTTCTCAGTTTCCACCCCAGACCTAGTAGGTCAGAAGCTCTGGAGGTGAGGCCCAGTGATCTGTTTTAAACAAGCCTTCCAGGTGATTCTGATACTGGCTAGACTCTGAGAACCGGTGGTTGACAGCATGGTTTCAGAGGGTTTGGGTTTGTGCAGTAAAAATGTTCACAGCTGCTGATGTTAACTGAGGCTGTTACCTGTGCCCGCCTCTTAGTTAAGCACTTTATATGTATCATCTAGTGTAAGGTTCTCATCTTGACTCAACAGTAGAATCCACGAGAATCTTTTGAAAAATACTGATGCTTGGGCCCATCTCTAGATAAACAGAATCAAATCAGCTCTAGTTACACAGAATTAGAGTGCCTGGTGGAGATCCAGACCCAGTGAGCGTTCTTTAAACACTCTGAGGTGATTCCGATTCACAGGGAGGGTTGAAAAGCATACTTCTGGCCATCTCTCTGACACCTTGTAGCTGTGACTTGTGGAAAATTCCAATGCTCAGCCCCCTGCTTACAGCCTTGATTTTTGCATCTGAAAAATGGGGGTGATGATTCCTACCCTATTGCCACCCAAGACTGTTATGTGGAATAAATGAAATAAAAGATACGAAAGCTGGGCTTCCCTGGTGGCGCAGTGGTTGAGAGTCCGCCTGCCAATGCAGGGGACGCGGGTTCGTGCCCCGGTCCGGGAAGATCCCACATGCCGCGGAGCGGCTGGGCCCGTGAGCCATGGCCGCTGGGCCTGCGCGTCCAGAGCCTGTGCTCCGCAACGGGAGAGGCCACAGCAGTGAGAGGCCCGCGTACCGCCAAAAAAAAAAAAAAAAAAAAAAGATACTTAATCTTCTTGTAACTGCTCGTAAAATTGTAAACAAGACGAGTTTGAAGCCCCAGCTCAAGTGCAGTGGGAAACCCAGCATTTCTCTCAGCAGGTTGGTGGGGAACAGTGTTGGAGGTGGGGACGCCCTTCCCCTAACTCGCCTTGGCTCTGACTTTCAGTTTAGATTTACTTCATCTTTGCCTACGGCACGTCCCCACCCCAGCCCAGTCCTCCTCTCCCCAAACTTATACCAACTCAAGCTCAAGGCTATGTATAGGACAGACTGTGCTGAAGGGTCCGGACAACATCAAGGGCTTATAGGAGGCCAGAGCAAACATCTTAAAACTGTTAGTTTTTATATCATTCCCACCTCCAGGGGCTGGTTGCTGTTTCTCTTCTCCATTTGGGCTCCAGCCGCCCACCATCTTGGTACCCATCCCCTCCCCTCCCCTCCCCAGCTTCCAACCTCCGGACTCACCTGCTCATTTCGCCTGCCGTGTTCTTTAACTATTTCTTTGTCACATTTCTATCCCAACCCTGCCTTACCCAGAGGGATAGCGTTCTACAACCGCTTGTTTCATGAAGGCATTTTTTTGTTTGTTTGTTTGTTTTGGGTGTTGTTTTTTTCTTTACATTTTTTAAATTGGAATATAGTTGATTCACAGCGTTGTGTTACTTTCTGCTGTACAGCAAAGTGAATCAGTCACACATATACATGTATCCACTCTTGCTTAGATTCTTTTCCCATGTAGGTCATTACAATGTATTGAGTAGAGTTCCCTGTGCTTTACAGCAGGTCCTTATTAGATACCTCTTGTATACGTAGTCGTCAAGGCGTTTTGCTGAACAAAAACACTTGTCTCCTGGAAGAGCTTTTCTCTTCTTTTCCCCAATGTTCAGAGTTCATATCTTAGATTTTCGCCTTGCTGGTAGTTGACCTTAGAGGGTACCTCTTGCTACTCCAGATGTGGTCCATGAACTAGTACCATCGCCATCAACTGGGAGTTTTTACAAGAGGCAGACGCTCAGGCCAGCCCAGGACATCCCGAATAAGGATCTGCATTTTAACAAGGACTCCAGATGAATCATTTGCACGTTAACGTCTTGGAAGCCGCATTCTAACATCTCTGAGCCTCAGCTCCCTGGCCTGTGTAAAGTAGAGCTAATACCTGGGGTGGGGGTGGAGGTGAGGGCTGTGAAAATGACACGAGATAATATATGCAAACATAAGCACGTCTTGGAGAGCCTTCAGTAAATGGTAGCTTTTATTATTATTAGCCGTTCAGCTGTTAACAGCTCTATTCCTGCATGCAGGATTGTTATTCTAACCCAAAATAGAACCTCTCAGGATGCCAGGACCCTCAGGGTACAGGGATCGCTCTGTTCTGGGGCTGGTGGAGGGGAGTTGGGAGGATGTAAGCCCTGAGGTTTCAGGACTTCATTGTGGGGGAAGGGAGAGATCAGCCTGGCCAGCTGCTAAGCAAACAACCGTGGTTCACGTATTTTGGCTCTGCAAACTCACGTCTGCGCGGTTGGGTGTGCTGGGGGTGATGCACAGCCATGGGAATCAATGCACTGGATCTTCTTGGTGTGACATGTTTACTCATGGCAAGTAATTGAAAGCATCATTTGCATGTTAAAAAGGGATCTGGAGAGAGGATGTACAGCATGGTTCTATTTATGGCAAGTTTTACAACAGAAAGGTGATAAAAATCAGAATATCGCTTGCTTGTTGGAGGGCGGGGGGATTGACTGGAAGGGGGCTTGAGGGAACTTTCCAGGGGATTGGAAACGTCCTAGATCTTGATTGGTGTGGTGGTGATATTTGTCAAAATGCATCAAACTGTACCTTGAAATTTTAATTCATTTAAAACAGAAATGGGGAACAGGAGGGAGAGATCACAGGACGCCCCATTTTCTCTGTCTGGGAATTAAGCAGACCCTCAACACCGAAGGCCCTCTGCCCTAAGCCCAACCTTAGCCAATCACCTACAGGCTGGGGCCAGTGTAGACAATGCCCAGGGCCAGTGTAGACGGACTGGGTGAAATCCTCAATCACACTTGCCCAGGGGCCTCGGGGTTGTATTCCCAGCAGGCCTGGACTCTGGCTCCTGCATCTCAGTGAGAAGGAGTCTGAGAGGAATTCCGTGGCAGTCCAGTGGTTCCCTGGCCGCTGCTAAGCAAAGGGGACTCTGCGCTTCCACTGCAGGGGGCCCAAGAATGATCCCTGGTTGGGGAACTAAGATCCCATATGCGGCACTACACGGTGCAGGCAAAGAGAAAGAGAGAAAAAAAGAGGGGGTGGGGGAGGAAGGATGGAAAGAAAGAAAGGGAGAGAGAGAGAGGAAGGAGGGAGGGAGGGAAGGAAGGAGGGAAGGGGGAAGGAAGGGAGGGAGGAAGGAGAGTGGAAGAGGAAGGAATGTGACACTGAACAAGTTAATAAATTTAATAGATTCTGCTTTAAATTAATTGATATAATAAAATTTAAAATGGAAAAATGGAAAAAAAAATATACTGACCTTAACAGTTTTACTAGCCTTTCCCCTTTCTCTGTCTCTTCCCCTCTCAGGATCCTTCAACTTTTCAATGTACAATTTATCAACACAAACAGGAGGGGGAAGGAGGGAGGGAGGGGGAAGGAGGGAGGGAAGGAGTCTAAGAGGACAGAGTCCGTCCTAGCCCGCACAGCCTGTGGCTTCTGTTTGTTCCCAATTTATGATGGCACAGCCCACTCTGGGTTTCCCTGTGGATTGGGAATATTTCCCAGGGTGCTGCTCTGCCCCTCCTTGGGCACAAGTCCCCCACGTTTTCCTCTCCAGGCTGCTGGCCTTGCCCTGTCACTCCATAAACTTGGCATGAGGCAGTCACCGCCAGGCAGGGCTGTCTTCCACTTGGCACCTTGTTCAGTGTCTGCACCTTGGTGTACAGAGGAGCCCTGAATTCCCTGCCCTCCCGCCCTTTGTGTCCTAGTCCGTCTCCCAGCTCTGGCGAACACCCCGGAGACCATACTTTATCCTAACATGGGCCTTTCTTCACCTCAGAGTCTTGGCCCTATAAGGAGGGTATTTTCTCTTCCTTAAGTCTTGATTTCCGGTCTCAGGATTAACCTCTTCCTGGGAGAATTAACAGTGGGATGTCTACTCTTTACAGAAAAACTCCACTTCCGCCCTCAGTGGGAAAAACCCCAGAGGGTGGGCGGATTATTCGCACTACACACACACACGCACGCACGCACGCACGCATGCACAGAAAGAGGAAATGACTTCTGTTTTGTTTTTACTTTTTTAAAATTATTTTGATTCTTTTATTTTTTTATACAGCATGTTCTTATTAGTCCTCCATTTTATACGCATCAGTGTATACATGTCAATCCCAATCTCCCGATTCATCACACGAGGAAATGACTTCTACTCAGTGGTTAATGACAGAATACAGGTCTCCTGACTACCAGGCCAATTCTAGTTCCTTTGATTGGGGCTGAAATTCAGGCTCCACAAGGGAACTTAGTCTGCTTGGGACGCCACTGCACGATCCTGACAAGCCACTTAATGTCTCTGCAACTCAGCTTCTTGGCAGTAATCGGGGACCATAATAGTTACCTACTTCATAGGGATATTTAGCGGCTCAATTAGTAACAGCGTCTGAAGTGCCTGAGTCCTGTTATTAGTTGTAATGGAGTATGTCTGCCGGTGTTGGCCGAGCTGTTGGCTCTCAGTGGGCAGTGCTCTTTCCAAGGAAGAATCAAGATGTCTTTTTCTAAAGACAAGATCCAGAATGGGTGCCAGCGTTACTCTTTCCAGCTAGAACTTAATCTAATAGCCATACAGAACTACAAGGGAGGTGGCAAGTGTAGTGTTCCCCTGGGAAGTCTCTTTACACTGAAAGGAGGAAAGGCAGCCTGCCACCCCATCCTTAAGAGAGACCACGAGACCGTGGGCAACTGTGAAATCGAAGACGGCCAGAACGTCCAAAACCCCAACCGACTCATTGGGAATAATCACAGGAATGGGTCTGGAATGTGATTGTAATTTACTGAGTAGGAATCAAAAGAGGTGGTCAGGTTTCCGGAAAGGAAATGTGAAGATAGAAACTAGTCCCAGGCCACGGAGAACTTTTAACCCCTTTGAAAGACCCATCCTCAGAAAACAGTGCTCACCTGTGCCCGGGAATTTGATGCCAATGTGAGATGCCTCCTTCCAGCTGGAGGTTGGAGCTTCTAGCTCTTGTTCCTGACTCATCAAGGGTAGGTGAAGGGGGAGGAGGTCAAAAAGAGAGGTCCCAGGGGTATAGCTTCAGTTACTCATTCATTGAAAGAGGAGTTTCTCTACCTTTTGCAAGAGGAGGAGGAGATAGGGGAGGGGAGGAAAAGGCAAGAGGGAGAGAGCTCCTTCCACCTGCCCCTCAGAACCCCTCTAGCTGACCTTTAAATTTTCAGAATAATGCAGTTTGCGTATTACTCGAATGACAGTCTGGTTAGTGGATTAGAATACCCTGGAAAGGAGAAAACCTCAGCAGATAGTAAAGCTTTGTAAGACCCGTTGACATTTGGGGAAAACTTGCTGCTAAGATTTCTAATGAAACAGCCCTGGGATATTTTCAAAGACTGGTTTTCCCCTCAGAACATTCATGCCTAAGCCCCTCTTACTTGTCAAAATTAGACCAGAAAACTGCTGACATGGAGACTTTATTTTAAAAGAGCATAGGATGGAGCTGGGGAAGACAGAGACTGAATCAGAGAGATGAACATTTTTATTA
The DNA here is from genome assembly GCF_000442215.2 of Lipotes vexillifer. Lineage (NCBI taxonomy): Eukaryota > Metazoa > Chordata > Mammalia > Artiodactyla > Lipotidae > Lipotes > Lipotes vexillifer. The sequence goes on along the minus strand of NW_006772616.1, from coordinate 3,581,218 downwards.
TGAAAAATTGAACACATAAACAATAGACCCAGCTACAGCAATCACCAAGTCCTGGCCAATCTTACCTGCACCCCTCACCCACTTCCTGACTTACCCCTGGATTATTTTGAGTAAATCCTGGCACTGTATCATTTCATCTATAAATTTCAGTATGTTTCTCTAAAAGATAAGAACTCTTTTACAAAAGACATAACCAGAATACATAATCACAGTTTAAAAATCAATAGGCAGGCCCCAGTAGGGACTTCCCTGGTGGCCCAGTGGTTAAGAATCCGCCTCCCAATGCAGGGGACACGGGTTCGAGCCTTGTTCCGGGAAGATCCCACATGCCACGGAGCAACTAAGCCCGTGCGCCACTACTGAGTGTGCGCTCTAGAGCCCGCAAGCCACAACTACTGAAGCCTGTGCACCTAGAGCCCATGCGCTGCAACAAGAGAAGCCACCGCAATGAGAAGCCCGCGCACTGCAACGAAGAGGAGCCCCCGCTCGCTCCAAATAGAGAAAGCCCACGCGCAGCAAAGAAGACCCAATACAGCCATCGATCAATCAATCAATCAATAGTAATTCCTTAATATAACCAAATATGCCATCAGTGTTTAACTTTCTCCAGTTCCCCTCCCCCACCCTTTTACAATTGATTTGTTGACATCAGGATCCAAACAAGGGCTCCTTGCTGTATTTGCTTACTATGTGACATGCCTCTGTCCCTTTTTTTTTTTTAATTTGCTTTTATTGAAGTGTTAGGTTTACAATATTGTGTCTAAGTTCCTTTTAATCTACAGATTCCCACTTCCTCTATTTTTTCCCCCATTCACATCATAAAGTTCCCCAAGGTCTGGATTTACTGGCTTCATCCCACTCGTGTCATTTAATGTTCCTCCTCGCCTGCATTTCCTGACGATCGATTGCTAGATCTTGAGGCTTGGTCTCATTCAGGTTAGATCTGGCTTCACTGGTGCTTGTTCCTACAGCAGGAGGCCCATCCTGCCTGACTGTCTCTCTTGTCATCATTCAAGCAGATGTTGATGATCATTTACTCGATCCATTGTTTCAGTAGGTGTTGGCAAAATGTGATGTTCACATTCTTTTATTCCTTCTTTATTTGCTAGCTGGAGTCCTTCTGTAGATGGCAATGTTCCCTCCTCAGCTATTTATGGTTACCGTGAGGAACAATTCCTACAGGAAGGACAGGATAAATGCTTGATTTTTTTCCCCTTTACTTACCAGTTTTCAGAATAATGAATTGTTTCCTTACCATCTTCCAAAAGGACGGAGAGTTTTGGTTTGTTTTTATTTTGTTGTTTATGAACTCATGAGTTTTTACATATGCAATGTGATTCAGTCCTTTGTGGTTCTTCTTACTGATGCTTAAACCATCCTACTGTTGGCCAGTGGAAGCTTCTCTAAGTTGAGCCCTGAGTCCTGTTGACATGACCCCAGTAGTCTCTGATAGCTTCCTTGCTTTCTGGTATGACTAGATGACCAGGCTTATCTACATTTCTTGCCCTAGACCTGGAATCAGTCATTTCTCTATAGAGCCTGGTTTCTCTTAGTGCTAAGTGGTATTTAGAAAGCACCATCTGGGCAGTTCAAACAGTTTTTAAGAAAACGTTCCTTCTTAATTTATAAAATAAAGTATAAGCATTGCAAACACAAATTTAATTCAAGGTCTAAATGAGAAAGTTGAACGAGAATGTTCCAGAATAGCATTGTCCAGTAGAACTTTCTGTGATGATGGACATATCCTTTATCTGAGCTTTTCAATATGGTGGCCACTAACTACTAGAATTTGGCGTGTGGGCAGTACAACTGAAGAACTGATTATTAAATTTATTTTTTAATTTAATTTCAAGTTTAAGTAGTCACTTGTGACTAGTGAACGCCTTATCAGACAGTGCAGGAAATCTAGAATCTAGTGATCAAATTCCACAACTATGTTTTTTTCAAGCACCATCTGTGTGCAAGGCATGGGAAAGGCACTGCGAGAGAACTGAGTAGTGCACTGTCATCCCTTGTAAGAACCTTCCAGAATATTATAGTAAAGGAAATAAGGTGAATCCCTTAATAATTTTAATGTAACCAAAGTGGTCATTGCTAGACAAGTTGCATTGCAATGAGAATTCCAGAAAAGGAAATGTGTTTTAATAATCTGGTTATAGGGTGGTTAGAAGTGGATTCGTGGAGAAGATGACAGAAGAAAGGCACTTTTCAGAAATTATTATATGGTTACTTGATTTTCTTTTTAATTTTATTTTGGAGTCTTTTTCAGATAAACTTTATTTTTTGGAGCAGTTTTAAGTTCACACCAAAACTGGGTGGAAACTTAGGAGTTCTCACATATCCACTGCCCCACACATGCACAGCCTTCCCCAGTATTAGCATTCCCCCCTCCCTGAGTGGTACATTTGTTACAACTGATATTGACACATCATAATCACCCAAAGTCCATAGTTTACATTAGGGCTCACTCTTGGTCTTCTGCTTTCTAGGGGTTTGGACAAAAGAATAAGGACATGTAGCCATCACTAGAGTATCATACAGAGTATTTTCACTGCCCTAAAAATCTTCTGTCTTCTACCTGTGATCTCCCTCCCCTCACCCTCTGGCAACCACCGATGTTTTTACTGTCTCCATAGTTTTGCTTTTTCCAGAATGTCGGAGAGTTGGAATCATATGATATGTAACCTTTTCAGATCGGCTCCTTTCCCTGATTAATGCGCATTTGAGGTTCCTCCGTGTCTTTTCATTGCTTGTAGTTCATTTCTTTTTAGTGTTGAATAATAGTCCATTTTCTGGATGTACCACAGTTTATTTATCCATTTGCTTCTGGAAGGACATCTTGGTTGCTTCCAAATCTTGGCAGTTATAAATAAAGCTGCTGTAAACATCCATGTGCAGGTTTTCATGTAGACCTAAGTTTTCAACTCATTTGAGGAAATAACCAAGGAGCATGATAGCTGGATTGTATGGTAAGAGTGAGTTTAGTTTTGAAGAAACTTTTAAAATTTACTTCATCAGGGCTTCCCTGGTGGCGCAGTGGTTGAGAGTCCGCCTGCCGATGCGGGGGACGCGGGTTTGTGCCCCGGTCCGGGAAGATCCCACATGCCGCGGAGCGGCTGGGCCGTGAGCCATGGCCGCTGAGCCTGTGCGTCCGGAGCCTGTGCTCCACAACGGGAGAGGCCACAGTACCGCAAAGAAAAAAAAAAAAAAAATTTACTTCATCATCATCATCACAATAATACCTTTCATTTATTGAGTGCTTGCTTTAGCCCCACATTTTCACATGTAATAACTTATTTACCTCAATCCTAATAACCCTGTAAGGCAAATGCTTTTTACCTCCACTTTACAGGTGAGTAAATGGAGGCTTTAAGAGAATAGTGACTTGCTCAGGGCCCCACGGCTCCCCCGTTGAACTGGATTTCAGACCCACGTCTGTCTCACTTCAACGCCCCATCCTTTACTGCTGTGTATCAAGCTCTCAGGGCCCAAAGGTTTCACCAGAACTTTTAAAATGTGTCTCATTGTCTTGGCTTCTTGGACTGCTCCTAAATAAAGATCACTTTCCTTCTGCACTTCTGAAAGCCTACTTCCAAAGGAGGCTGGCGTTTAGGATAACTTCCCGAGAGTGGAAGGGAAGAGCAGAGGTGACCATGTTGGGGAGACCCGTGTGGTGGTCAGTGGCAGAGCCCGTAGATGGCAGGGGGCTCAGCATCCTCCCTGACTCTCCTCGGCCCCAGCTGAGGCTGTGCCCCCTCAGAACACCTCACTCTGAGCTCTGAGCACTTCTTTCCCAGCCTGTCTTTCCATCTCCTCAGCCTCCTCCGTCCTGGGGTCTCTAGGACCTTTCCAAAGCCTTGTACCCAGTTTTACTTCCCTTCCCAACCCTGAGAGTTGGCTTTGGTGATGCTGTTTGCCTGGGTCACCCAGTGCTCCTCCTGGACACTCTCCTTTCCCATCTCCCTTGCTGTCAACTTTCCTGAGCCTCACAAAGGTTCCTTGGAACCTGGTCTCAGTGGAAAGCCCCAGGCCTGTGCTTCTCCAACGGGCCAGTTTAGAGAAACCTATATCTTCATTTATTGCTAGAATTTTTTCTGTTGGGCATTGAATTCCAAAAAAAACCATTTAGTGGTTGTTGAAAGTCAAATTGCTCCCTTGGCTTCATATCTCTGCACCACTGCTCACTAGCAGTGTGTCCCTGGACAAATAATTTAACCTGTCTAAGCCGCAGTGTCCTCATCTGTAAAATGAGAATATTAATAGTACTTGCTCGTAGATTTCTTGATAGACTGAAAGGACATAATGCACAGCACCTGGTGTGTAGTGAGCACTGGATATATATTAGCCATTGGTAATAGTGATTATCCAAATAATGATAGATGGCCCTTGGTTTGGGCGAAAGCTGAAAGAAAAAACTTTGTAAGTGGTTGAGTGTAATTGGGTTATATGAGTGCTAGGAGCTCTGAAGTAACTGATGAGCAGCTGGGTTCAAGATCAAAGTCTTCTTTTTACGTGATGGGTGGCCTTGGGCAATCACTGAATTTTCTGGAGCCTCACTGTTGTCATGTGAAGAGTGGAAATCATAATCGGCTGCTGCCTCTGGGCCTTTGCATTGGCCATTCCCTGTGCCTGGATTCTCCTGCCAGAGCTCTGCATGGCTCACTCCATTCATGTCCCTGCTCAACTGCCACCTCCTCAAAGAGTGTCCCTGACACTCTTGCTGTCCCCTGCTCTAATTCTTTTACAGAGCTTATTGTGACCTCATATTTATCACACATGTACCGTGGGCCGTCTCCCCTGTCCCCTCCCAAGAGTTCAAGCTCAAGAAGGCAGGGGTGAATCTAGTCTGTTCCCTGCTGGGATCCCATCTCCAAAGGTGGCACCTGGGACCTAGTAAACTGTCGAGGAAGTAAATTGTTGAAAGGAAAATGCTAAAGTCTTTTCAAAGTATACAGAGCTCTAGAGCCATAAGGGTGTGCAGGCAGTTTCTGGGCCTTCTGGGAAACAACAGGAAAGGCCTGCAGGTTGAATTCATCACGTTGATGCACCTAAAATGTTTAGCTTTGCTGGCAGAAGCATCTTTTTAGGCCCGTGCCTAACCCTGTCGCTTTGTGATGAGCTTTAAGGAACCCGCCAGCCCCAGATGGAGACGAGCCAGTCCTGGTGGATGTACTCTAGCCAGTTCTGGTCATGTGTCCCCTCCGACCTGGGCTTCTCCCACACCTGAGCAGAAGCCTTCTCTCTACTCCTTCCCTGCATATAAAGGGCACGTAGAAATGTCCAGGGATGTCACATCCTCACACCTCCGTGTGACTGTAAAGCCCAGCATCCTTCCCTGGAATTTTGCTTTCTAGGCTAATCCCTGATTTGTAATGAGAAGTCTTATCTGTTGTTACCTGTCATTTATGAATCACTCTTCTAATTGTTAACTTAGTGAATTATCCCAATAGCTCTTCAGTTAAATGTATGCCGCCTACTTTACCAGTGGGGAAACTGAGGCTCTCAAAGCTTTGTCACTTGCTGAGGGCAAGTGACCTCAAAGCCAGGCTCCTTCCTTGGCCTGTGGTTCCTCCCACGGACTCTACACAGTTGAAGCAGAGGCTTAGAAGGAAGATGACTAGAAACACACACACAGTCCTCTCTGGCCTCTTACACACAGTAAGGGGATACGTTTCCAAAAGGCCACTGGCAAATGATTTCGAGGGTTTGGCCACAGCCTGAAATAACCAGTCTATTTAGAGGTTTCAAGACCAGGCAGCAGGGGCTAACTAAGGTAACGTGTCTGTCAAGAGGGGAGGCCCAGAGAAGAGAAGAGAATATTGAAAAACGCAGGGATCGTACCATGTTTTTCTTACCTAAGACTCCTTGAAAAGTGTGCTACAAATAAAAGCTATTGCTGTCCTCACCTTAGGATACAGAAATATAAGTATATGTAGCGTACATATGTTTTTGGTTTACAACATGCAACTGCACAACTTCGGAAAAAGTAAGTTTATTATACATGATTTGGGGAAAATGGAGAGTTCTCAGCCAAAACTTGATGTCCAGATTAAATGTATGGGGATTTAGGGGTTTCCCCCTTTGGAATGTTAAATTTTTAGTAATGAAAGTAGCTTCCACTTACATAGAACTTATGATGTGCCAGGAACTAGGCTAGTCCCTTCCCATACTTTTTGACACTTAATCGTCACCACTCTATTTCCATTTTTCCATCTTATTAATGAAGACTTAGAGATTCAGAGAGATTAAGCAACTCACCCAAGCTCACACAGCTAGTAAGCAGCAGAGCCAGCTTTTGGACTAACATCATAGACTCTAAGATTCACAAAGGTAAGGGACGTTGTGCTTGCCGGTATGTTACTTGGTGCCCAGAATAGACCCAGGCATTGTAAATGTTCAATAAGTACTGGAATGAAGAGTGGAGAATGAATGAATGAGTGAAAGGGTCTGACTCCTCTGATCTCAGCAGCCCTGCTGGATCTCCTCACTTTGCTCTGCAGGCTGTCAGCCTCGTCTCTGCAGCTGGAAATGACGTGATGCGTTAGGATTGAGCATTCTCTATCTACAGCAGAATAAATTAGACCTAGATGTGTTCACACTTTCTTTTATCGAGTTTTGGTGGGAAGTAGAGGGTGTGAAGGGATGGCTGTGTGTTTACATGTTTTTATAAGCCGGTCAGGGTGGAGAGTGTGGATATACAGGGCAGGTCCCCTCTGGGTGTGTCTACTGGCAGGCTCTCCGACTTGTCCCCACTGCTGCTCTCGTTGAGGGAACCGAGCTCTGGAACCACAATGTCTGCTAGCTCTCAAGGGAGGGAAAAGAGGAAATGATGGGGCAACTTCCACTGTGAGAAAGGAAAGCAGACATTCGGTAAGAAACAGTTCTCTGGCTGTTCCTCAAACCTAAACTGAAATCTAGTGGCATGTTCTAAAAGTCTCAACGGAACTGGAAATCAGGAGATCGGGGTCTAATCCGTGCTTGGCCACTGACTTGGATAAGTCATTTTCGTGCTTTAGGCTTCACTTTTCTCATCGCTAAAATAAACAGTTTAGGCTAATACCCTGCCTTCAGGCACTTAGAACTATGGGTGTGTTGAGGTGGGTGCAGGATGGGGTGTTTTGGGTGGTCACACTGATTAATGAGTGGCATTTGTGTATGCTGTGTTGGGGGGACAGAGCGGGGATGCTCACTGTATTCAATGCTCAGGGCCACACAAAGAGAAATTGTACCACTTAGAATCTGGAATGGTAATTAAGAACCGCTTCATTGCTGAAATACTGTGATTCTATTCTAGCCACACTCATTTGAATCATCCAAGTCACATGGTGAAAAGAAATCAGACTCTGAGTGAAAGAAATCAAGAGTAATGTGTATAACATATTTTTAAATGCCTCCCAATGTACCTGACTTTTGTGAATGTCAGGACAGTTTCTTGACCTGTAACGCATCTCCCACGATGGTCCCAGAAAACAGCAGGGAGCTGGCCTGGAGAGGAAATGTCACAGGCAGTTGCTATCAGACAGGAAGGTTAGAAGCCCTCTTTGGCAGAAGAGAGACACAGCCCCTCCCCTAAAAGACTCTGACTGGGGTGGGTACCAAGTCAGTGGAGTTGAAAGGCTGAGAGAGGCGTCCAGGGCTGTGGGCTTGCAATCGGGCCCCTTTTCTTAAGGCCTTGGGGTTTCCCAGCTGGAGGGGAGAAGGGGCTGAAATACAGAGAGCAGTGAGCCAGAGAGAGGCCTGGGGATGAAATGAGGAGCTCATAATAGGAGGCTAAGGCAGAGGAGACTTGAGCAGTGGGTCTCCTAAAAGAGGTGGAACCGAACACCCCTCCGCAGATACTTGTGAAGGACATTCCCTGACCAGAGGGAAAAGACCCCCTTCAGGAAGCCAGTGAGTTTCCACAGGTGAGCTGGTCCTTCCGCACCACCCAAAGCTAGTTAAGCTTCTGCCCGTATGCAGATGCCGTCTGTGCTGTCGTTGTTTTATTGAGATATAGCATACACACAGAGAAGGATACAGAGTATATAGCTTGTTGGATGTACACAGACGTATGTACCCAAGACCCACAGTAGGATACAGACCATGTCTGCACCCTCTATGGTGCTTCTGTGCTTTCTCCCGGTCAACATCTGCCGCCAAAGATAACCACTTTTGAGCTTGATCACCATAGGGTAGTTTTTGAACATCACATAAGTAGAATCATACAGTTTATAGTTTTTGTGGTCTGGCTTTCTTCATTCACTATTATGCCTCTGAAGCTCAGCCATCCTGTTGCAAGTAACAGTTCACCTTTTCCCCATTGCTGAGTAGAATTCCACGGTAGGATTACATCACAATTTATTTATCCATTCTACTGTTGAAAGAGACTTGGATGGTTCATAGATGCCATCTGGAGAAAGAGTACAAAGGATGGAAACCTCTTACGATGAAAGAAATACTTCCCTTAGGGAATTTGAACCTGAAAGAGACCATTTTAAGCTAGAGAAGCAGAATGACCTCCAAGTTTACATTTTCTCTGTCTGCAGAAATGGGGACTCGAGAGCTAAATGAGGTCAGTTAATGGAAGACTTTTTTTAAAAAATCATATTTTGTGCACATCTGAGTTGAAGGGTGTAAATTTTGGCCCTGCTAGTGTGGCTTGCTAATAAGAGCAATGGTGTCCAGGGCTGGCTTTAGGCTTATTCAAGGGGTAGACCAGTTGCCTTACTATTGAAATGGTAACAACTTGCAAGAGTTATAGTCAAAAGGTGGTACATCAAAAACAGGATGAGCTGTAGGGGAAAATATTCAGAAGGTGTGGAAAATCTGAGTGAACATTTCTAATGGGGGAGCGGGGCTGGGCTCCCCGGAACCTCAGACAGAATTTGAGTCGGCAGCACAACAGTTGTCAGAGAAAACACCAGGCTAATTCAGAAAGGTGCACAATTAGTCACCCTGCAGTGGTCAAAGGCTGTTCTAACTATTCTGACTCATTTCAACTTGTTTATCTTAAGAGAAATGGGAGGCAGCTTGAGAAGTTCTCAAATAAAATAATCTCAGTGACTTAAGAGATGAAAAAATGAGTCCAGGGTGAACAAGTTAGTAGAGTTAGGGCTGTTTTTTTGCCTTACCAGAAAACTCAACTACCCTTAGAATGGGTATTTTAGTCCAGGAAGAAAGTGATGGTCTACTTTCGAGGTGACGGTAGGAGTGGGTGTCTCTGAATGCCTTTATATACACGATTGGAATGGTGAGAAGAGGACATAGATGAAAGCTGTGTATTGTTGCCTCTGTGGCACTTGTGAGGGCGTCCGTAAACACTTCAGCTCACTCTCCTCTGGGCACACAGTAGGACTGCACTTCCCCGCACACTTGAAGATACCTACAGCGCGTGACTTGCTTTGGCCAATGACGTGTGAGCAGAAATGACACTTCAAAGCAGAAGCTTTAAGAGCCAATGTGGTTTCTCTCCAGAGATTTATTTCCTCCTCTACCATGACTCCAGGTTGTGGCTGCTTCAGCAGCCTGGCTTCCAGAGGGAGCAAGACCCCAGGCCAACCCTTGATGGTTATGTTTGTGAGCAAGAAATAACCCGTTACTGCTTCAAGCCACTGAGATTTCGGGACTCACCTCAGCATAGCCTAGCCTATCCTGCACAATTGAGGTGCTCACCAGGGTCTCTGAGAATGGTCACTGGATGTGCTCTGTGACCTTCGCCCCTTACCCCAGCTCTAAGGCAAAGGCGGTCATGTCACCCCTGATAAAAGGCCAGCCCGTTGATTCTTTCTCAAGAATCTGAACACTTCAGGGATACAGAGACAATTGGCACTCCATGGGAGAAGCTATAGCTGAGAGGATCTAAGGGACGATTGGACCTGTGGGTCAGGTGGGACGAAGAACAAGGAAAATACAAGACAGACACCTGGTATAAGGCAGGGCCAGTCGAGGGACTCAGGAGAGAGAAGGAGGCTGAGAAAGGAGGTGCAGCCCCCAGCTAACTCTGACTTTCTGCTTCATCTCTAAGGGGCTGGTGGGCTTGGTTTCCGGCTTCTACAAGATCCCTGTAGACTAACACTAACTCCCCAACACACACGCCTTTTACTTGAATGAGTCCAGGCTGCTTCTGTACTTTCCAACAAGGACCCTAACGAGAACAAAATATAAACAGGAGCAAGAAGTTAATAGTACTGTTAACACTGGCTAATACTTGCCGTGTGCCAGGCACTGTCCTAGGCACATCATGCATTGCAACTCGGCTCATTTCTCCCAGCAACATTAGGAGGTACATACTTCTAACATCCTCACCTTTACAGATAAGGGAACTGCGGCACAGAGAGGGCGAGTGCCTTTCCCCACACCACATCGCTGCCAAGGGGTGTCTGGTTTTAGACTTGCAACCACTACGTTATCATGAACTTCTGAATGTCACTGATGATGCCTTGTTGCTTAAAGGAGTTTTTGGAATTCTGCTTTAGCATGTTGAAAGCTAAAATTATTGTCACTTACTTTAGATGTGATAATGGTATTTTTAAATGAACTGTTATCTTTTAGAAATGCATTCTAAAATATTTATGGATAAGATATGATGTCTAGGATATGCTTGAAATAATGCAGGGGAACACAGAGGCGGTGAGTGACACTATAGATAACGTATGATTAGACACGAGTTGATCATCGTTGAAGCTTGAGTGATGGATACATGGGGATTATTAGGCTTTTCTCTCTGCTTTTGTGTATATCTGAAACTTCCCATAGTAAAATGTAACAAATAGGCACCGAGAAAAGGCATGGAAAAGACTGGGATTGATGCGAAATTTGAAAGGGGACTTTTTATCTCATCTATGCTATTTTTAGAGGGAAGTTGGCAAACTATGATCGGTGGTACAAATGTTTTTGTACAGCTTTCAAGCTGTGAATGGGTTTTTACTAATGATTGAAAATGTTCATGTTGGAGAAATGCAAATTTTAATGATGATAAAGTTTTATGGGTACAGAGTCACACCCATGTGTTTCTGTCTTGCTTGTGGCAGCTTTCATGCTCTAAAGACAGAGTTAACTAGTAGTAGCAGAGACTGTGGACCACAAAACTTAATGTATTTACCGTGTGGGCCTTTACAGAAAAGTTTGCTGACCTCTATTTTATTTTTTTAAGATTTTTTTGATGTGGATCATTTTTAAAGTCTTTACTGAATTTGTTACAATATTGCTTCTGTTTTATGTTTTGGTTTTTGACCGCGAGGCATGTGGGATCTTAGCTCCCAGACCAGGGATCAAACCCACACCCCCTGCATTGGAAGGCGAAGTCTTAACCACCGGACCGCCGGGGAAGTCCCAGACCTCTATTTTAGAAAGAGATTTCTTCATGCACAACTTTGTTTTTAAAACCAGTTTAAAAAAAAAAAAAAAAAAAAACTCAGCCTTGAGGCAAGGATCGCATCAAGGGTTTGGACATCCACCCTTTGTTGAAACATCTGAACAAATTAGAGTAGTTCCAGTGAATCCCCT
>NW_006772616.1:3552435-3569557 GCF_000442215.2 Lipotes vexillifer | reverse complement strand
AGAGAGAGAGAGAGAGAGAGAGAGAGAGAGAGAGAGAGAGAGTTTTCTTTCTTAATTAGGGAACTAATACAAGACCCTTTTAGACAATGTAGTCTGTACCAAAGAGTATAAAAAAGAAAATGAATATCAACCACCAGGTACCCATTTCTAAAATCTTCCTTCTTATCTCTTATCAACCAGCTGTTGACAAAATGAAACCTGCTCCATTTTCAGGTAAAAGTGAGGATTGTCTTTCTGGGGCCGATTAGACAAGAAGTGCAAGCGGACATTGGCTGTGGCAGGGAGACGGGGTAAAAGGATTTGAAATAGGCCACCTGGGATCTTATTGGGTTTAAATTGTAGAATAAACCTGACACAGTGTATCTAAGCTCAGGTATAATATATCCTAGTAGGAGGGCGTTGTAATAACCATTTAATACAGATACAAGAACTGATACTCAAGGTAGAACCTAGTTAACAAGTTTCTGGGGAAAAAATAACCTTAAACACTGGCAACCAATGATTATACCAGCATTATTTATTTATTTTATTTTTATTGTTTTGGCTGCGTTGGGTCTTAGTTGAGGCATGCAGGATCTTTCGTTGTGGTGTGTGGGTTTTCTCTCTCTAGTTATGGCGTGCAGGTTTTCTCTCTCTAGCTGTGGTTCATGTGCTGCAGGGTGCGTGGCCTCCACGCCACACGGGCTCTGTAGTTTGCAGCTCACGGACTCTCTCGTTGAGGCGCGCGAGCTCACTAGTTGTGGCGCGCGAGATTAGTTGCCCCACGGCACGTGGGATCTTAGTTCCCTGACCAGGGATCAGACCTGCATCCCCTGCATCGTAAGGCGGATTCTCTACCACCAGACCACAAGGGAAGTCCCTATACCGGCATTATTTACAATAACAAAAAGGCAGAAGCAACACCTGCAGTGTCCGTCAGCAGATGAATGGATAAACAAAGTGGGGCATATACATACAATGGAGTGTTATTTAGCTTTAAAACCAAAGGAGGGACTTCCCTGGTGGCGCAGTGGTTAAGAATCCTCCTGTCAATGCAGGTGACACGGGTTTGAGCCCTGGTCCGGGAAGATCCCACATGCCACGGAGCAGCTAAGCCCGTGCGCCACACCTACTGAGCCTGCGCTCTAGAGCCCGTGAGCCACAACTACTGAGCCCGCGTGCCACAACTACTGAAGCCCGCGTGCCTAGAGCCTGTGCTCCGCAACAAGAGAAGCCACCGCAATGAGAAGCCCATGCACTGCAACAAAGAGAGTAGCCCCCGCTTGCGGTAACTAGAGAAAGCCCACGCACAGCAACGAAGACCCAAAGCAGCCAAAATTAATTAAGTAGTTAAAAGAAAACAAACAAACAAAAACAAAGAAATTCTGACACAAGCTACGCCATGGGTGAGCCTAGAGAACAGTGGTTACATGAAATAAGCCAGTCAAGAAAAGGCAAATAGTATATGATTCTATTTATGTGAGGTCCCTAGAATAGTCAAATTCATAGAGAGAGAAAGTGGAATGGTCATTGCCAGGGGATGGAGGGAGGGAGCGGTGTGGAGTTATCATTTAATGGGTGGAGAGTTTCAGTTTGAGAAGAGGAAAAAAGTTCTAGAGATGGATGGTGATGGTTTGCACAACAATGTGATGTACTTAATGCCACCAAACTGTACATTTAAATAGTGTTTAAATGGTAAAATTTTGTGCTATGTATATGTGACCATGATTTTTAAAAACTGACCAATTTCAAGTGGATGAAATTTGGTCCTAATAAGGGTGTATCTTAAGCAAAGAAGTTAAAAGGGATTTTAAGTATTTAGTATTTAGGCTGCGTGATGCATAATGCTTAAAGGTGGTTACTGATAAAGGGATGCTGTGGAGAGTCTGCGCTGCCGCTGAGAGTTTGCTTTCTGTGTTTGGAGGTTCAGGCATAGGTCCGCTGGGAAGTCAGAGACTTGATACTTCCAGTTCGGTGATTTTTATAAGAATGCCAAGAAAAGGCTCTAAAGGAAATGTTGGAGCTGTCATTAGTGGTGTTACCAGTGATCTGACTTTTCGTTCCTGGTATGGTGCCTTTACAACCTTGATTTCAGTAAAATCCACTAGGTTTCCAATAACCCGCCAGGACTGTGGCCATCGCCCACAGAACTTAAGGACTGAGTCTTGGCCCAAGCTGGTGGGCAGGTCTCAGCTCCTCCAAGCCACCGAGCACGTGCGCCATCCTCTGTGAGTGACTAGAGGGTCAGATTAGCAGGGCAGGCACGTTGGAAAGGCCAAGGGTCTGGTTTACTGTGGGAAAGCCTGGGGGGATGGGCTGGATGGCTGTCATCCATGGCATCACAAATGCCAAGTTGTACGTCGGTTGTGAATTGGAGTGGAAAAGATCTTCCTGGATGGGGATGAAGCATAGCCACGGCCACTTCTGATGTGAAGCTGTGTGACCAGCCACTGATGGTGGATTTGTCCAAAAGTGACTTCTGGCTAGACCTGCCTCCCATTAGTGCCTCCTAGGATAGCTGGACATGCTAGTTAAGGCCAGCATCCTTGTAAACTGATGCAGTTGATTATTCTGGTTGGATAATGTCCAGCTGAGCCAGTTGTTAAATATTTTTAAAAGTCACCCCGGCCAGGGATCTCCTTCAAATCATTGTTTGCCGTCAGCCTCCAGTGTCAGTGACGCTACGCTAGTGTTAAATTTTCTGATAACTTTGCTTTAAAAAAAACAGTGGTGAAGCCCTTAACCAACCCCTAATTACCTCACATTTTGGGGCTTTTGAAATGAGTTTGCACTGGATTTTGTTTAAGATTTCGAAAGGAGAGGACTACTAGGAATGGATAACCAGGGCCCCCAAAATAGTAAAAGCTACTATTTACTGAATCTACCATCTGTTGACCACTTTAGGTATATTATGTCTAATCGTTGCATGAAGTGTTAGGTCTCTTTCTTATTTTACTCATGAGGGAAGCCAAGGCTGAGAGAAGCCAAGTGACTTGCCAAAAGTCATTCGGCTAATAAGTGGCAAACCCCGTATTCAAATATAGCACCATAGTATCTGGTCTTTACGTTTGGGAAATCCAGATGTAAGCTTAGCTGATGGAGTAGACCTCAGTGGGTTTTGCCACTCAAGCCATCCATTCCAAGTCACCTTTCTTCTGCTAACAATACCCTGATTTTCCCCTGCGGTGCCGTCTTTTCCCCAGCTCTCATTCCAGATGTTTTTTTTGGGGGGGGGGTGTCATGTGACTTGAGCCTGGCCAATCAGCGCATGATATTTCCCTGGCTGCAGCAACTCACTCAACAAAGTTTTTTTTTTTTTACTTTTCATTTTATATTGGAGTATAGCTGATTAACAATGCGGTGATAGTTTCAGGTACACAGCAAAGGAACTCAGCCATACATATACAGGTATCCATTCTCCCCCAGACCCCCCTCCCATCCAGGCTGCCACATAACATTGAGCAGAGTTCCCTGTGCTATACAGTAGGACCTCACTCCACAAATATTCACTGAGAGAAGCTGGGATATTCAGCAGGGTCGAGACAGATGAGGGTGCTGCTCTGGTGGAGCTTATTTTCTAGTGTAGGCAGACAGGTAATAAACAAGTTACAGATACTCAGCATAATTTCAGTTGGTAATAAGTGTTTAAAAACAAAACAGGGTAATGAGTTGTAAGAGTAACACAAGGGGCAAGGTGGGGGGCTCTTAAAGGGAGGGTGGCCAGAGCCAAAGAGAGGCAATGGGATTTCCATTAGGTCTCTTCATACTTCTGCCTGCCTTGAACTTGGAAGAGCTTGGGACCCCACAACTGCCGGTGCCATCTTGCCCACCCCGAGAGTCTGAGGATGAAGCCAACGTGGGGGGAAAAGGGAGGAGGGGGAGAGAGAAAGAGGGTCCTGATGATGTCTTTGAGCCCCTGAATCAGGCTATAATGGAAATTAAACCTACCCCTAAATTTCTGTACAAAGGGAGCCTACAAATTTTTCTTTCCTTAAGATGGTTTCATCAACTGGAAAGGATCTCCTATCATGTACAGCTGAGTTTAGTCTAATCACTGCCTGGCATGTGAGCCTCCTTCACTGCTGGCGGGTCTGAGTAAATTTTAGATACATAAGCAGACGACCGAATAGATAGATGAGAGCTAGATAGCTCCATAGATTGATGGATATAGAACAGATAAAAGTTAGTGTTTGGGCTTCCCTGGTGGCGCACTGGTTGAGAGTCCGCCTGCCAATGCAGGGGACACGGGTTCGTGCCCCGGTCCAGGAAGATCCCACATGCCGCGGAGCGGCTGGACCCGTGAGCCATGGCCGCTGAGCCTGCGCGTCCGGAGCCTGTGCTCTGCAACGGGAGAGGCCACATATAAAAAAAAAAAAAAAAAAAAAAAAAAAAGGAATCTGAATTAATGAGATTTCCTGGGATATTTCCAGCCAAGAAAGAACTACCGCCTTCCTCCCAGGGAACTGTGATGCTTATAACTTTATTCACAGACATACAACAGCAGTCCCTAGAGAAGGAATTATGGTCAGACTTCAATTTGGATCAACAGATAAAATTAGAAAATCTCTTGCAGGAAATGTCATTCATTATTTACAAATGTACTTAATTAAAGAAAAGAGGTATATACAAAATGAAGATGTTATTGTCTGTAGAGCAAAGAGTTAAATGTAAGTAGAATTCCCTGGGATCTCACCAGGTGCATGCCCCAAACACATACTTAAAGTCTACAATGCAAAAAAAGTAGCTTGAGGGATATACATCACACTGTCATCTAGGCTTTTCTCTGTGGACTGGGGAGAGACGTGGTTATTGAGGGATAAATTTAACTTGATGTAAAAGATTGCTGTGGGGCTTCCCTGGTGGCGCAGTGGTTGAGAGTCCGCTTGCCGATGCAGGGGACGCGGGTTCGTGCCCCGGTCCGGGAAGATCCCACATGACGCGGAGCAGCTGGGCCCGTGAGCCGTGGCCGCTGAGCCTGCGTGTCCAGAGCCTGTGCTCCGCGACGGGAGAGGCCGCGGCGGTGAGAGGCCCGCGTACCGCAAAAAAGAAAAAGATTGCTGTGATGTTTGGCTCTCTAAATAATAAGTAGAGTGGAAATTGGTTAGGCTCCTTGGCCACCTAACAACTAGAATAGCTTGCCTGTATTTGTAGAATTTCCCATCTTATGCATCTGAATATGTCTAAGCCAGAAACTCACCTTCTGAGCCTCCCTTGTAACTCAGAAGGCCGATACACCTTGTAGGTGTATTAATCAGAATTCTCCAGAGAAACAGAACCAACAGAATAGAGGGGGGAGGCGAGGAGGGGGGCGGATTGACTTATTTTAAGGAATTGAGTCATGCAATTATGGAGACCCGGGGTGGGGAGCTGATGTTGTGGTTCAAGTCCAAAGACAATCTGCTGACAGAAATCCTTCATGCTTGGGGGAGGTCAGTCTTTGTTCTGTTAAGGCCTTCAACTGATTGGATGAGGCCCACCCACGTTTTGGAAGACAGTTGGCTTTAATCAGATTTCACTGATTTGATGTTAATCTCATCCAAAAACATAGTCACAGAAACGTCTCAAATAATGGTCGACCAAATATCTGGGCACTGTGACCCAGCCAAGTTGACATAAAATTAACCATCACAACAGGGCCTGCCTGGACATATGACCTAATCTTTACACAAGGCTTTGGTTTGGAAGTAAGTACCAAGTGGAATCCATTCTTCCAGAGGGGTTGTGGTGGACATATGCAGCTTACAGAGGCAAAGTGGCAGCAGTCGTAGTGGCAGCACCCTGTTGATGGAGTATACAGGGTTTGTGCCAGCAATAGCAGCAGAAGGATCCCCACTAGAGGCGTCTTGTTTTTGTCGCTCCAAGGCTCATCCTTGAGTTCAGGAATTTAGTGAACTACCCAGTTCCTTTAATACATTCCTTCTCTGCTTAAACTAACTAGGGTAGATACTGTTGTTTGCAACCAAGAACCCTGAAATTCAATAAGTGGTTAGATTATCTATTACTGAATAACAAATTACCCAAAATTTAGTAGTTTAAAACGATAATAAACATTTTATTATTTCTCACGTTTTCTATAGGTCAAAAATTGGGGAGTAGCTTAGCTGGGTGCTTCTGGCTCAGGGTCTCTCATGAGATTGCATTCAAATTGTTGGCCAAGGGGCTGGGGCTGGGGAATCCATTTTCAAGATGGCTTATTCATATCGTTGGCCAGTTGTGCTGGCTATTGGCCAGAGGCCTCAGTTCTTCTCATGTGGGTCTCTCCATAGGGCTACTTGAGTGTCCTCACAACATGGAGATTGCCTTCCCCAGAGGCAGTGATCTGAGAGAGAAAGGTGGATGCCACAGTGCTTTTTATGACCTTGTCTATGTGAAATCACACCATCACTTCCACCCTATTCTGTTTGTTACAAGAAAGTTGCTAAGTCTAGCTCTTACTCAAAAGGAAGAAAATGAGTTTCCACATTTTGAAGAGAAGAATGTCAAAGAATTTATGGATATATTTTAAAGCTTCCTGTGGTAGCCAGCCTCAAGATGGCCACCCAATGATCCTTTTACCTCCTAATAATCACACCTTTGTATATTTCCCTCCTATACTGTATCACATTTGTTCTGCCTGACCAGTGGCTTATGGAGAAGTGATGGTATGTCACTTCTGAAGTCAGGCTATAAAAATATCCTTTAGTCTCTCCTGCTCTCTCTCTACCCACCCCCACCCCCCTTTCTCTCTCTCTCTGTCTCTCTCTCTCTCTCTGTCTCTGTCTCTCCTCCCGACCTCCATTTCCTTTGCTCTGCTCCGGGGAAGCAAACAGCCATGTGTGAACAGCCTTATGGAGAAGTCCACGTAGCAGGGAACTAGAGCCTCCAGCTACAGCCAGCAAGGAACTGAGGCCAGCCAGCAACCATATGAGTGAGTTTGAAGCAGATTCTCCAGCCCTAGTTGAGCCTTCACAAGACTGCATCCTCAGCTGGCCGTTTGCTCCCTCACAAGACCTCACAAGAACCTCAGTCAGAACCAACCAGCTAAGCTGCTCTTGGATTCCTGACCTTCAGAACTTGTGTGAGATAATAAATGTTTTTGCTATAAGTTGCTAAATTGTGGAGTAATTTGTTACACAAGAATAGATAACAAATACACCATCATACATGTATTACTTTTTTTCTCGAAGAAATAAAAAGGAGGGCGCGCACGTGTGTGTGTGTGTGTGTGTGTGTGTGTGTGTGTGTGTGAGAGAGAGAGAGAGAGAGAGAGAGACTGGAAAAGAGAGTGAGCAAATAAGATAGAGATCTACCTAAGTCACCAAAGACAGACATGACCACCTCA
This sequence comes from Lipotes vexillifer, assembly GCF_000442215.2. Classification (NCBI taxonomy): domain Eukaryota; kingdom Metazoa; phylum Chordata; class Mammalia; order Artiodactyla; family Lipotidae; genus Lipotes; species Lipotes vexillifer. The sequence goes on along the minus strand of NW_006772616.1, from coordinate 3,562,257 downwards.
TGTTCTCACAGAGCATCCATTTCCAGCTTTCTGAGATTTTACTAAACTCCTAGAAATCCTTAACCAAGTCTGAAGTTGAAATGGATCTTTTTTAAGGCTGGAGGCTGCTGCCTACCAAGCTATAAGCCGCTGCCACCTAGACTATGTCAAGCAAGCCTGGGGACACCCTTCCGTCAAGATGGCAGGTTGGGGTCAGACTGGGCTCTTGTGTGTGTTAATGGATCCTGTGCTTCAAAACTAGCCATGATTGTTGTTTTGAATTTTTGTGAGCCTTTCTACTTTAGAAAGTCTCTCGTTGCAGACTATAGCAAGTGCTTTGTGGGTTATTCAATCATGTTTATAGATTCAATAGCAAAAATAATTGTACAGTCTATATCTTATTGCCTACTCAAGGTAGCACAACATCCATTTATTCAGTAAATATTTGCTGAACACCTGCTGGGTGCCAGCACTGGCCTAGGCACTGGAACGCTGGATTGAAATGTCCTCAGCACTGTGGGAAGAGAGTAGCTGCCATTGTTGCAGTAGGAACACAATTACGGGAAAGCTAAAACCCCCCTCTTCCACTTGGGAAAAAAGCCAGCAGTCTGTCTCCAAGGATCCCCACAGGGTGACTTGTGAATTCGCCCAGGCCCAGGCTCTGTCCATGAGCTTTTCAGGCAGCACACCAGGAGCGGGTCAGTGCCCCAGGGAAAACTTGTAAACCACGCTCATATTGACTCTTCTATAAAACCAGAAGGTCAGTTTATGAATTTACAACGAAAATCCTGACTATCCCGGGGACCAGAGCACTCAGGTTTGCGCGTCTCACCCCGATCTCCCTCCCTCCTCCCGTGCTCCATTCTCTTAGCCTCTCCTCTTCCCTTCCTTCCATTTCTGCTGTGATACATACTTCATGAGCATGTCCTAGGAGCCAGCCATGGGGCTGAGATCCAGAGGAACCATGGCGTATGAAGCCAACAGAGTTCCTGCCCTCAGTCGGGGGGGTGGGGGGGGGGGTGGAAACCCTAATCGAAACATTCACACAGATAAACACCAAGGCCCTTTTTTGTTTCATGGAGGCCTTTGAGACTCTGATGACCATGAAGATCCCTGTCCTCAGAACGATGTGCATCCTCTCGCTCACACACACACAGCATCTTACACACAGTTTCAGGGGAGTCTCGGTCACCCTGAAACCCATCTGGGACCTGGGGTGCAGAATCTCCCCCTCTGTAGACAGCACTGCACAAGAAGCAGCCAAGTCATACCAGGAAGGTTGCTTCTGAATCAGAGTTGCAGCACGGGATTTGGGGCCACACCATGCAGCATGTGGGATCTTAGTTCCCTGACCAGGGATGGAACCCGTGGCCCCTGCAGTGGAAGCGTGGAGTCTTAACCACTGGACGGCCAGCGAAGTCCTTGACTCTCTTTAGATTAGGCCAGTACCTCGATCCACTGAGAGCCATACTGATCTGGCCTTGGAAAAGGATGATGCAGCTGACTTAGCGTATCTTAGCTCTGAACCGTTGTAAATAGATTTGAAGTTTAACTTCAGCAGAGAGTGGCATCTTCCCCACTTGCAAGTTCTTAGAAGGTGTCCCGGTCTGGGCCCCAGCAGCTCTCAGCTGGCTTTTCCAAGCCTATCCAGAAAACAATGAAAGGCAGACGCCTGGCTCATCAAAAATATCTCCAGGGCTTCCCTGGTGGCGCAGTGGTTGAGAGTCCGCCTGCCAATGCGGGAGACATGGGTTCGAGCCCTGGTCCGGGGAGATCCCACACGCCGCGGAGCAGCTGGGCCCGTGCGCCACAGCTGCTGAGTCTGTGCTCTAGAGCCCACGTGCCACAACTACTGAAGCCCGCACGCCTAAAGCCCGTGCTCCGCAATGGGAGAGGCCACCGCAATGAGAAGCCCACGCACTGCGGCCAGGCGTGGTCTCCGCCCGCCGCAACTAGAAAAAGCCCACGCACAGCCACGAAGACACAGTGCAGCCAAAAATAAACAAATTAAATTAATTAATTAAAAAAAAAAAATCTCTCCAGCCTACCTTTCTCCTCTCCACAATCTAGAGGAGCGGTTGGCAAACTTTTTCTCTAATGGGCCACATAGTAAATATTTTAGGTCTTTCGCAGCTGCTCAATTCTTCTCTTACAATCCAAAAAGCAGCCCCAGGTAATACATATATGAATGAGCATAGCTGTGCTCGTTTAAAACCTTGTTTACAAAAAACAGTGGACTGGCCAGATCTGGCCTGGGGGCTGTAGCGTGCTGACCCCTGGTCTAGGAGAGGCTCATCCTCCACATGGCTTCTCCCCAGCCCCCTCTGCTCTCTCTTCCCTCACTGACCTTTTTGAAGGATTCATTACCATTGCGTTTCTGAGGATTTAGACAGAGGGTCAAAATCTGTGGAAACAGCAAATGGAAGAAAGCTTTCAACTAGAAAAGGTGTCCTTAGAGCTCAGGTCTTCTTCCTGGTTTGTACAGTGTGGAGAAATGCATAGGAAACAGACATCATGTGAACATGGGAAAACGTTAGGAATGTTTAATCCAGAAAATGGAAGATTCCAGCAAGGGCCGCAGAGTGGTTACGAGTATTCAGGCTTAAGTCAGATAATGACAATAATAATAACAGCACAACACAGATAACACTTACTGCACACTTACCATGTGCCAAATGCTCTTTGAAGTATTTTTCTAAATATCCTGTCTAGGGACTTCCCCGGTGGTCCAGTGGTTAAGACTTCGCCGTCCAATGCAGGGCACGTGGGTACCATCCCTGGTGGGGGAGCCAAGATCCCACATGCCTCGCGCCAGAAAACCAAAACCATAAAACAGAAGCGATATTGTAACAAATTCAGTAAAGACTTTAAAAATGGTCCACATCAAAAAAAAAAAAAAATCTTAAAAAAAAATCATCTTTAAGGCTGGGTTTGCTTTCCACCGCTGCCACTGTTGTGCTGTGCGACATCACTTAACCCCTCTGAGCCTCCATTTCTTCATCCATTAAACCAGGGATGTGGGGTAACCTGGGAAATGCGCTCAGCCCAGTGCCTGGTTACACCTTCATACTCAGTAAGGGTTAGATCTGATTATTCCAATCTGTGGAGAGGCCAGGCTTGGTCTTTGTACCTCAGGTCTTACCAGTGAAGCCAGTAGGTAGAACCTTCAGGAAGAGAGATTCTAACCTCGGGAAAAACTGGATGACTCAGCACTTCTAAGATATACAGGGTTCTGGGGACGTCGGTAGGAGATTCTTGTTCTGTAGTCAAATAAATCTCAGTTAAGCAAAGTTAAAGAAGTTTCTCAGTGGCTGTATTTCTTAGAGCCCGGAATATACTATTGTGGTTTAAATATCTAAGCAAATATTATCACAAGCAGCTTTTTCCAACATATTTATCCACCAGTCATTTTTTAGCCCCCAGGGTAGCTTTGGGGATTAGTTTGTCACGGAAAACCCTTTAGGAAAATACAGTGGGAGTTGTCGGAAAGAGATTGGGGGTAGTGAGCTCCTCTTTGAGGGAAATGTGTGAGCAGAGGCCGGATGCCCACAGGGCAGGGATGTGGACAGGATCGCACAGTGGATGACAAGGGGACTGAGTGAAGTGAAAAGCTCCTGGCAGTTCTGGCAGCCGGGCTTGTCCTGGTAGGCTCTGGGAGCTCTGCGGGTTTTCTGTTCCAGCCCTGGAATTTTGGACTTGACTTTGAATGACACCAAGAAAGAAGGGTGATGCTGGGTGTCTCTGGAGGCTCCCAGTTAGGAGGCCCTGAGAAGCCAGGCCAGTATCCCTGCGCGTGGGGTCCCTTCAGTTTTGGTCACGGTGTGTATGGGTCATCAAGGGCAATGAAGTCGCCCTGTCTGACACGTCATGGGCCCTCGGGAAATGTTCCTCTTTGAGATACGTCCTGAGCATTCTGAAATGTTAATGGTTGAGGGCTGGCAGCCCTGACCTGGATTCCTGCTCTGGGTTTGCTACTTTCCAGCTGGGAGACCCTGGGCAGATCCAGTCCCAGACCCTGGGCAGATCCAGTCCCTTATGCATAAAGTGGGACTAACAGTCGAATCCTCTTCATCCCATGGTGAGGACCTGTAGTGGACACCCTGGCGTCCCTGGCCTGTCTTAGGCGGGACACTGTGCAGACAGGTGTAGGCACTCCTTGGGGCACAAAGCACAGGGCCTTCTGTGATGCTCTGAGCGCCTGTCCTGGGGAGGAACCTCCAACCAAAGCCAGCAGGAACAGGGTGATAAACACCCCAGCAGCCTTGGTCCTTGGGGTGGACAGTTCAAGGAGGCATCTGCATCTTCCCGGGACGGATTGGAGGAACCCAGCTGTCCACTGCTTGCAGAGGTGGAGTGACCTCAGTAACTCACCTTACACTGATGTGTCTCCCTTTACCTGTCTCATTCTCCCCACGCCCTCCCTCTTGCTTCCTGAGATCACCTCGCAAAGAAACTTCCAGTACCTCAGTCCTTTTCTCAGGCTCTACTTTGGGGGAACCGAAACTAAGACAGGATTCCATAAGACAGTAAGACACTGCCTGTGGAATATCTGTCCATGATCAGTGCTTAATAATTAATAGCTCTAAGTAAGTCAGACAGAGAAAGACAGATATCATATGATATGCTTTATATGTGGAATCTGAAAAAAAGGGTAGAAGTGAACTTATCCACAAAACGGAAATAGAGTCACAGATATAGAAAACGAACTTATGGTTACCAGGGGGGAAGCGGGGGGGGAGGGATAAATTGGGAGATTGGGATTGACATATCCACACTATTCTATATAAAATAGATTAACTAGTAAGTACCTACTGTATAGCACGGGGAACTCTATTCAATACTCTAATGACCTATGTGGGAAAAGAATCTAAAACAGCGTGGATATATGTATATGTGTAACTGATTCACTTTGCTGTACAGCAGAAACTAACACAACACTGTAAATCAACTATACCCCCAATAAAAATTTTAAAAATAATAATATTTAATAGCTCTGATTACTACTGAAAAAAAATCAAGTCTGGCCTACCCTCTGGTCTCCCATCACGTTACCACCCAAGTGTATGTACACACCCACACATGTGCACACCCACACATACACACACCTGTGCACACGCCCACACATGCACGCCCACATGCTTATACCAACAATTCCGAGGCTACTTGAGGTCTTATCCTCCCACTCCTGGTTCAGATGTGATAAGATTTCCCATGTCCATTCAGAGCTGCAGGAGCAATCCGGTTAATAAAAGTCTTTAAATCCCCCCTTTCTCTCAACTCAACTGTGGACACACTAAAGGATGTTAAGGTCTAAAACTAGGGCTATTCTCTTCCTCCTTCCAGAGCAGGGGCCAGTCCGTTTCTGTCACCCCCCTTTCCTCCTTTCTTGGATTTTGCCACTTGTTACCGCAAAAGACCATTCTGAGGCTGACTTTGTTGACAGAGGCAAGAGGTCCTGACTCGGGGCCTGGAACACTGAACGCAGCGGGGGGCAACGTTCAAGACTGGAGGTGGTGTGGGTTGAATAGATGTTCAGAAATAGTGGCGGGGATCGGGGGGACTTGGATGCTTGTTTAGTGAGCTGCTGTTTCAAGCAGCAGGAAGGACGCCCCCTCTGCTCCTGACAATCTCCTGTGACGGTAGTAAGTTCTGTATCTTCAGCACAATTAGTAGACATTTTCTCCTGATTACACTGCAGTGCTCCCAACCCTTTAAATCACCTATCAGGTTCGGGGGGTGGCTTCGTTAAAAACCCACCATTCATTATCACACTTCTCAATTTCCTGGACCACTGGGGCACTTTATGGGAACCTAAGAACATTATAACTCTGTTGGAGAGCCCCCATTTCCCTCTGTGTCCTATCTCCCCGCACAATAGTGCTCTGAAGTGAAGCTTTTGGCAGTACCTCCTCAGTGACTCCCATGCCCTCTCCCATGCCTTGCGGAGCAGTTACTGGTTAATGAGAAGAACTTTCCAGTAATAGACGGTGACCTACAAATGAATAAAAGTTATCTCTTGCTCTAGTTCAGAAGATAACGATGACAAGGAATTGCCATTTAAAGTAAAGCAGAGCAAATGGTTTTGTGATTATAAGGATGTATGAGGCACAGTGGCAGGAGCCTGGGCCTCAGAGGTACATGGACCTGGTATTGAATCTGGCTGTGACAGTTACCTGCTGTGTGTATCCTGGGTAAGTTGCTTAACTTCTCTGGGTCTCAGTTTCTTTATCATTATAAATGGGGCAAAGTATACTATGCAGACATTTTTTATTCTTTTCTTTTCTCTTTTTGTCTGCCCAGAAAAATTCCATCTTCTGATAATAGCATCTCCTGTTCTTTGTGGTTCTAGTGGAGGTGCCAGTCATAGTAACAGCAGTTACCCACCACCCCCCATTCCCTCAACAGGGCCCAGGCCTGGCCAGTAAAGAATGGGCGTGAGGAATAGGCAAGGTCCTTTCTTAAGATTTTATATATAAACGCTGGAAGAGACTCTCTCTTCCCTTTGCTGAACTAAAGTGATGGAAGTCTGGAGGTCTGGGTAGCAATGCCTCGGAATGCTTCTTCCATCTGCCCTCCACCCCCCTCTCCCTCCATCCTTTCTCCTGCTGCAGAGAGAAAATAAAGCCAATACACAAAGAAAGGCAGATCTGTACACAGAGGGGCATGGAGTCGCAACAGCATTGTTTCAGTTTCTTTGGAATTCTCCTTTGTAACTATTACTGCTTCTTTAATTTGATTTGGGTTTTGTAACTGTTGGAGAACAAGAGGGGGCCTTAAAGGTCGAGAGCCAACCTTTATTGTTTGCTAGATGAATAAGATGGAGTTGAGAGGCAGTGCCTTCTCTCCAGCCAGCCAGCTTCTCAGTTGGGACTGGCGCCCAGGCTTCAGCGTCCAAGTCCACGTGCATTCATTCTTCCAGGCTAGTCAGGTAACTCACAGGCTCATTGAGTGTATAATTCCCGAGTCACTGGATGGTGTGTCCCCAACCTCACTGCCCCTACTTTCTTCTTATCTTGCCCCCTACCCCTCATCAAGCCGAAACTGTCTGAAATATCACCATTGTATTCATTCCTTTCCATTCTCTTGGTGTTTCTTCTGGGAGTGGTAATACAGACAACTAATGTAAACTACTGGCTGAATTGCTTTTAAGACCCTCTTTCATCACAGATGAAAGGGCTTTAGTGTCTTAGGAGGATGGGTTAAAAAAGGGGGTGGCATGTGGCAGTGGTTCCAAAAGAAGGAAAATAGTATAGAAAAGGAAGTTCATTGCTCCTGAAAGCAGACTGCTGCAACTTGAGAACCTTCCTCCTCTTTCTCTGTCACCATAGTCCCCTCCTCAGTGTTCCTACATAGAATCAGTGCTGCTGCCCCTACAGCCGTTCCCTCCCTCTTCTCTCTGGCTGCAGATTCCACCTCCCACTTTAGAGACTGAAAATGCAACTCACTTTCCCAGCCTGCCTTGCAGCTAGAGTATGTGACCTATTCCTGGCCAGTTAGACATGAAGGGAAGTCTGGTGGAGTTGCTTTTGGGAAAGGTTTTTCTCCTTGATCAAAGAGAGATGCACATGAGAAAGCCTCCTTTATTTCTGCTTTTGAATGTGCTAATATAAAGATATGATGGCTGGAGCTGCTGCAGCCATCTTGCAGTCACAAGGGGACAAGTCTAAAATAAAAGCCAGCACACTAAGGTTGTGGCCTGGAAAGATGCAAAGAGGCACGGTCCTAGATGACACCGTTTCACTACAGAAATAACCCTGGGACAGCCCAGCCATTGGATTTCTTGATAAGTAAGATAGTAAATGGTCTTTATCATCTGAACCACATTTAGTTGGGTACTTTATTTCTTGCAGCCCCAAATCATCTCATTACTATGTCTTAGACTTGTTTCCAAGAAGTGTCCTTGATGGAATATACATTTGTGTCTAAAATAAAGTTTTTTTATTTGATGTTGCTTGGTATTTTTGTTTTTTATTTTCATTTATTTATTTTTGGCTGCGTCGGGTCTTCATTGCTGCGCACAGGCTTTCTCTAGTTGCGTCGAGTGGGGACCACCCCCTGTTGCAGTGCGTGGGCTTCTCATTGCGGTGGCTTCTCCTGCTCTGGAGCACAGGCTCTAGGCACGTGGGCTTCAGTAGTTGTGCCTCGCGGGCTCTAGAGCGCAGGCTCAGTAGTTGTGGCGCACGGGCCTAGTTGCCCTGCGGCACGTGGGATCCTCCCCGACCAGGGCCCAAACCCGTGTCCCATGCATTGGCCGGGGGATTCTCCACCACTGCGCCACCAGGGAAGTCCCAACTCGGTATTTTTCTTTACTAGAATTCCTGTTTGATTCCTTTTCAAATCTACTGGGTGACTTGAGAGTTTCCTGGTCCACGTAGATATCCTCCACCTTGTCTTTTATTTTCATAAACATGTTAAGCATGGTTAGTGTATAATCTGTGTGTGATAATTCCAGTATCTGAGGTCTTTGCGGGACTACTGCTGCTGCTGTTGTTTCTGCTTGTTCGTATTCATGGTGCCTTATTTCTTTTTATTCATGGTTATCTTTGATTGTATGCTGCTCATTGTACCTGAAAAACAACTTGTAGGAGTAATTTGAGGTCTAGGATACATGTACCTTCCTCCAGAGAGAATGTGTGTCTGCATTTGCCAGTGGCCTGGGGACCCTTAAGCCAGATTCAAGGGTTTGAGGTTGCCTGCACCACCAAACACTGTGAATCCTGGCTGCAAATCTGATACACAGGCCTAGGTTACTTCTGGTTCACCTTTTCCCTGAGGGTACAGGGCTTTGGGGTCCCAGTTATTATGGAGAGGCTCTCCAATTAGACTGCCCTTTTGATTTCTTCCTCCCTTATTCCACAAGGCCATCAAAACAAAAGTTCAGATTATTGGAATCAGCTAATGCCCTTGGTTCAAAAGTGATTTCCATGCTCTGCTTATCTCTTTGGGTTCCTGTTTTTCCTGAAATAATGTCTTACTATATCATTAACTCTTAAGTGCTTGCAAGATGCTCAGTTTATCCAGCCAGTTCAGTTGTGTCCTGAAGGAGGGTTGGTCCAAGTAACATAACCCACCATTAGTGGAAACGGAAGTTTATCCTTGTCCAGTCACCAAGTTGTCCACTCCTGCCTAAACTGTGTCTCCATAATCCTTACCACGTGGTTTTTCCCGTCCGTGGATGTGCACTCTACTTGCCTGTGCTGTCTGGCTGCCTTGTCCTGTTCTTGATTTTGTTGCCCCCCTGATCTCTAGGCATCATCTGCCTGACTTCTGTGTGCCCTGACCCCTGGCACTTGTTTCCCCTCTGTCTTCTCCTGGTTGCCTGTGCCCACTGACTTGGGTACCACGGGGTTCCAGCTACTTACCTAGCTCTTGAACCTCCAGCTGAGCTTTGATCCAGGGCTTTATGATACTTGCCAACATTGTCCTCTCCTGTGCCTCCTCTCTATAAGCCTCCTGGCTACCCATCTGGCCTTGACTTTTCTGATTAATTCGCCTTCCCCTTCCAGAGCCATTTACTGCCTTGGCCTCACCTACCCAATTCATGGCACCATCTTGGACTTCCCTTGATTGAGTGTTTCATGTAGATGCATTTGAGGCTGAGTCTCTTTAATTATCTTTGCCTAATAAAGGATCACACTGTGGGGACCTCATGAGTGTTTTATAATGATGAGTAACTCTTAAATTGGAATCATTCTTTAAAATGTAGAAGACCATGGGAATTCCCTGGCAGTCCAGTTGGTTAGGTCTTGGCGCTTTCACTGCCTGGGGGCCTGGGTTCGATCCCTGCTCAGGGAAGTAAGATCCCACAAGCCACGAGGCAAGGCCAAAAAAAAAAAAAAAAAA
>NW_006772616.1:3546742-3552103 GCF_000442215.2 Lipotes vexillifer | reverse complement strand
GCCAAAAAAAAAAAAAAAAAAAAAGTAGAAGACCAAAGTTTATGATAAAAAAGGAAACTGACAGTGGCAATAAAGCCAGTCCTAGTCTTAAGACTTTTATTTGTTTTTTGAGAGTCTATTTGGCCATCTGCGAGAAATAATGAGTTTAGTATAGTGGTAGAGAGCACGGGCATATAAGTCCAGTGGACCCATGTTTAACCCCATTTTCACCCCTTATTAGTTATTTGAATTTGCACTATTCATCCTATTCTTCTTACTCTCTATTTCCTCATCCATAAACTGGTGCTAATATTACCTTCTTCATGAGATTGTTATGGGGACAAAGAGATAAAAGGCACATTTAGCGCAGTAACCGCAAACAGTACGCGCTCAATTTAAAGGCATTATCTTTATCATGATCAATAAGATTAAGGTCCACCTTCCCTCCAAATGTTTTACCACCTGGGTTGTCAGGTGGCTGCTCATCCTCCATCCCATCCTGAAATCTCTGCCATCTGAAGCTTGACCAAGCAAGAGTGTGGGGACAGTTGTTCCCAAAAGGCCCTGGTTGAAACACACGTGTTCCTCTGGACTCATATGTGGTCGCGTTTGTTCAGCGAGGTGACTAGTTGAATCAAGTCCTGCTTGATGAGGTTGAGGGTTGCAATGTGAGACAAGTTATATTCACAGTTGAAAAACATCTTGGTTCCTCATGTCCCAGAGTCATTTTTCAGGAGATTGGAGGCTCGGCCGAAGGCTAAGATAATTAGGCTCCTACAAGGGCAGTAATGTATGTGGCCTTAAGGGTCTTTGGTATAAATATCTGTAGGATTTGAAGGCTAACTAGGTCTATTCCAACCTCCTCATTTGGCAAATAAGGAAACCAAGATTCAGAGATGTGAAATGACCTGCCCAGGGCCAAGCAGTCCATTGGTAGTAAAGTCAAGACAGGAATCCAGATGTTGGTTCTACAATTTACCAGCCATGTGACATGCTAGCTGTGGTGGTTTAAAACTACAGCTACAGATAAGTCCACAGATTCTTTGACATTTCTCATTTCAAAAGGCAGAGTGTAATTCCCTTCCCCTTCTAAACTTAGTGATTTACTTCTAATGAATGGAATGTGAGGAAGTGATACTACGTGACTTCTGAGGTTAGGTCATAAAAAGAATACATTTTTTCCTGGTTCTCTCTCTCTCGCTCTCTCTCTCTCTGTCTCTCTGAATCCAGCTGCCATGTTTTAAGGATGCTCAGTAGGCCACTAGGGGAGGTCTACTGGGGAGGAACAGAGGCCTCCTACCAACGACCAGTACCAACTCGCCAGCAGTATGATGGAGCCACAGTAGGAGCTCCTTGTCTAGTCCCAGTCAAGCTCCAGGTTGCAGCTCTGCTGACATCTTGACTGCAACCTCATGAGAGAACCTGGGCTAGAATCGCAGAGCTAAGCTACTCTCTGATTCCTGACTCACAGAAACTGTGGGAGAGAACACGTTTATTGTCGTAAGCTGTTTACTTTGGGGTAATTGTTAAGCATTGATAGATAATGAATACACCAAGATAACTCATACTAATAATTAATACTAATATTGACTCAAGACTTGTTAAGTGGGAGGTGATAAAAATCCAATTCAACTAGTGAGGGAAAAATAAAAAAGAATTGTTATTGTTCCTGTCCTGGGGAAGACTAGAGATGGAGAGGCTTCAGGGATCCACATATTCAAATGATGTCATCAGGATTCTTTCTCTCGTCATTGCTCTGTTGGCTTCTTCCTTCTTCCTTGTTCTGTCGTCCCAGAGACACTTTCTCTATGTAGGATAGGTTGGCCTGGCTAGAGGCAACTCAGGGTTTCTTCATCTCCCCTTAATGGCCCTAAAAGAAACCGAGGCCTTCTCTCCCCGAAATGCATGTATAATTCCAGGGAAGACTCTCGTTGGCCAAGTTTGGTTCCCATGCCTGTAACTGAACCAGTCACTGTGGAGATGGAAATAGGGTACTGTGATTGGCTACCGGTACCTTGGCTAACGTAGGACTAACTTGCTCTTCAAAGCATGGTCCATGGACCAGGAGGAAAGCATCACCTCAGGCCTTGTTTGAAATACCAAATCTTGGCCCCTCTCCAGACTCTCTGAATCGGAATCTGAATTTTCCCAAGATCTCCAGGTGATTTGTACGCACATTAAAATTTGAGAAGCACTGATCTACTATAATTTATTTCCCAGCAAAAAAAGTAATCTTTCCTCCTCATCTCCTATGTCAGTTTACTGCTCCTTTCCCCCCCCCCCCCAGTTGGTAGAGTACTTTTGTCTTTTAACCCTCTTATATATTTTCATGTGCCCATCCTCTCTCATCACACTTGGGTCTTTAAAGATGGAATCCAGTGTCTGATAGACAGGGTCCTCTTCTGTAAAAAAGGGATAATGCTGTTCACCATCTGGGGATCTCATTAACTATGCTGTAAACCCATAAAATACATGGGTTTACAGCATAGTTATATTGTATATATTATTGTTAGATTGTAGATGCATAAGGTTGAGAGCTGGTACTTTTTCCCTAAACTGTCATTTATTGGGGTGCTTACCACACACCAGGCACTGTGCTAGGTCCTTTATTATGTTTTCTCATTGAATCCCCACCATAAAACTCACAACTACATTATAAGGGAAGCAGGTATTATGACAATATAGGTATTTAGGTGATTTGTAAATTTCCTCATTCGGAAATCAGGCAATGGATGGAACTTCCCTGGTGGTCCAGTGGTAAAGAATCCTCCTTACAATGCAGGGGACGTGGGTTCGATCCCTGGTCAGGGAACTAAGATCCCACATGCCACGGAGCAACTAAGCCCGCGTGCCACAACTACTGAGCTTGCGCGCCTCAACGAGAGAGCCTGCGTGCTGCAGACCACAGAGCCCGCGCGCTCTGGAACCCGCCTGCCACACCTACAGAGCCTGTGCGCCACAACTACAGAGCCCATGTGCCCTGGAGCCCGCGTACCACAACTAGAGAGGGAAAACCTGCACCCCACAACTAGAGAGAAGCCCACGCGCCACAGCGAACAATCCCACATGCCTCAGCGAAGACCCCACATGCTGCAACTAAGACCCGACACGGCCAAAAATTAATAATAAATAAATAAATAATATTTTCAAAAAAGAAAAGAAATCAGGCAATGGAACAAGGTTACACAACTAGTGAGTGAGTGAGGCAGGATTTAAATCCAGAACTGTTGACTCTATAGCCTAGTTCTTAAGAGCTCTGCTACACCATGTTGCATGATGAAATCCCTCAACCAATATTTGTTAAAGAGTAAAAGCCCTGAGCCCCGTGAAACAAGGATCATAAGATCAAAGCCAACTCGGGCCAGGCCAATAACATAATAGAGCAAAGGCCAAAGTGATGAAACACTCTCTTCCCTCTTTACTGTGAGTGGGTCAAGCAAGTGTGATGCTAAATGGCAGGTGACCTTCACCCCAGTGTCAAGGAGACAAAAGGACAGACGGTGCCCCTGGGAGCTGGGGAGCTCATGGCCCATCTGGAGGCTGCGTGAACACAGCACCTTGCAGGACCACACGGAGTCATACATGGCATTAAACATTTTGAATCTGACCTCTAAGAAGGTGGACCCAGTGTTGTCAGAGCTGATTTTTCTAATAAAACCAGAGATCTGGACTTTTATGTGAAATCCTTGACTTTGACATATGGGTGAATAACTTTCTGTTAAGTATATGGGTCAGACATAGGGGTAGGTGGGTAGTGGTCACCAGATTATAAACCCTGTTCTAAGCTGGAGAGGGAAACCCGCACTGTTTTTTGGCTTTTGTTTGCTAAACTAGTACAAAAATAAATATGAAGTAAAAAAGGAAGGAGGAAAGGAAGGAGAAACGGAGGGGGACTTGCCTGGTGGCGCAATGGTTGAGAAGCCGCCTGCCAATGCAGGGGACACAGGTTCAATCCCTGGTCCGGGAAGATCCCACATGCCGTGGAGCAAGTAAGCCCGTGTGCCACAACTACTGAGCCTGCGCTCTAGAGCACACGAGCCACAACTACTGAACCCATGTGCCACAACTACTGAAGCCTGTGTGCCTAGAGCCCATGCTCTGCAACAAGAGAAGCCACCGCAGTGAGAAACCTGCACACCGCAACGAAGAGTAGCCCCCGCTCGCTGCAACTAGAGAAAGCCCGTGCACAGCAACGAAGACCCAATGCAGCCGAAAATAAATAATTAATTAATTAACTAAATTTAAAACAAAAACAACCAAACAAACGGAGGGAAGAAGGAAGGGAAGGAAAGAAGGGAGGGAGGAGAAAATTTGGCTCCTTGACAACTTGAGTCTCAAGTAATAAGTAAGGTGGAAGATAGCTTTCACCCCGGGGGCGGGGGGGCGCGGGTTGGGGGGGAAAGGGGAGGGGCATAGGGCTGATTGTCCCAAGGGCTGGGGCCTACAATGGGGAGTCCCTTCTACCTCCCAATGCCACCAAGGGCCAACCCGGCTAATCAACTTTTTTTTTTCCTATCACCTTGGAGGCCTGCTCTGGCTTTGTTCAGCTGTTATCTTTCTTAATTAGATAATTGAAATAATTGTCCAATTAAGTTGGTTCACACGGCCCCCCTTACTTGAGGACTTGCTGAATCCAGCTGGCATCTCATTTCCGCTGACTCCGTTTCTTGTGTCCTGCAGGGTCTGAAACAGGTTTCAAACTGTTTTCTTCCCTCTCAGTTTGCTGTTTCAGTTCATGGGAGCTACTACTAAATTTCAGTTCTGGCAAATGTCAAAATAGACTCCGTAGGAACTAAAAGCCAAAAGTTAGGACTGGCACCAGCACAGTGGTGGCTGAGAGTATCAGACTCACAGGAGTTTGAGTCCCTGTTCTACCGTTGACCGGCTGGGTGACCTTGAACGTGTGCGCTGGCTTTGAACGTGAGCTGCAGTTTCCTCATCAGTGAAATGGGAATAAAAAGGACCTACCTCAAGGGTAGGTTGTTGTGTGGTTTTTTGTTTTTTGGTTTTTGGTTTTTTTTTTTGCGGTACGCGGGCCTCTTACCACCGTGGCCTCTCCCGTTGCGGAGCACAGGCTCCGGACGCGCAGGCTCAGCGGCCATGGCTCACGGGCCCAGCCGCTCCGCGGCATGTGGGATCTTCCCAGACCGGGGCACGAACCCGTGTCCCCTGCATCGGCAGGTGGACTCTCAACCACTGCGCCACCAGGGAAGCCCTGTTGTGTGATTTAATTAAGATAATAGAAGTGAGGCCATCAGCCTCGTGTGTGATGCATAGTAAACGTTCCCTACCTACATGGGCTTGGAAAGTGGTGTGTTCTTTTTTTTTTTAAACTGAAGTATAGTTGGTTTACAATGTTGTGTTAGTTTCTAGTGTACAGCA
>NW_006772616.1:3543822-3546732 GCF_000442215.2 Lipotes vexillifer | reverse complement strand
ATATATATATATATATATATATATATATATATATATATACTTTTTTAGATTCTTTTCCAAGATAGGTTATTACAAGCTATTGAGTATAGTTACCTGTGGTATACAGTAGGACCTAGGTGTTTATCTATTTTATAGTAGTTTGTATCTGCTAACCCCAAACTTCTCATTTATCCCTCCTCCTCCCTTTCCCCTTTGGTAACCATAAGTTTGTTTTCTGTGTCTGTGAGTCTGTTTCTGTTTTGTAAATAAGTTCATTTGTATCATTTTTTAGATTCCACATATAAGTGATATCGTATGATATTTGTCTTGTCTGGCTTACTTCACTTAGTATGATAATCTCTAGGTCCATCCATGTTGCTGCAAATGGCATTATTTCATTCATTTTTATGGCTGGGTAATATTCCATTGATCTATGATATATCACAGAAAATGATGTATTCCTAATAGCTCAAATAGTTGGCATCATATATTTGTTACAGAACTGGAGAAAAGAAAAAGAGAGGGCAGTCACAGAGGGATATAAGACATAAATGATTCTGGGGGTTCTTTGGCTACTTGGTATGCTCATATGGTACTTATATGGGTATTTGTTTTTGTTTTTGTTTTTGTTTTGGCCGTGCCATGAGGCATGCAGCATCTTAGTTCCCAACCAGGGATTGAACCCTTGCCCCCTGCAGTGGAAGCTCGGAGTCCAAACCACTGGACAGCCAGGGAATTCCAGTATTTATACGTTAATCTAATATCTCCATCCAGTATTGTTTCAAGTTAACTCTAAAGCCATCTAAGAGACATAGAGATAATAGGCTTTCCCTTGAGGTGGATCCTCTGTAAGTAAAATTTCAAGGCAGTATTCCCTTCCCTTGCCCATCAGAATGGAAGGTCCATGTGAGCAGGGCTGTGTCTGTGTGTACACGTCATGGTGTCCCTAGGGAGGTACCAAGAAATAATTGTTAAATAAACAGATGTGGATTGAGGGAGGACTGTTCTCCAAAAGGACATTCAGACCAGTTTCAAGCAGTAACACTTTACAACAAGGTTATAAGGCGCATAACACAGTAGCTAAGGATGGAGAAAAATCTAGAAGTGAGCTAGTATTACAGGATCACAGAGTGAAACAGATAGCAGTTGTGACTTCAGAACCCAAATGCCCAAACCTTCCCCGAACCTGCTAAAACGCTGACCTCGCCGGAAGCCAGGCGGCCGGTAACCAGGGCGATCCCCCCTTGGTCCGACCTTAGCTGTGTTTCATTCTTTAGCACAGACTCCTGGAAACTGATTCTCTTTTATTTCACAGGAGTCAGGTGTCAGAAGAGAATGATAGCTCTGTGCAGAGTATATTTTTTAATGCTTTTTAATCTTTTAAAAATTACACAAGCAGTACATCATTTTTTTCATGAGAAAAATGCCCACAAGTAAAAAGAAAAATGAATTTTCAAAGATTCTTTCTTAATGATGTATTTTTTTTCCTGGAATGTACTTTTAAAAAGAGGTAATCTTCCAACTCCTGTATAAGGCAGCAATGTGCTTTCTATACAGTGCATTTTTCAGGCTAGCAAAAGTAAACTGTTTCTTAGCAGTTTGCTCTAGAGTTCAGCAATGGATAAGGGCTTGCCATTCCCCATGTCTTCAAACATGCTTGGGCAGTCAATATTCTCCAGTACTGCATGGCTGGACTTTGGCTGGAGAGGACTGTTTGGTGTTGAGTGTAGTGGGAAGTCAGTAAATGTTCCAGACAACTGCCCACTCGCTAGTTTTCCAAGCACACACTCCCTATTTCTGCCTCTGTGCCGTAGTGCACACTCTGGGTGGTAGCCAGCCTCCAAGATGACCAACACTGATCCCCACCTCTTGGTATTCACATGTCTGTATAGGGCTGGCTGATGTAATCAATAGGATACTATAGAAATCATGGAGCCTGATTTCCGAAGCTAAGTCATAGAGGTCCTGGCAGTTTCTCCTCTGCTCTCTCTTGGATCACTTGCTCTGAGGGAAGCCAGCTGCCATGTCGGGAGAACGCTCAAGCAGCCCTGTGGTGAGGTCCATGTGGTGAGAACTCCTGTCAATGGCATGTGAGTGCACCATTGTGAAAACATCTTCCAGCCCCAGTCAAGACTTCAGGTGACAACATCCCCAGCGGATATCTTGACTACACCCATCCTGAGCCAGGACCTCCAGCTAAGCCACTCACAAATTTCTGACCCACAGAAACTGTGTGAGATAACACTTATTTTGGTTTTAAGCTGCTGGGTTTTGCAGTAATGTGTTCTGCTGCAAAAGGTAATTAATACATTCACCCTCCTGTCTAGAAGGCTTACTCCTGTCCTTTCCAAATTCTCTCTCCCTCAAGGCTGAAGTGAAATTCCTCTTTCTGCCTGGATTCTCCAGCCCAGAGGAGTCTCTCCCTTCTCTATGCCCAATCACCATGCCCATCTTGCTTATTTGGCATTAACCAGAGTTAGAAGGAAAGACAGCTAAAGCCAACCCTGACATCTGTTGTGTCTTTGTTAGTAGATGACCACATAATGTATCATCTATACCAAGACACTTCTGAGAGTGAAAGGGGGTGCTATTAATAATGATCCTGGGAATCAGCAAAATCCAGGACAGTTCTAGGGCAAATAACAACATTTGGTGACCCCATCTGTAAGAGGTGCCGACACCTCCCCAGAAATACGAGAGAGAAAAAATTGTTTAGCAGAGCTGCAGTTTTACTTGCCCAGTGCTTGGATGTACCCGCCCCCCCCCCAAAAAAACTTGTTTACTTTCATATAATAGATGCCTCCCCCCTACATATCTCCACCCAGCTAGATAGTGAAGGAGAGGAATATGATTTTATACCAGCCTGATAATTTGAACAGTCTCTGAGACCTTCAGTCATGACATGGCTGAGCAGAGGGAGTGTACAGCCAG
>NW_006772616.1:3525789-3543755 GCF_000442215.2 Lipotes vexillifer | reverse complement strand
GACCAGCCGCCATTCCTAGCCCCATCTCCCCACCCCCATCGCTGCAAACTCCCCTCCCACCTCACCTCTGAAGGTGAAAACTTGGGCATATGGGGGACGAGTAGGAAGTCGAAGAGCATCAGGTTCTCCTTTAAAGAATGATTGGTCTGAGCCACTGCCTGCACTGGGGACCGCCGAGGGGCTCTCTGTCCTCCTAGCTTTCTGTAGCAGTGTTCTGGCACTGGAGCCATCTCTAACAGGTGTGGGCCTTATGCCTTGCCCAGGTACGCCCACAGAGGGGCTGAAATCTAGCCAGTGCTTTACTAGGTGAGCCATGAGCCCGGGGGCTGTGTGTGTCAGAAGGAGGCTTTTTCCAGTTTGCACAAAGGCATTCCCTGGGCCGGGACAGACCCTGGCCAGCCCCCAGAGTCCAGGTTATTTGCCCTGGGCTTTGCATTCTTTGCTTGTGGCAGCTTGTTGGTCCTGATCGCAGGCCAGAACCCATTCCAAGTTCTTCTGGCACCTCCCTGAACCCACGTCGGGCCCGTGGCAGAGCTTAGGTCACCCCCGTGCACTGCACAGGCCACAGAGGGTCCGGGCATCTTCCTTAGACTTCTCTACACACTCCTCACACCACCTGCACACCATTGCTGCTGGCCCCAGGGACACGGGGCTTTAAGCCAGAGATAGGTCCCCACCCCCGGGTCCTGCAGACTTCCTTGCACAGGGCCTGGATGTGGCCTGCTTACCCTGCTGTTCTCACACTTCTCCCATCATTTTCTGGGTGTTTCTAAATCTCCTCTCCCTAGAGATATCTGATTTTATCAATGGTCTGCAGGTTCTTCCTTCCGCTGCCCTCCCAGGGTAGCATGAACAGGTTTGGGGTATTACTGGGAGTGACAAAACACAGTGATTAAGAGCCATAGCTCACCAGCTTTTTTTCATGTGCTAGCACACCTCATATAGGAAATAAGGTGTGGAGCCCAGTGGGTCCCGGAGAGGATCTGGAGCCCCGGAGGGCTGCTCTGGAGGACTGATGGGGTCCCCAGCCACCCATATCCTGCCAGGCTGTTCTGAGAGCAGAGGGCACCAAGTCTCCTGGGGCATTCGGAGGCACTCTGGTTGAAAAGCCCTTCTTAGAGCCGTCAGCCTGACTTTGGTGAGAAGGAACTGAGTGACTGAGAAATACCTGCCCCCCTCCCAAGAGCCTGACTTTCAAGGCCATTGTCCCCCTGCAGAGGTCAAGAACCTCAGCTTAGAGACTAATGCTGATCAACTGGCCTCTTTATTCGAAAAGATCCTGCTCCTTCCCTGGGGCAGCAAAGCCTCCTGGCTCAGCCCTAGTGCTGGGCAGCAGCAAGAAAATAGTTTCCAGGATAAACAACGAGGTCCTACTGTATAGCACAGAGAACTATATTCAATATCCTGTGATAAACCATAATGGAAAAGAATATTTTAAAAAAAGAATGTGTATATGTATTTATAACTGAATCACTTTGCCATACAGCAGAAATTAACACAACATTGTAAATCAACTATACTTAAATTAAAAATTTTTTTTTTTAATTTTTTTTAAAAAGAAGAGAAAGGGACTTCCCTGGTGGCACAGTGATTAAGAATCCGCCTGCCAATGCAGGAGACACGGGTTCAAGCCCTGGTCCGGGAAGATCCCACATACCGCGGAGCAACTAAGCCCGTGCACCACACAACTACTGAGCCTGCACTCTAGAGCCCGCGAGCCACAACTACTGAGCCCGCGTGCCACAGCTACTGAGCCTACAAGCCACAACTACTGCGCCTTCACTCTAGAGCCTGCCAGCCACAATTACTGAGACTACATGCCTAGAGCCCGTGTTCCACAATAAGAGAAGCCACCACAATGAGAACCCCGCGAACTGCAACGAAGAGTAGCCCCCGCTCACAGCAACGAAGACCCACCGCAGCCAAAAAATAAATAGATAAATTTATTTAAAAAAAAAAAAAGAGAAAATAGTTTCTAGTGGGAAACTAAAATATACAGGCATAACATTGGTGAAATAGGATCCCTGATACGGTGGTAATGATGGGACCTTCTCTGGTAGTGGATGGGGGAGCAGGGGTTTGGGGTTGTTGGGTGAGACCTCAAGGTAGCAGCACCCTAAAGTCCAGCTACCTTGTGGCTAGACTGTCTTCTAAAGGAGCAGATTCCTGTTACGTCCAGGGCTTTTGTTTTGCTGAGTGGTTTATGCAAATGAGGGGCCAGCCCGGGGGCTCTGGGTGAGCAAGGGGAGGGAGCCGCCCTACTCTCTGCCCCTCCCACACTCTCTGCCCCTTCCCAGTCAATACTCATGCCCACACATGAACTTTGTCTGTTCTTGAGCTTCACCTAAATACAATACTACAGCATGTACGTTTGTGTGTTCTGTCGAGTTTCCTTAACATTATGTCTCTGACACCCATCCGTGTGGCTACGGGTGGCATCAATCTGCTCTTTTTCCCTCGCTGTGTAGTATTCTGTTGTAGCAAAAGACCCTTAGTTTATTTAGCCCTTCTCCACTTCATTTGGATCGTTTTAGCTCTCACACACAAAAAGGCTGCTCTGAGCATTTTTGTTCATGCCCCTTTGTGGACCTCACTCATTTCACTCCTTATGTGGGATTTTTTGAAAAGCATTCTTATTAAAATAATTTGTTTCTGATAAAAGTCATACATGCTCATTTAGAAAATGGAACATGCAAAAGTGCAAAGTTTTAAAAAAGTCATCATCGATGTACATTCAATTTTGTACTTGGCTGTTTCATTCCAGATACGCTGAGCACTTTTTTTATGATAGTCTGTGTGAAAGAGGCTTAGCCTCTTTTTAATTCCTTCTGGCCTCATTCCTTGTATAGCCATCAGCTGACATTTGTGATGATCCTGAGAAGGTTTTGCCCAGGAGAGAGAGGAATGACTGCAGACACCTGCCCTGTCCACCCCCAGGTAGAGGCAGGCTGTCTGTCTAAAGTGAGAAAGCGCTGGGTCTGCAGAGCAGATGCCTCCCTCCATCCCCACCGGACTGAGCTCTCACAAATGGACCTAACAAGGTGGAAGCACAGACTGCAAACTGGGAAGAGAATGAGAAGTGGGGCTGTGAGATCGGAAAACAGAGTGTTAGCAAATAGGGGAAGCGAGCGAGGAGTTTGGAAAGCTGTGTCAGTACCCTCACTGTGCTGTCTTGGGCAGCGCAAGGCACACATGAACCATTCCAACAAGTCAGTTCAGTAGGTGCCACGGATTCACGTTATCCTAACACAGAAAATTACAGGGCGGACACAAAGCTAACGGTTTCCGTGTCCCTTTTACTCTTAGCTCGTTTCAAATACTGGCAAACTTTTCTCCATCTCTTGTTTGCACTCGTTTTTGCTGCATGTGTTTGATCGTAAACCTAAGATTCTTGAAGTACGTCTCTGAACTTCTGTTTCCTCACCTGTAAAATGGCGTGAAGGGTCATTCTTATCTCTTAGATCAGGGTTTTTCAACTTCAGCCCTATTGATTGACATTTTGGGCTAGAAACTCTTTGCTGGAGGGGCTGTCTTGAGCATCATAGGATGTTTAAGCAGCATCCCTGGCCTCTACCTACTAGATGCCAGTCAGCACCCTTCCCTCCCCACAGCTGTGACCAGCAAAAATGTCTCCAGATATTGCCAAATAATCCCTGCTTGAAAAGCACTTGTTTAGAGTATCACGTGAGATAATAATACAGGTAAAACACTTGGAAGTAAGGGCTGCCAGGTAAGTGCTGGGTGACCCTTAGCCGTCAGTGCTGATGAGAAGGTCCTGGAAAGGTGTGGACTTAGGGCTGGGGTTACTTCACAAGCCAATCTGCTTGTTTATTTATTTCATCCTTATTCCTTTTCGCATCTTCCGTTCTCCCGTCCGAAAGTGCGTGGTTTAAAAGGCTTTTTTATTTTTTAATGAAAGGTGCCTTTCTACAAGTACCAGAAATAAAACTCAGAAGTACTGGCATTGGTAAGTGGCTTTTGAAACTGGAGAATGTCAAAGAAATGTAAATCATACTCTTCCAGGAGCATGAGTGTCTATCTTTTCCTAAGACGGTTCACAGCCATTAACTCGTTGGACTCCACCACAGAGTGTTCTAGCTGAGCCCGCACTGAATTCCCATCGTTTCTGTTTGTGGAAGGGCTGGGCTGGTGGGAACTCACAGCGTTAGTATGAGGGATTGGGGTTGGCGTGGGATGTGTCTTTGCTTATTTCTGGCTCATGGAAGGGAGGACAATATTTGGTGGACTTTGAGGCCTGAGGGACAGAAGATGAGGAAGAGGTGGGATGGTGTTGGTCCTTTCATGTGGCCTTGAGGGATCTGAATGATGAGAGCGGGGTGAGGGGAACTGGGGAGGGGCACCCTCACCACATGCCCCTCTGCCTCAGACACGGCCAGCTGGGGCTCCCTGAACCCAGGTGCCTTCCAGACAGAAGGGGTTCAAGGCGTTTCAGGTCACCCTCATGCCGGACCTCACTTCCACCAGCAGCAACAGAAAACACCAAGGTATGTGACTGGGACCTCTTTTCTGATCTTTCCCCAGGGCCCCTAGGGCCTGTTCTCACCTTTGGCTCAGTTTCTACCCAGACTCTGTCTAAAGCTCTACCTGTTTGGGAGACAAAGGGTACCACTCCGAGTTCTGCCATGGGGTCCCTGAGAGCTGGGGCGTGTCAGCCAGTCAGTAAGGACGCCGCTGAGGCTGACAGCCACGCCCACAGCCTGTTCCCTCCTCCACTATAGCCACGCCCCCCTCCCGGCTGTGACCACGCCCGCCGTCTGTCCTCCTGCTCCAGTCACGCCCACTGCCACCGCCCGGGGCTGAAACCACCGGCCTGGACATTCATCCTCACAGCTGCCTTCAGCCAAGTGGCTGCCACCAAGTTCCTGAGAAATGAGTCACAGGAGACTGTAACTCGGGGCGGGGGGCGCGGAAATCTCGTGCCAGCTTTATTTGGATGTTGCAAAGACCGTATGATGAGAGGCCAACAGAGTGGTGTACCTGAACTCTAAAGCTTTCAAAACTCTGCGTTTGAAACTTTCCACTTTCTAGGCTCTGCGCTCCCCTCTGCGCCCTCCTCTAGGACCTGTTTGTTCTCTCTGAGTGGAAGACAGGCCAGCCGTGAGTACCTGGCACTGTTTTATACCTCAGCGTGGCATTGGGGAGGGCACCTAAAAGACCGCTGGCCCTCCAGATGTAGCTGAGCAGCCCAATGAAACTTAACTGCCCATTCTGTCCCTTTGTCCCTTGGATCCTCACCAGGTGCTACGTGCCAGAGCCAGCTCAGCTCTTGAGAACTGTGCCATGCCCCTTGGAAACCCTCAATAGGATTTGGACTGGCTGGCCAGCTCCTCCCACTAGAACATGAGCTCTCCAAGGTCACAGACTATGTCTGCTTAGTCCTTGTTTACAGGACAGAAATTATTAGCATGCAAATGTTCTTATGTCTTCTCTCTCACCCCTCCAGTCACAGCCTTGTAGTTGACAGCACATCTCATCTCCTTCCTCTCGCTGAAGGGGAGGGATTCTTTCAGGTTGGTGAGAGACTAGGTTGATCCATTTAATAAAGAAAGTGAGAGAGGAGGGGAGAGGAACGTGTATCAGTGAGTGATTCTCAAGCCATCTGCATTGGAACCACCTGGGGATTTGGTTAAACTGCAGACTCTGATTCAGTGGGTCTGGGCCGGAGCCTGAGACTCTGCATCTCTGACAAGCTCCCGGGTGAAACAGATGCTGCTGGTGTTCAGACCACATGCACAGCAAGGGTGTAAAGGAGTGGATGGCGGGGAGGTTTGCACAGAACTGGAGAGCGAAATTCTGTGGAGCATCTTCCGCATGTGAGAGAAACGGATAGAAGAGGAAGGGGCTTTTTGGGTTTTTTTGTTTTTTTTTAAATAAGCGTTATCACAGCCTCTGTATTTAGCTCTCATCATTCTCAAGAAATTCAAGGACATTTGTTGTTTGTCAGCTGCCTCTATTCCTCAGCTAATAGCTCTCCAATGTCCTCCGATTGACTGGTGAGCCAGGTTCCGTCCCTCCCCAGCACACGACCGCCAGCGAGGCCAGTGGGGGCTCCTGCTCGGAAATCTGAATCACGGATTCAGGTCCAAAACAGAGAACAGTTGGAGTATTCTCATTCCAGCCGAGGCAGCTAAGTGAGATTTTTGAGCATTTTCTGCTGCCAAGAACCTTCTGGAGTTGCTGGGTGCCTGATGGCTGCAAGCCTGAATCTTTAGCCTTCCCTTTGCTCTAGTGTACTCTCCAGTATCCTTCCAAGAAATTCTCTTTTTCGCCTAGATCAGCCAGAGTCCGTTTCTGTTGCTTGCAATCAAAGCACCCTAACAGATAAAACTATTTAACCAGCATAACATTTTGAGTTATTATTTTGAAATAATATTTCATTTCCTGAGTCGTGTGTGTGTGTGTTAATTAGAAGACCACTTCATCACTTAGGCTGAACCCATGGGTGCTGCCTTTATACAGCTTACATTTGGGGTCCATGCTTAGTACTGTGCCTGAGAGAAATGCAGTAGGTGCTTAATGAATGGGCATGGAAAGAATGAGCAGTCACTTCACAGCATCTGCGCTGACCCCTGGCATCTGTCAGCTGCCCCTGTGCCTGGGGACATGTTAGATGGCCATCAAGCACTAAAATAGCAACAGCTTATAGGAAAGCGTGTGCAAGCTTGCAGCAGCACTAGCTAATAAACTGCTGACCTTTCCCTTGGATTTTCTTTCTCCCTGTATTTTTTACAAGCAAAGAGCTACAGAAGGTCAGAATGGAGCGAGGTCTTTGTTCCATGAATATGTGGTGGTTCGATTAAAATATTCCCATTTAAATGAGTAGCACGCCAGCAGTGGTTAAGAATCCTCCTGCCAATGCAGGGGACACGGGTTCGAGCCCTGATCTGGGAAGATCCCGCATGCCGCAGAGCAACTAAGCCCGTGCGCCACAACTACTGAGCCTGTGCTCTAGAGCCCGTGAGCCACAACTACTGAGCCTGTGTGCCACAACTACTGAAGCCTGCTCACCTAGAGCCCACGCTCCACAACAAGAGAAGCCACTGCAATGAGAAGCCTGTGCACCGCAATGAAAATCGAACGCAGCCAATCAATCAATCAATCAGTCAAATAAAAAAACAAACGAGTAGCACGCCAGTATTTCCACTGTGGCATTTCCAGTTGTGGCAATTACTGCTAAAAAGAGGCAAACACTGTATACACTATAAAGCCCAGCCTAGCCTGTGGAGGCAAAAAGATTTTCATCCAAGTCCATCCCAACTGTGCTGTGGACTAGCTGTCCTTGGGCAAGTTATGGTCTCAGAGCCTCAGTTTCCTCATCTGTAAAATGGGCACAGATGGTATTAGCATCTTCCTCAATGGTTTGTTATAAGCACTGAACAAGGCAATGCATAAAAGGATTTATGTTCCTTAAGGCAATGCATATAAAGTGCTTGGAATGATGTCAGTACTCTGCAAGTGTAGCTATTATTAAAACACATTTTTCACTAAAACCAGCATGTGTAATCCTTCCCTCCCACTCTTAAATAGAAGTCTTAAAAAAAGTTTTTGATCCAATTATGGTTAAAAAAAATTATCATATACATGGGGAAAAGACAAAGAAAACATACTACCATTTTAATGTTTGTCTATGGGTGTAACATTATATATAATTTTTACTTTCTTCCTTCAGCTTTCTGTGCTTTCCAGGTTCTTTGGCAATGAGCATGTACATTACTTTTATGACCAGAGGAGAAGCCCTGACAAAGGCTGTCTTTAAAAGAGAAGAAAAATACTGAAGTAAAGTGCAACATGATTTTGTAGGAACTGGGT
Source organism: Lipotes vexillifer (assembly GCF_000442215.2). Lineage (NCBI taxonomy): Eukaryota > Metazoa > Chordata > Mammalia > Artiodactyla > Lipotidae > Lipotes > Lipotes vexillifer. The sequence continues at coordinate 3,535,925 of NW_006772616.1, read as the reverse complement.
GAAAAAAAAAATTCTCAAGTTAGGTGGAGAAATAGATGTTTTCTGGTCAAGAGCTTATTAGGAGGGAAATGACATCAATTTGGGTTCACATCAGCTCGAGTGGCAAATCATAATGCAAAATGAAAGTACATTCAGCGGGGCTGAACCCACGCTGGGATTTTGTCTCGTGAATCACCCAGCTAGAAATGACCTCAGGAGGACATGTGACCCTGCCCCCTCCCCTCACCTTGGGAAAGCCGGCCCTGCAACTTTTCAGGACAGATGAGCAACGGCCCTATTTATAAGCCCTCTAGGAACTAACTCTACATACATTACCTTCCTCCTAAGCTTCAGGCAGGCTTGATTTAGCCTCTGCAGGTGTCCCCCACTAGCGGTCTCCAACCCAGTTCTCCCCCTGCCTGGGAGAGGCCTGGGAGTTGGCCCAGGTCCTTCCTGTTCACCATTGGGTCCTTGCACAAAACCTAGTCCCCCCTGGAAGTCCATTTTGACAGCTGTATAGCAGGGATAGGAAGGATTCGAGAAGATAAGGCAGAGCCGGGAGTTAGATGTTAAATGGGGGAGGAGCGGGGGGCGTCTCTTCCGGCCTCAGAGCCCATGTGTTTTATCATGTCTCTATTACCGTGGTGGGAAAAGTGACACCTAGCAGAGGTAGCCTGTCTGCAAAAAAGGTGATGGGAATTTGGAGTTGGGGGTTGCGAGCCAGCGAAAAGGAAGTGAGGGGCGCCTGGGGAGGGAGGAAGGGAGAGATTGAGAGCAGAGGGTCCAGAGCGATATAAAAAGCATCTCGGAAGAGCAGTGATCAGCAAGGGCATATGCAGAGCAAGAGAAACCCTGACAGCCGAGGAACTCAAGGACCAGGCTGCTGGAGATTCACTTTTAACCGATGCGCTGTGCGGGACTGTCACTCCCCTCCCATCATCCACGAGCTTTCGGGAACCAGCCTTGTGTTCGTGGTGCTCTGGGAGGCGTGAAGGAAGTGAGGTGGTCCAGGGGTAACAGACAGCAGGACAGGGGGCGGCAGCCTCAGGAGCAATGGATGATGGTTAAGGACCAGGGAACAGTAGTGATCGAGGCTGCAGCCCTCACTGACCTGAGAAGGTAGATCTTTCTGGAATTCTGTGGAGGTTTTGAAGGAGACTTGTCAAAGCACTACCATGGAGGTTGAAACTGTTCTCCCAGTTTATTAAAGGAAAGGGTGATTACTGAATTCCAAAGAACCTGGGGCTCTCCAAGGGGGGAGGTGTCCGGGTGACGAGTATTAGCAGTGCTCATGTGAGTAGTAGTGAAGAGTATTACTGTTAGCATTGATACTGGTATTGGCATCAGTATCTTTATTCCTTTGCCTCCCTCAAGTCCTCGATTAGCTCCTGCATCCATTTTCCTGGGGCCAAATCGATGAACCACCAAGACCCTGCCTCCAGGCATGCTGATGAGCATTGCGCGTGGTATCAAATTAAAAGCCCTCCTGATGTCAGAGAAATACACTTACTGCTCTCTCCCACCCCTCCGCCTATTCACATGCCAGGTCACTCCATCACGAAAGTGATGAAATGAAATTGGCTTGGAATGAATTGCCCTTCCCAAAGCCATGCAAGTCCCTAACCTTCCTAGATGGCTGCCAGCTGAAGGGCTGATTATCTCTTGCTGCTGTGATAACAGATCACCCCACAGTTCGGTAGCTTAGAGTAACAATAAACCCTTAATTCTCTCACACAGTTCCTGTGGGTCAGGAACTAGGGAGTGGCTTAGCTGGGTGGTGGTGGCTTGGGGTTGCTCAAGGGTTTGCCGTCAGGATGTTACCCTGGGCTGGAATCATCGGAAGGTTTGAGGCAGGAGAATCTGCTTCCAAGGTGGCTCGCTTACATGGGTGGCAAGTCGGTGCTGTCAGTTGGCCTCAGTTCCTTGCTCCAAGGCCCTCCCCCTAAGCACGCTTGTGTGTCCTCATGACATGGTAGCTGGCTTCCCCCAGAGTGAGTGATCCAAGAGAGAGGAAGGCGGAGTCACGGTGTCTTTTATGACCTAGCCTCAGAAGTCACACTCTGTCATTTCTGCGGTATTTTATTGGTTACACGGGTCAGCCCTACTCAATGGAGGAGACTCCAAGGGCATAAATGCCAGGAAGTGAGAATCACCGAGGCCGTCCAGAGCTGGCTACCACTCCCAGGTTGCAGCTGAAACTGACTAAGCTACGGTTCACAGATACGCTTGTTGTTTCTTTCTACATGAATGCGAAATTAGCCAATTTTCAGTTACATGAAAATGATAATCCCACTTGACATTTGTGCATCATTTCATCTTCTGAGAGCTATTTCTGCTCCATGCTGCAGGTGAGAAAATGAAGGCTCACGGAAGTAAAGTGACTTGCCCAGTGTCCCAAAGTTAGAAGGTTCTAGAAGCCTGGGAACTGAACTTGTGTGTTGTAGCTCCTAATCCAGTGCCCTTGCCATCATACCACACAGCTGCCACCAAGCCTCAAAGACACCACATGTGTCCCTATCTTCCAGGGCAAATGTGAACTGGAGAGCAGTTGTAGTGGAGTGAAGGAAATCTCCTTTTTGTTTTTAATTTTTTTTTATTACACAGCTGATCCATGCTCATTTGGAAAAGCTACAAAATAAAAAATGGTTTTTTAGAAAAGGAAGGAAGAAAAGACTTTCCGCCATAATAATACCCCCCAGATCTAGCACTGTTAACATCTGAGTGTACTGCCCTAAGAACAAAGGAAACGGTTTTGAAATGCCTTACATTTACAGCATCTCCAGGGCTGACGCTGAGGGAAACCCCATCCACTTGGCTTTGCCCCGAGGAGAGGAAGAATGTGAAATATGACCTCGTGAGTGCGGTGGTGTGTGTGTGTGTGTGTGTGTGTGTGTGTGTGTGTGTGTGTGTGTGTGTGTGTGCGCTCGAGCGCGCTTGTGTACACACCTGGTACTTCTCTGTCCAGGCCAGGGAGGTTTGGCACACCAACACTTAGCCAAGCTGCTGGGGGATTTATTACAACCTTAGAGAGTGTTTCTTCAAGCTAGAGGCAGGGCAGCCATGGCTCCGGGCGGCAAAGTGGCTCACCCTCTGGTTTGGTTCAAGTTCCTCCAGGCAGGAGAAGGTTGTTTCAGTTTAATTCTATCCATTTGGCCTTCTACTCTGCCCGCTGAGAGGTTGGGGCCCTATGTGCTCCCAGGGCACCGCAAGGCCCCCTTTCATCATGTTCCTTACACATAAAATGTCTTATTTGTGACCCGCTCCCTTGCCCCTCCCCCAACCAGAAGGTCAGCCCCCAGGAGGGGGCCTCATCTGCTTTGTTCACCTGTACCTACCTCCCAGCACCTGCCGCTCTGTCTGGCAGGTTGTCGTACTCAAAACATGTCTGAATTGACTGCAGGGTTTGGGGGTATACACAAGAGAGTTGCCAAGGGCATTCACAATTCGTATCTACTAGGAACTAGATCCTGCTCAAGGGGGGCAGTCAGTGTCCCAGGCACCTTCTCTATGTCATCTGTTTGTGACACAGACCCACCAAAGTCAGATGGCCACCACCTGGAGACAGAAGAGGCAGGCCTACATTTTGTCTTTGAAGAACTGTAAGAAGTGTTCCAATGTATTATGCACCTGTCTGTCCCCAGCTAGAGAGGTGGAATAAAGTTGAGTGAGACGGATGAAATGGAGTCAGTCGCAGCTTCTGCAGATTCCATCCTCCAAGTACAGCATCTAGGAGGTAGTGAGAAGCAGCGTTACGAGCAGCAGACTTGGAGTCAGGTGACCTGGGAATCAAATGCCGCGTCATCTGCATTTCAGCTGTGTGAGTTGAGGGAGTTTTGTTGACCTCTCTGAGCCTCAGTTTCCTCATCTGTGAAATGGGAACAGCAACACTAAATTTTCAGTGTTGAGCTACTTCAGTGAGAGGTGCTGGCGTAGTGCCTCGGCAAACTGTCTGGGTCTGAGTGTATATACTTTTCCCTCTGGGAAGATCTCCTTTAACCTTGAAAATCTGAAAGCAGTGCCACGTACACGACTCCTGAAGCTTTTGCACGAGGAGCACATTGATCAGTTTTGCCCCTGGACAGCTCCCACTAAACTGCATCTCTATTCATGGACATAGAACCATCTCCTCGTGAGATTAGAAGATGCTGGAGCACAGCCTCAGGCAGTGAGGCTGAGTGGCCCTCCTGGAAGTTCCGGAAACCCAGTCTCAGCACCAGTCAGGACCAGTCAGGGCTGAAGGAGAAAATGAGCAGGCTCTGCCTATAGGGATCCCCTTTTTTCTGCTTGGGTCGGGTTGGAGAGTCCCTTCTCTAGCAGAAGTCCAGGTTTGCGGGCTGAAGCTGAAGACCAAGGTTTCAGATGATAATCCCAGAACCAGGACATTAGGAAGTGCCCTGTGGCTCCCCTGCCGCTGGACTCCTTCCCTCTCTTCGGGCATATTTCCTGTCGAAGGGACTCTGGATGCTTCAGGCTCTCTCACTGTGGTTTCTTCTCTCCCCATCACAGATTATCGCTACCAAGTATGACTCGCTAAACGTAACTGCTTTGACAATCAGATCCATGTGAAAAAGTTACTGGGTCACACTTTGCAAGGTGTGACAACTTACAGTTAACTAGCGTCTTCCTGCAGATCCCACCTGAATTCTCCAGGCGGGAGGACTGGAAATCGTGTCCATCCCGCCTCCAGGGTCTTCCCGTCTTTCCACAGCATCTGGAAAAGCAGTCACAAGCGTTAAGTAGTTGTCGTCTTTGATCGAGACCGGTGTCCCAGCCCCAGTTTATGGATGAGAAGTCTAAGAATTTGAGGGGTGAAGTGACCTCTCCAAAGTCTCTTGGTAACTTTGTGGCAGAACGTGGGGTAGGGGTGCGGGTACAGATCTCCTGACCCCTTTCCAACTGCCTGTCCCTAGTGCTAGAATCTTTCCACTCAAACTGTGATCTTTAGACCAGCAGCACTGGTGTGACCTGGGAGTCTTTTAACAATGCAGAATCTCAAATCCAACCTGAGACCTATTGAAACAGAATCTGCGTTTTAACAAGATCCGCAGTTGATTCATATGCATTTAGACTTTGAAAAGCCCTGGTCCAGAACTCACTTTTTTCCCCTGGTTCCTTTCTCATTATTACTTTAACTCCAAGGGTCTGTGAACTTCCGAGGCTGAATTTAGCACAATCTCAACACGCAATGTTCGAGTCCCAGTGTCATTACATACAGTGCAGTTTTCCAGGGGAAAAGATTTCTACTCTGTTTCTGACATTTTTTCCTTTGCCTTATTTAAAATTCTAAAAAGAAAAGCCTCATTAATGGAGTCCTTTTTAGAATGGGCAGGAGAATCCACCATCTTAAATTTCTAGCAGAAAAGGTATGATAGACACTTAATAAATAATCATAACTGGGTGGTGAAATGTATGTGAAAGTGCTTAGTAAATTATAAAGCAGCACACAAATGTTACAGATTATAATTCCTCGGCTGTAGGAGCACAGAATGAGATCCTTCATGAGCCCATTCAGGGTGAAAATGTTTTTCAGGAATATGATGTGAAACTTTAAAGTTTTGTAATTATTTTCATTTTATTAGACATCCAGGGAACTAGACTTGTGGTTCTCAACCCTGGCCATGCATTGGAATAATTTGGGGAGCTTTATTTAAAAATATATGACCCTGGGCTCTGGACCTAGATGCTGTTTCTGGAGGTCTTGAGGGTGGGACTGGGCAAGGGTCTATTTTTAAACTCTCCCAGGTGATTCTAATACACCGTAAGATTGGAGAACCACTGAGCTGGAGAGTTGTTATTTCCAGGTTTATGGTAAATATATGCGAGTGAGCATTTTATCCATAATGATGATATGGCTGAAGTGCCAGTTTTCTAATTTCTACATCTTAGTGATAATCAAACCACCAGGAGATATAGCTGGAACTGAAATACTAATGGCTGCTGATTCCAAAGGGTATTAAATTGGTAGTGACCGTTTCATCCATCATTCATTCTTTCACAATTTCATGTCCTCGACCAGTTAACATAACAACATCAAGGACTGAGTGAAATCCTGACAGTCTGTTTGTGTACAGACTGGTACCCCAGCATCAACAAACAAATTCTCAAATTCCATGTGGTCTTTACTCCAACAATTAGAGATTTTGACAACGCAGGTTTGAAAGAATATTGATGAGGATTTAGGAGGCCAAAATTCGAGGGAATGTTCTTTCCTGCAGTTGTCTGATGCTGAGTCAGTTTCCTGCTCTGAAAAATGAGGGTGTTGGACCAGTGGTTATCGAAGCTGGCTGACCATCAGATACACCTGGAGAGCTTTGTAAAGCCACAGATTTCAAGATCCTAGAGTTACCGAATCTAGACAGCTTGGGAGGGGAGAGGAGTGTTGTAAAGGAGGAGTTTTAAAAGAATCCTGAAAGCTGATTGGATGATCACCTGTGTTTGGAGCCACTGAACAAGATAAGCTCCTAAGTTCTCGGCTCTAAGAATCTGTGACATGACACCTATTCAGTTAAATTCTTATATCAGAGGAAACTGGTCTGGGGTTGAGGCCTGGCCAGAGGGCAGGGTCTACAGGGGGATAAAACAGAAAATACGAAAAATAGTAAGAGGCCTCATCTTTGACTACCTCCTGTGTGTGTCTCAGGACTTTGTGTTCACGAAGCTTCTGTTTAGGTCTTTTCATCATAGTCATATTGCTCAGTGATGAGCTTTCATCTCGTCACGTTACCTTTAAAAACTGTTGAAAAGGTGCCCCTTGGGAACAGTGTTCTTGTAGGGAAGAGTTGCTTTTCCTGCCACCCACCGCACCTCACTTCTGCTCTGAGTTTCATTGTGCAAAAGAATCTCCTTGAAAAGCTGGTTTAAAATACAGATCTCTAGGCCCTCCTCTGATTCTAACTCAGGAGATTTGGGTTGGGTCTAGAAATCTGCATTTTTATGAGCATCTGAGACATCCAAACTGCTTTTGATCTCCCTGTAAAACTTAGTTGGCAGCCTTTCTCAAACTTCCCTTCTGATAAGCATCTCTTGGGTCCTTCAACGAATGAATGGATCAATAAAATGTGGTGTATCCATACAATAGAATATTATTCAGCCATAAAAAGAAATGGCGTGGGCTTCCCTGGTGGCGCAGTGGTTGACAGTCCGCCTGCCGATGCAGGGGACACGGGTTCGTGCCCCGGTCCGGGAAGATTCCCACATGCCGCGGAGTGGCTGGGCCCGTGAGCCATGGCCGCTGAGCCTACGCGTCCGGAGCCTGTGCTCCGCAAAGGGAGAGGCCACAACAGTGAGAGGCCCGCGTACCGCAAAAAAAAGAAAGAAAACTAGAGGTACTATCTGATCCAGCAATCCCACTTTTAGGTATATATCCAAAAGAATTGGAAGCAGAGTCTTGAAGAGATATCTGCACACTCATGTTCACAACTGCACTATTCAGAATAGCCAAGGGGTAGAAGCAACCCAAATGCCTATGGATGGATGAATGGATAAAGAGAATGGCGTATGTACATACATTGGAATATTATTCAGCCTTAAAAAAGAAGGAAATCCTATCACATACTGCAACACGGATGAACTTGAAGACCTCCTAGATTAAGTGAAATAATCTAGTCACAAAAACCAAATAACTGTCAGTTCCACTTATATGAGGTCCTCAGAGCAGTCAAATTCAAGTAGAACGGTGGCTGCCATGGGCTGAGGGGAGTAGGAAGTGGGGAGCTGTTCAATGAGGATAGAGTGTCACTTCTGTAAGATGAAAAAAATTTGGAGATCTGATGCACAACAATGTGAATATACTTGACACTACTGAACTGCACCCTTAGAAATGGTTAAGATGGTTTTCTTTAAAAAAAAAAAATAGGTTGCAGCTCCCATTTCAGTCTCTCTCACTCCCTCTTGGTATATGCTCACTCTCTGGCTCTGGCTCTCGTTCAGATCATCAGCTGCCTTGTTGGGAAGACACTCAGACAGCCTATGGAGAGACCCATGTGGTGGGGAATAGAGGCCTGCCAACAACCATCTGGGTGAACGTGGAGGTGAATCTTCTGAGGCCTGCCAACTTGTGAGTAAACTTGAAGTGGATCTTTAACCCCCAGGTCAGGTCTTCATAAGAAACTGTAGCCCCGGCTAACAGCTTGACTGCAATCTCATGAGAGACCGAGGGACACTCAGCTGAGCTGCATGTGATTTGTGGGATAATGAAGTCTTGTTGTTTTAAGCTGCTAAATTTGGGGGTAATTTGTTATGCAGCAATAGGTGACTAATACACCATCCAATGCATTTTGCTCAGTTAGATTGCAGTGCAGACCCCACCTTGTTGCTCCAGCTGTAACTCTGCTTTTCAGGATATGAAAGAATATATATATATATATATATATATATATATATATATAAGTATATTACTAGCATTATTTATATATATATATATATATACACATACACACACACACACACACACACACACACACACATATAGTGATACGTCAAATAGTAGGACCCCCAAAATGTCCACATTCTAATCCCTGGAACCTGTGAATATGTTAGGACACATGGCAAAAGACCATTGCAGATGTCATTAAGGTTACAAACTTTAAAGTAGAGAAATGATCCTGGATGATCCGGTGGGCCCAGTCGAATCACATGAACCCTTAAAAGCAGAGATCTTTCTCTGGCTGCAGTTAGGAGAGATTTGGCCGAAGTCGAAGTTGGAGAGATTTGAAGTGTGAGAGGGACCCCGCCATTGCTGGAGGGGACAATGTGACCAGCATGAGAATGAATGTGGGCAGCCTCTAGGGGCAAAGACCAGCTCCCAGCTGACAGCCAGCAAGGAAGCGGTCCCTCAGCCCTACATCTGTCAGGAACTGAATTCAGCCAGAAACCTGAACGAGCTTGGAAGCAGTTTATCCAGAATGTCTCCAGGAGGGAATGCAGCCCTGCTGACACCTTCATTTTGGCCTTGTGAAACCCAGAACGGAGAAACCAGTCCAGCCAACTGGGACTTTGGATTTACAGAGGTGTGGGATAATAAATTTGTGTTATTTTCAGTTACTTAGTTTGGGGTAATTTGGGCAGCGATAGAAAACTAACGTAGTTATATGGATATGGTATTTATTGGTTTTGAGTACTTTCCTATCAGGTATCATAGCTATGCAGATGTTTCACGATGCTATTTATCATTTTCCACTTATCCCACTGAAGCACTCATTCACTATCTCAGTGCCTCTCTGTACTGCAGGCTTGAGTGTTCCATGCATTGTTTTTCAAGGCTCTCTGGGAAAGACACTCCTTCTTTGGGAGCCCGGTGTCTGGCTGGAGAAAGACTGAGTGCCTGCTGGTTGTTTCTGAGGCTACTAATCAATACTTACCATTAGGACGACAACTCCATGCATCACTAAGCTTTGACCTCTGTGCCCCAGAGCTGTCCCAAGATGCCAATTGATGTATAGGCAATATACATATTCCTCAAATGCAATATCCCTTTCAAAGACTTCCCTGAAATAAATTTTAGAGGCTTTAGCCATGGCAAAATAATGTTGCTAATGTACCAGCAAGCCCAGAATATTTAGAAAGTGTGCTTGGATGGAAGTAATTGTGTTTAGGCTTTCTAAAAAGATGTTTTGGATGGACACTGCATTTGGACTGATGGCCAGCTGTTCCTGTCTTCTGCACAGCTGGGTGGTGCTGGCATAAACTGTCTCTTAAGTCAGCCGTGAAAACAGGTACATACCTACAAGCCCAAGACCTGAAAGCAAGCAGTTGCCCCCCTCTAGAAATCACAAGGCAGGCCTAAAAGAGCCTGAAAGAGCTTTAACTGCACTTTTCTTTTATCTACAACTTTTGGAATTTTATTTCCCCAGAAGTATGCGTTTTTCAAGGAACTCTTCCTAATGGTCTGCCGTCACATAACATTGTGGTGCTCTGAGTAAGAGGGGAGGACCCTCCTGTTTTCCTGGATCTGTCCAAATGGGATCAATTGCCAAACAGTTGTTTGGATTAAATCCAAATAGTTAATCTAATCAGGCTTTCAACAGGCAGTTATTTTGATTAAAGGAGTCATATCTGAATGACCTTTGGCAGCTTTTTATATCTAATCAGTGGGTCCCACACATTTAGCCCTTCTGTGGAACCAGGGGGTGTTGATTGCTCAGGTGAAAAGGGGTTTA
>NW_006772616.1:3522046-3525779 GCF_000442215.2 Lipotes vexillifer | reverse complement strand
GAAGAGAAGACTCATGAAACCCTATGGAAGGAAGGATAGCTGAGCCGCAAAGGCACTGAAATGCCATTAAGAATCCAAAAGGGCTACTGCCTCTGTCTCTTTCTGGAGCCGCCTGGCCTCCCATCATTGCTTTACTGTGGAATTCTCTGCTTACTAGTTGGTGTGTGCAAGGCTGAGAATTCTGTTAGCCTTGAGTTTACATCACTGTGCGTTCTGTACCCATAACCATCATGACGAGCTCCATCCTGAGTCTGAATTCTGATCCACTCAATTTTAAATTCCCAGGAGAGAATTTGATTGGCTTGGTGTGGTCACGTGTCTAGTTCTGGTCCAATCAGCTGTACCCAGGATGAGTTGGGGGTCACAAGACATGAAGGCCTGGCTCCTCCAGGAGGTGGATAGGGCAGGGAGAAAATGATGCCTCCAGAATTTTTTCTGAACTGGTAATAGCAGATGTCTCTTTGCCACTTCTTTTCTTACCAATCTGCAAACTTTTTAAGGGTAGAGGGGTTTTCTCATCTTTGTCTTCACCACCATGCTTAGCTCAGTGCCTCATATAAAGATGCTCAATAAGCTAAAAAAAAAGTTTTTCATGCCAACTTCCAGTCATGTGTACTTCTCATAGTCCTTACCATGCTGGTCTTAACCCATCTGGGTGTTTAGGCAAGAGAAGCAGGGTCAGATGGGCTGAGCACTCCTGCATTCTTTCCTCTAGCACTGCTTAGGTTAATAGTAACTATTATGTATTGTCCATTTTCCAAGAGCCTAACATAATGCAAAGTGCTTTATACATCATTATCCCATTTATTTGCTGTGATAACCCTGTAAGGAAAGTGGAGTTCAGAGAAGTTCAGTAAGTTGCCCAAGGTCACAGAGCTCCAAAGAAGTATGGTCAATTCTAAACCTAAATCTATAGCCCTGTCCTCATTTTTCTCTTTTACATCTTTATTGGGGTATAACTGCTTTACAATGGTGTGTTAGTTTCTGCTTTATAACAAAGTGAATCACTTATACGTGTACATATGTCCCCATGTCTCCTCCCTCTTGCGTCTCCCTCCCTCCCACCCTCCCTATCCCACCCCTCTAGGCGGTCACAGAGCACCGAGCTGATCTCCCCGTGCTATGCGGCTGCTTCCCACTAGCTAGCTATTTTACGTTTGCTAGTGTATATATGTCCATGCCACTCTCTCGCTTTGTCCCAGCTCACCCTTCCCCCTCCCCATATCCTCAAGTCCATTCTCTAGTAGGTCTGTGTCTTTATTCCCATCTTACCCCTAGGTTCTTCATGACACTTTTTTTAATTTCTTAAATTCCATATATATGTGTTAGCATATGGTATTTGTCTTTCTCTTTCTGACTTACTTCACTCTGTATGACAGACTGTAGGTCCATCCACCTCATTACAAATGGCTCAATTTTGTTTCTTTTTATGGCTGAGTAATATTCCATTGTATGTATGTGCCACATCTTCTTTTTCCCTTCATCCGATGATGGACACTTAGGTTGTTTCCATCTCCGGGCTGTTGTAAATAGAGCTGCAGAGAACATTTTGGTACATGACTCTTTTAGAATTATGGTTTTCTCAGGGTATATGCCCAGTAGTGGGATTTCTGGGTCATATGGTAGTTCTGTTTGTAGTTTTTTAAGGGACCTCCATACTGTTCTCCACAGTGGCTGTACCAATTCACATTCCCACCAGCAGCCCTGTCCTCTTAAACACTGTCTTTGCCTTTCTCCTGGGACAGGAGGAGTTGTGAATGAGGCTGAGAGATGAAGCTAAGAGGAGAGGTGTTGGCTGAATCAATGCCAGTTTTGTGAACTAAACAAAGTTGTTCTGTGCTAACAGGTTTTGAAAGCTTTTTGAACATGGCCTTGTACCTTTCATGGTTCTGAGGTTTTCCTACAACTCTTCTTAATTGAGTCTTTCCAGGCTGAGCTGCAGGATTTAAGTAATTCAACAACAAGAAAAGAGTCCTCAGAGTCCTTTTCCTTCCCCTTTAAGCTGGGTGAGAAGGTGTCCCCCAGCTTTCTGCTTTTAACCACTGGAAAACATTCCAGGGAATCCGAGACAAGACCTGGATCAGGGCCGTCATTTTTTATTGTGCTTTGCACAGTGAGGGCTAAAATCCAGGCTGCTCTCCACTCATCAAGTCATGTACCCTGGCACCAGGCTGGCTGTATTGCTTAGAGGGAGAGGTGCCCTACTCTAATTCACATGCTAGGGCACTGTGTGGGTGCACTGTGGTCCAGAGGCAGCCTTGAGTGGATTTAACATTGTTTCAGATACCCCCCTGCTTTAGGTTCGGATTATGATTTGTGATGATGCCATTTCTGGATAATACCTCTAATCTCTGTATTGGTAAGAGGAATCCAAATTCTTTCTCAAGGGAGAGAGGGGTTGACATTGGTGCCTAGAACTGAGTTTTCACATGCTGGTGGGAAGGCGGGGTCATCTCCTTGACGCTTCCCAGCTGGTCTCTCCACCCACAACCCTAATCCAAGCCACAGTGGGTAATCTTAGCAGTCTTGGGAATGGTGGGGAAAGAAACTGAAAACTCAGTTAGCAAAACAACGGGTCCCAGCCTTAGAGCAGGCCAGTGTTAACCCCGAGAGAGGCTGGCTTGCCTTAGAGCTCTTTCTTTCTGAGGAATCTGAAAGTCCTTCCACCCAACCCCCAGGACACTACAGGCACAGCTAAAGGGTTACACAGTATTTATGCCCTCTTTACTTCTGTTTCTAGATACTGTTAAGATGCCTTTCCAACATGCTGCCATGATTTAAGTTAGGCATGTGTGCTCATCCTGAAATATACACACTGGAATATATTTGGAACAGAGATAGGATTTTAAAGAAACAGAGAGATGATGAGTTTCAAGATCCCCTTCCTCCTGCCCCTCCACCAGGCTCATTCGATACCTGAAGATATTTATAACGTGGCATTACCTTGGTAGTAACAAATAGTGGCGAAAAAACAATCAGTCTGAAGGGACAGATCTGGGTGGGTTCAGATCTTATCTCTGCCACTTACTAGCTGTATAACCTTCAGCAAACTGCTTAAACACTCTAGGCCTCATTTTCCTCATCTGTAAAACAGAGATAATACGTTTCTTCTCCATAACCTCATTGTGAGGTTCCATGAGATAATGCATGTAAAACAGTGAGGACAGGGCCGAGAACATAGCACCCGTAAATGCCAGTTCTTCTCACGTCTCGAGATGGGAAGCTAAATTCTGGTTGAGAACTTGAACACCTGAGACAGTGTTTGTCATCTTTTGTCGGAGGTCCCCCTGTACTCCGTGTGAATGCTTTCAGAATTCGATCCTAGTTCCCAAAACCTTGTCCGCGTCGTTACTACCACCAGGAAGGAGTTCTGGTTACCATGACGTGCACTTAGCCGTCAGCATGCCTCTCTGTCTCAGTCTCCAGGCCCCAGAAGTGCAGTGTTAGGCCAGGGAGCTTGTCACCAAGGGTGCAAAGCTGAAAGGAATGGGCTGTCCTTTGGACGTACTTTAGTTGCAAAGTTGTGTGGAAAAATGAAAACTCAGGGCACTGGTGGAGAGACAGAGCTCGTGGCAGCAGATTTTCCATTCTTACGCACAACTGCTTCTGTGTCTGGGATAAGACAAAACTTCCCAGTGGCTTCTTTTTAATCTAAGGAGGCAGTCAGTGGATGCCGGGATGAGGCAGCCCTTGGTTAGCTGCTACTAGGAACCTCTGGCAAGTTACTGAACCG
>NW_006772616.1:3517154-3521643 GCF_000442215.2 Lipotes vexillifer | reverse complement strand
GAACCGCTATATAGCCCAATTTTCTCCTCTATAGCATGGCAATATTAATAGCATCCACCTATCTCACTTACGTTTTGAGGATTAATTGGGATAATGAATGTAAAGTGTCTGGCACACAGTAAGCACTCAGTAGGTATACTTTATGGCCAGCATCATCGTAATTATTACCTACATCTTGGTGATACTCAGTATATGATCTGCAAAGCAATCAGCCTTCTGTCCAAAGTTGGTAAATAGATGGTGGATGTCATATCTCTGTCGTGAATATCAACTATGAAATTTAATCATTCTTTTCAAAGCTCTCTGAGGGCTTGTCCCATTCTGTGAGCTCTCTGGTTTGCTTCCCCATGGCCCATGCTCACCCTATGAAAGGATGCTTTCCTATGGCAGACACTGCTGGTTACCACCCCAACTGCCAGTCCCCCTTCTTTCCTGTGAATAGAATACCAATTCTGTTCAGGCAGCCATGTGCCATGTGCCTGGCCCCAGGAGAGGAATCATAATTGGTGTAAGCCATTTATGGCTGTCCCCTTTGCCTTTATCTTAATCGGTCTAGGAGAAGGCATGTGATTGAGTTTCCAGTGAGATATAAGGGAAAGTCTCCCACTAAAAGGAGAGAGCAGTGTGGGGTGAGCCTCATTTTGGCCCCTGCTGTCTTCCTTCCTGCTTTAGGTACTGTCAGGTGAGAATGTGATGCTTGGAGCTACAGCTGCCATTTTGTAACCACGTGGTTATAAGCATGAGGATGACAGAGCAGAAAAATAGAAAGAGGCCAGCTTCTTGATGACATTGCTAAGCTGCCAGGCTGACTCTGGGGATGCTTGCCTCCAAATTTCTATTTTAGTGTACAATAACTGTTCTTATGATTTGGCCTATTGTGAATCTGATTTTCTGCTGCTTAATTGATACCCTCCTTTTCTGTTTCCCAAGTCTGGAAAATGACTGCTGTATAAATTCTGCCCAGATATAAAGACATTCAATTCCCATTTTCTTCCTCTATATTTGGATAATCGAGTGTCTTTAAATAAATTCCACTCACCATTATAGTGAAACTGCTCTTAAAAAGGTGACCAATGACCTCTTGATTGACGTGTCCAACAGCTTCATCTAATTTCACATCTTGCTGAACCCCTGATCCATTGGACAGCTTGACCACTTTCTTATTCTTAAAGTGAGTCCCTTCCTTGGCAGATGTCACTGTTCTTTCTACGTCTCTGGTCCCTCTATTTTCCCTTCTCTTTCTGCCCTTCAACCATGGGTGAACCCCGACACTCTGCCCTTTGCCTTTTCCTTCTCATCTCTCACTAGGCACTTTCCCTGAATGCTTTCTCCACTTCTAAGCCTCCACGGGCCCGAGTGATCCCCACATCTGTGTCTCCCATGGAGGTGTTTCCTCAGCATCAGATCCACCTATCTCTCTGTGCACAGAACGTGCCCACTTGGACGTCCCCTCAGGACTATAGACACCATTATTTCTAAACTGAACTATGTCCCCTACAAATTATTTGTCCTCTATGACACACCTCGCCACTCACACTAGCCCTCAGCTGGAAACCTCAGAGTCATCCTCAGCAATTCCTTCTCTCCCAGCATCCAGTTAATCACCACCAAGTATAAGAATGTCTCTATTCTCAGGAGTCTTCCTCATGTTCACGGCCATGGCCTCTGTTCATCATCTCTGTATCGCAAAAGCCTCTCAGGCACCTCGGATCTCTTCCCTTCCCAGTCATCTGCATTGCTGTTCGAGTGGATTTTCCAAAAGCAAATTGAATCAGATTGTTGGATTTGAACTTTTCCAAGCGGATAAATGTGTGTGTGAGAGGTGGATGGGTGGGGAGACTGTATCGGCCCATCATGCCCTCCAAATAAAGTCCACCCTTTAAAACATGGCACAGAAGACCCTCTAGTCACTCCGGGAACAGGCTGCATTTTGTGTTTCGTCTCCTACCGTCTCCCCTCCACCTTCCCTGCATCCTCAGCTCGACCTCCTGGGGACTCTTCTTTCCCTCTGCTGTGTCCTCTGATTAGGCAGGTGCCAGACCCCCATTCCCCAGCCTTCTGAACCCCTAGCATCCTCTGGTCCTCACATCAAACTGCACTTCCTCCCCAAAGCATCCCCTGAGCCTAGGACTAAACCAGAGTTTCTCATCCTCGGCACTGTTAACATTTAGGGTTGGATCGCTCTTTGCTCTGGGCCGTCCTGGGCGTTGCAGGATGTTGTGCGGCATCCCTGGCCTCTGCCTGCTCGATGCCAGGAGCTCCCTTCCCCCACAGCTGCGGCAAGGAAAACACGTCCAGAGACTACAAAATATTCTCTGGGGGACGAAATCGTCCCACCACCCCCGTTGAGAACCATTGAACTAGACTGAGTTCCCTTCGTATCACCCCATAGCTCCCTGTTTTTCCCCGATCATAACACCCATGGCGCATTTTTAAAATGACTCGTCTGACTGTCTCATCTGTTTCAACCGACTGTTATCTCCAGGAGGGCATCTCCCAGGGCCTGGCACCCAATAGGCATGCAGTGTAGCTTCATGAAAGAGACGGCTCCATGATGGGAGCAACCTTGCTTGTCCTCTGCCTAGCGCCCAGTATGGTGCCAGCACACAGTAGCGCTCATAAATATCTGCTGAGTGAAGGAACGACCGAAGGATCCCATTCAAACACTCGTTTCCCTGTGAAAATTTTAAGTATCCGAGTGAACGTTACAATCTTTTCTTCTCTTTACCCTGTAATATTTTGGGCATGCCCCTGTCCTCCAGCACTCATTCCACTGAATGATAATTACAACCAACTTGTTAAGAAATGTTGGTAGAAATTAAACCGTGCTCTCTCTCTTCAGGCCTTTCTCTAGAAACTGGAAAACTAGGTCCATTCCTGTTCCCAGGGATCGCATGGTCTCCCTTTCCCTTAAACTGCTACACCTGTTCTGCCCCCCCCCCCCGCTGCTCTCAGCCACACCCTCCAAACCCTCTCTTCCATCTTCCTCGGCTGACTTCAAAGAGGAGGACGGTCTCAGAGCTGCTGAGAACGAAGCACCGACTTCCGCTGGAAGGCCCCCTTTTGACCTGCTCGCTCGCAGCCTCTCCCGCTGGGAGATGGGATGGGAAAGACCACCTCTGCAGCATGCCCATCCCGGATGACTTGAAATGCAAGAGGCTACAGTGGGCTCCACGCTGGAAAGGAGCCTTGTATTATTCAGGTGAACAAAGCGGTGGTCAAAGAGGAGAGCAGCCTGCTTGGGAAAAGACATCAGGAGTCAGAGAAGAGTTGCGTGGCTTTTTCTGCACAGTAGACGGTTAATATGCATCTTTTAGTCGCAAAGGCCTGTAGGGAGAAGATGCCGAAGTTAATATTTATATTTGGCACCCAATCCTCCGCATAAATAACAGCACGGAGGCCCCGTGTTTGGTTTGAGGTCAGCTCCGTTTAAACAGCCAGGCCAGGTGCAGACCCACACGCTGGACCTTTGAACTCACTGTGTAGCAATCCAGATGTTCAGCAGAGGTGATGAACTTGGGTCACTGATGATGAGAGAGTGTGCAGTGTTCTTCTAGCATCTTCCACGGGGAGCCCTGGACAGTAGACTTGGCCCCGAGCCCATTTTCCTCGCTAGAGTCAAGAAACAGTAGCAGCTGCAGTTGTTGCTAGGGATGAGGGATCATCCACTGGGGAGTTGAAATAGCCAGGAGGGGGAGGTGGGTAGCAGGAAGGAGGTCATGAAATTGACCGTGCTTAGCCGCTGCCCTCGTTTGGATTACTTGGAGCCATTCTGCAACGGGAAAAATATTAGGCTTTAAATGACAGCCCTGACAAACATGATCCGTATGAGCAAATCAGTCTCAAAAGCAACTGCTATCATTTATTAATGGAGGACTTGCCAAATTGCATGGTTCTTCTAGGGTTTTCCGAGTCCCACACTTTGCCTCAAAAATGTGCAGAGTGAGAGGGGTTTGAACTTTTTGAATTTAATGCAAAGCACACATGTTGTTTGGGGTTTGTTTGTTTTTACAGTTGCAAAATATGTTATATCAAAAAGAACCATATAGCAATAAAATGGTAATGTAAACACAAACCCTCCAAAAGGATGCAACATATTTCTAATGAAAGGAAACAACCACCTTCGCTTGATCCACAAAAAAATAAAAAAAGATGAAGAGGGGCCGTTTCATTCACAGATTGTGGAATCCTACTGTTTACTGCTCTCTGAATGAGTATTTTTGAGGCAAGACTTAAAAAAAAACGGGAATTTTCAGAACGAGGCAGCTCCTGGCATAGCGGAAAGGGCACTGATGTTGGCAGTCAGGCAGCTTGAATTCTGGTCTTGACTGCTGACCCCCTGCTTCCTGGCTTCCACCCCCAGCACTCCATTCGAAGTGCTCTTGTCAAGGGTACCGGTGACCTTCTAATTGCTAAATCCAAAGGGCGTTTTTCAGTCCACTTCTGACCCGACCTCTCTTCAGCAGATGACATAATTGCCCACTCTTTC
>NW_006772616.1:3513732-3517029 GCF_000442215.2 Lipotes vexillifer | reverse complement strand
CCCACCCTTTCCTCCTTGAAATCCTCTCACCCTGAGCCTTCAATGACGCCATCCCATCCTGGTTATACTCTAGCTTTCCCTGTCACTTCCTCTCAGACCCTCTCTAGGCTGTTTTCTTTTCCACCAATGGCTACCAGCAGCTGCCGTGTGCTGAGGTCACGCAGGCTCTGTGTGCATTTTCTTGTCAACTCCTCACAGCAACCCTGGGAGGTAGGACTTAGTGGTTCCACTTTACAGACAAGGAAAGTAAGGCTCTGAGCGATGAAGCTATCCCCACCCCAGGTCACATAGCTGATAAGTAGCTGGACTGCAATTCCCATCTAGGTTTGTTTGAATCCAGAGTCAAATTCTCAACGACCACACTGCCGTTTATCTTCCCCAGGTAGCCCCCTAAATAGGCGTGTTCCCCGGAGCGCTGTGTTTGGCCCCTGTTTCTTCTGTCTGCCCCGTCCCTGTAGAGATTCATCTACAGCCTTCCTCTCATAGCCCCTCTATGATAGCTTCAAAATATAGCCAAAATCTGTCCTGTGCTCCAGGTTTCCAGCTGTTCCCAAGATTTCTCCATTGCATGTGCCACAGTCACCTTGTAGAGGTGGTGATGGTGGACTCAGTAACGACCGTTCCATTCCTGATATTTTACCAAAGTCCATGATTGCTTAAGGAGTGGGCGCATGACCGGATGCTGCCAGGAGAGATTGCTGGGAATGTCTAGCAATAAGGGGTTATTCTCCCTCTTAAATAGACACATGAAAAATGGTTCCTTTTCTTCTTCTAGATGATGTTGTGCCCTGTAATACTGGAGTGGTGACAGCCATCAGCAACCATGAGGGGTAGGTTGAATCCAACAAGAGAAAGAGGGAATCTGGGTCCTTAATGACCAGCTGATTGTATCTTACTGGGACAGGGGCTTCCAGCTATGTAAGATAACACATTTTCTCATTGTTTGTATGGGTTTTTGGTTTTGTTTTGTTGTTGTTATTTGCAGCCAAAAGCGTCCTAAGTGACACATCAAATTCATCATATCTACAACTCAACTCATTATCTCCTCCTCCAAACAGCCTCCCCTCCTATGACTCTGTCTCTGTTCACAGCACCATGATTGACTCATTCACCCAAGTCCAAAACCTGGACATCATCCTTGACTCCTCACTCTGCCTCACCCCCAAAAGTGCGATCATGAATTACGTCCAGGAGATTCTACTATTGAAAATCTCTCGTGTTTTCTTTCCATTCACCCTCTCCTTGTTCTTTTCAAGCCACCACTGTCTATATTGCTCCCAACGAGATTTTTAAAACTCAGTACCAATCCAGCAACTTCCTTGATTAAAATGTGTCGACAGTCCCCTTGTCTTCAAGATGAAATCCATCCAATCCACACGGTTTCTAAGATGCTTCAAGATGGCGCTTACCTCTCTGAACTCTCACTGCCACTGCTCCACACATGCTCTAAGTTCTAGCCCACTGATTTTTATGGTCCACGAGCCAAGTGTCACTGCATGTGTGGTTCCATGGACCTGGGATGTCCTCCCTGACTTGTCTCCCTGGACAGTCCTGGTTGGCCAGTAGATTCTCATGCACCTTGGCTTGCCACTCATACAACATAGCAGGTGTGAATTTCAGGCATGCCAGAAATAGCTTGCCTTATTTTCATCTCTCTCCTCTTGATTTTTATTTTGAATCCCCATCCCAACTCAGTCTTGGTCCATTTGGTGCTTCCCCTTTCTCTGGCATTGTATCCAAGTTCTAGACTCTCCGGCATTGTATCCAAGTGTCAGGGTGCTGAGGGACGTGTCTGCCTGGTCTCAGGGCACCTGTTCATCACAGGTTGCCATAGAGACATCCCTGGTTTTCTGTTCATGGCCCCCTCCAGTCCAGGAGTCATCTTGGCAATGCCCACTCCATGCTGGGTCCCTGTAATCTCTACAAGGTGGCTTTTGCTGTGCCCGCGTAGGCACCCCTCTGCCTGCTCTGAGGTCTTGCCACCTTCCTGGGGGTTCGTGGACGGACACCCCTGCTCTCTGGCCCTTGCGCTCTCCATCTTGTTACCTCCTTGCCATCTCTCCCTCCCTCAGCACCTGGGAAGTTTTCTTGTCTCAAAAAAGCACTTCCATCTGCTTTCTTCTTCCGAACATTTGCTTATTCCTTACTTCCCCTAAGCTCCCCTGTGGGAACGTGGAGGGCTTAGAATTAGGGAACGTGGAGGGCTTAGAATTAGGGAACGTGAGAGGCAGAGACTGACAGGCCTTATTTGCTTGTACTGTATCACGTCGCTTCCTTAAGACAGAGAATTAACTGCTTGGGAAAGAGGAAAATGCCAGGAGACAGAAGAACACAGAGGGACCATTACAATCACCTGGCCACTGCTGCCCTCCCCACCCTGCTGTCATTATCTGCTTTTGGCCCATTTCTCCCAGCCCGTGCGTCGCAGGCCCGCCGTGGCCTCCCCTTCCCAGGGGTTGTCAGCACCTGGAAGCTGGCACATGGTAGGTACCTCGTAAACAGCTGTCAAATCTAAAGCTCAAAAAGTAAGACGAGAGTAGACGTTGGAGCCAGGGAGAGCTGAATGAACCCTGCCAGCTGCCTTCCTGGGGGTGTGACTTGGGGCCAGTTTCCACAGCTCTGTCTGTGGGCCGTAGCCACGGGGAGGCGAGGACTCGAAGAGGAGGTGAGAGACAGTGCTCCTTAAAGCCCTGGCGTTTGTACGTCCCCTCCTCCCCGCCTGCCCACATTCTGGCTCAATTTTATCATCTCCCCTCACCCTAGTCATGTGGCCCAAACTTCTGTATCAGACGCCTCTCCTTTGCAGATGCATTTGGTGAGACCAAACGTTTTTGCCCTGACCCTTCCAGGTGGGTCCCTACTCTCCCTCCAGTGAATGACTTTCAGGATTCTTGAGTTCCAGGGATTCAGTGTGTGATAAAGTACAGAGAACTTGGAATTCTGCTTCTGCCATGCCCTGGCTGTGGGAAGTTGGACAGGTTTCTGAGTCTCAGTTTCCTCATCCGGAAGATGGGAGTGATGATAACTAGACTCAGGCTGCCTGGGTTCACATCCCAGCCCTGCCACTTTCCAAATATGCAGCTCAGGGCAAGTGACTTTTGTCTTCATTTCCTGTTTATAAAAGAGGCATCGGGCTTCCCTGGTGGTGCAGTGGTTGAGAGTCTGCCTGCTGATGCAGGAGACACAGGTTCGTGCCCCGGTCCGGGAGGATACCGCGTGCCGTGGAGCGGCTGGGCCTGTGAGCCATGGCTGCTGAGCCTGTGCTCCGCAGCAGGAGAGGCCACAACGGTGAGAGGC
>NW_006772616.1:3507105-3513614 GCF_000442215.2 Lipotes vexillifer | reverse complement strand
ACCGCGAAAAAAAAAAAAAAAAAAAAAAACAGGCATCGTCATAGAAGCCATCTTACAGGATTATTGTTAGCGTTCACTGAGTTAACAAACCTAAATTGTTCAGCACCTCGCCTGTAAGCGCTCCACGTATGTTGGTTATCATGATCCCGCGGTGGCCTCTCTTTAGCTACCTACGAACTCATGACACTTTATTAGTCTGCTTGGGCTGCTGTAACAAAATACCACAGACAGGGTGGCTTAAAACAGCAGAAGTTTATTGTCTCACAGTGCTGGAGGCTAGAAGTCCATGATCAAGGTGTCTGCCGGTTTGGTTTCTCCTGAGGCCTCTCTCCTTGGCTTGCAGACAGCCACCTCCTGCTGTGTCCTCACGTGATCTTTCCTCAGTGCACGTGCATCCCCAATGTCTCGTCCTCTTCTTGTAAGGAGACCGGTCAGATTGGATGAGTTCCCACACTAACAGGCTCATTTTAGCTTAATCACTGCTTTAAAAGCCCTCTCTCCAAATAGTCACATTCTGAGGAATTGGGGGTTAGGGCTTAACGTATGAATTTGAGCAGGGGACACAATTCAGTCCATGACAACGTGTAAAGAAATTCCACCATTAGACGTCTGTTCTTTGGGGGAGCCTCTTTCTTAACCTAATTCTTGATTAATGAATCCCAGGGTGTTTGGGTTGAGGGGATTTCTTTTGTGGTTTAGTGGAGAGAACCCGCTCTCAGAGATGCAGGTTTTGAAGCTCCAATTGAAAACCTGCTCATGGGTCTGAGGGTGGCTGTGAGGACCAAGAGTGCAGTGTGGGTGAAACCCTCCACCATCTCCGCATCCCCAGGTTTTTGCCTCTGACCTAAAAAGACAGAACTAGATGGATTGTCTTGATTCTCCTTTGCATCCTCAAAATTCTATGACTGTGATTCTAAGGGTGGAAATTCAAGCATCAAGAACAAGCTGCTGGGGAAGCAGTTTCTGGGCCCAAAAGGCGTCAGCAGATATTGTTGAATCCGTGAAGGAAACCGCACCCATCTTAGGCAAGCTCCCACTCTGCGTATCCCCAAGGCCCAAACTGCAGCAGTGCCAGTGTCTATCATTCAGTCCCTGGGTCCTGGCACATGTGGCTTGTCTGCTTTGGCAAGAACTCACAGTAACGTGGGCCCGTTAACTAGGTGTGCAAGGGGCAGAAAAACTCCTTGTCTTTAAGAGGACCCTGGGATGCTCTGTCAAAAAAGACCACTAAAAAAAAAGACCACTTGAACTTCCACGTCTGTCCACCTTCCTCAGGCTCCCTCCAAAACCGGCTGGTTCTTTTTCAATGCAAGGTGTGCTCTAGAAGCAGAGATGAAGGGATGGAGTCGGAGAGTCAGATGCCGAGTTTGAATTCAAACCCTGTCCCTGGCTCTGGGCACATCACTGACTCCTGGCGTTTCTTCATCTGTTAAATAGGGTCATAATAGTTCTTGCCTCACTGGATCATTTGCAATTTCAATGGGGTGACAGGTGTAAAAGTGCTTCATTCATTCCACCAATAATTTTTGAGCTCCTGCTACGTGTAGGAACATCTCCTACACTGTTCTAGGCACTAAGGATACAGAATGAAACAAAGCAAAGCCATCGTCCTGAGAGAAATTAAATTCTAGTGGAAGAGTCAGGCAAAAACAATGCACCATGCGATGCCCGATCATGATAAGGATGTAAAGAAAAATAAAGCAGGATGAGGGCATGCCACTGACTGGGGGTGATACCATGTAAGACGGCTTAGTCGGAGAGGTCCTCTCTGAGGAGGGGGCATTTAGCTGCCACCTGAACCATGAGAGACATGGAGCCATGGGAATATCTGGGGGAAGAACAGGTAGAAAGGCCCTAAGAGGTGGCTTCACTTGGCAGGAAACTGCAAGAGGCCCGTGTGCCTGGAGCTGAATTGGGAGTGGATGAAGTCCGCGGGCCTTACAGACTAGGGTCAAGATTCTGGATTTTAGGGAGTTCCCTGGCGGTCCAGTGGTTAGGACTCTGCACTTTCACTACCGAGGGCGGAGGTTTGATCCCTGGTCAGGGAACTAAGATCCCACGAGTCACATGGCGCAGCTGAAAATAAAAAAAGGATTCTGGAGTTTATAACCTCTAAGCATTATATGTAATGTTTAGCTACTAATTCCATTTAGCTCATGAATCTCTCAGGAAAATGTATGATTTATTAATTTTTTATGTACTGTGAGGTTGGAATAAAAACAGAACATTTACTTTGTCATCTCAAAATTGATTAAGAAGAAAAGATCAACATCCTTGATACATTTTATATTGACAGAATAAAGAACATTAAATGTAAAGACAGAAGCAAAATGTTAGAGGAAAAGAAAAAAGATTCTGGATTTTAACCAAAGTGTCATGAGAAGTCATTGGAGGATTTTCAGCAAGGGGAGTGACTTTGTCATCTACATCTTAGAAGGATCCTCTGGTTGCTGTTTGGAGAAGAGACTTTAAGGAATCATGGTAGTCACCAAGCTGGTTGCCACACATTTCCTGCACCTCTCGGTCACATGGTGGGCTGCACTTCCTGTTGCCAACTGACCAGTGAGCTGGGGGCAGAAGTCCACGAGTGTCATTTCCAGGGCAGGCGCTCCGTTGCCAGTGCGAGACCCTCCAGAGTTCCTTTTTCCTCTGTGTCGGCAACCAGTAATGTTGGAGGTGAAGCCTGGGTTGCAGGGGGAGGAGACGGAAAAGAGCTGCAGCTGGCCTGCAGTGGGCACATCACTTCAGCAAGAAATCAACCTTCGTCAGGATAAATCACGAAGATTTGGGAGCTGTAACCATAGCCTAACCTAACCTATCCTAACAGGTACCAGGAGCAAGAGGGGAAGTAGGGAGCCAGTTAGGAGGCTGGAAGGTGATCCCAGCTTGGACTGGAATGAAAGCAACAGAGAGGATGAGGAGTGGTCAGGTTCAGGATATACTGAAGGTTAAGTACAAAGGATTTGCTGACGGATGGGAGGTAGGGTATAAGGGAAAGTGAAGAGTCACGGATGACTCCAGGGATTGTGGCCAGAGTAACTGGGTGACTTACTGAAAAGAGCACGCAGGACAGCACAGGGTTACCCACAGCGCTGGGTGCACAGCAGAACTACAAAATGCTAGCTCTGTGCTTAGCACTATGAAGGTAGCAGGCAATGTAGAATGTAGAGGCTTTGGGACCTTTTCAGTCGAAAACGATCAAGAGTCAGATTTATTGAGGCATAATTTACGTACAGTGAAATGTGCTCTTTGGGGTGACTAGGTCTGAATTTTGACAAATTCATTTTGTCTTGTCACCACCCGCACAGTCAAGATGTAAACTGCTTGCATCACTCCCCCAATTCCCTTTTTGCTGCTCCTCCCTTTGCAGTCGCATCCTCCTTCCACCCCCGACCCCTGGCAACCACTGATCTGTTCTCCATCCCTGTCGTTTTGCCTTTTCCAGAATGTCACATGAATTGAATCACACCCTGTGGGACCTTTGGAGGCGGCTTCTTTCACTTAGTTGAATGCATCTGAGATTCACCCGGGCTGCACAGATGTGTCAATAGTTTATTCCTTTTCCTGACTGAGTGGTATTCCATGGTGTGGAGGTACCTACCACTCTTTGTTTCCCATTCACCAGCTGAGAGACATTTGGGTTGTTTCCAAATTTTGGTGATGATGAATAAATATCTGAGTACAGGTTTTTGTGTGAACATATGTCTTTATTTCCCTTTGTAAATTTCTAGAAGTGGGATTGCTGGCTCGTATGGTAAGTGTATGTTTAACTTTGTAAGAAACTGTCAAACCGTTGCTGCAGAGGACTCATACCATATTGCACTCCCACTGGTGTTGTTTGAAGGCGGCTCCATGCCTTCCCCGGCACTTGGGAATGTCAGGATTTTTTGATTTACGCCATTTGAATGTGCGGTGGTATCTCACTGTGGTTTAATTTGCATTTCCCTAATGAATAATGATGTGGAGTGTCTCTTCATGTGCTTATTCACCATTCATACCTCTTTTATGACAAAATGTCCATTCAGATCTTTTCCTCCTGTTTCATTAGGTTGCTTGTTTTTTAATTGTATCCTAAGAGTTCTTCATGTATCCTGGATACAATTCCTTTATCAACTATGTGTTTTGCAAATATTTTCTCCCACTCTTTGACTTGTTTTTCATTTTCTAAAGTGTCTTTGAAAGAGCAGAAGTTTTTAATTTTGTTGAAGTCCAAACTACCAACTTTTTCTTTTATGGGTCATGTGGCTTTTTTGGTATCATCTCTAAGAAATCTTGCTCTATCCAAAGCCACAAAGGTTTCTTCTGTATTTTCTTCTGGAAGTTTTATAGTTTTAGGTTTTACACTTAGGTCTCTGATCTGTTTTGTTTATTTATTTATTTATTTATTAACGGCTGCATTGGGTCTTCGTGGCTGTGCACGGGCTTTCTCTAGTTGCGGCGAGTGGGGGCTACTCTTGGATGCAGTGTGCGGGCTTCTCATTGCGGTGGCTTCTCCTGTTTCGGAGCACAGCCTCTAGGCGTGCGGGCTTCAGTAGTTGTGTCATGCGGGTTCAATAGTTGTGGCTCACAGGCTCTAGAGCGCAGGCTCAGTAGTTGTGGTGCACGGGCTTAGTTGCACCGAGGCATGTGGGATCTTCCCGGACCAGGGCTCGAACCTGTGCCCCCTGCATTGGCAGGTGGATTCTTAATCACTGCGCCACCAGGGAAGCCCTCTGATCTATTTTGAATTAATTTTTGTAAATGGTGTGAGGCATAACCCAGGGCAAATGTGACGTGATATTTCCTACTTGTGCAAGAAGCAGATCAATAAAACTTCCTATCTCTGATGAGCACGGTGCACAGGTGACAGCGTGGCTTATTGCAAAATCTGGTTAAGGTTCAAACACAGACGGTCAGGGAAGCTCCACCTCTTTCTGACTCTGGGGCTGCTTCTTTAGAAGTTAATCCTGTCTTCAGTAACAGCTCCACAGATGTCGCCAGTGATCTCAGCACAGGCCTGAGCTTTTCAGTGAAATGAGCTAGGTTTTCCCCAGTTCCTAAGATACTCCAGGTAGTTAGATGCTTCAGGAAACAATGTTCTCTCTTAAACCACTGAAGGAACATTCAGTGCAAAGTAGGGCACTAAGCTTTGCAATTATGATCAAAATCTTAACCTTCCTAGCTTCCGTCCTTCGTGGGTGACTTTTTCAGTCACTAAGTGATACTGTTTTTTCCTTACTGTTCCCCTCAATAACACCATCTTGAGTAGTTTCATTACAATTATTTAGATCTTGGTACACTTAAAATATCAAGAATAAAATTGGATGAGGAGAGGGGGTTAGGAAGCCGACAGAGAATTGTCCACTTGTGATTTGGTCAACTGAGGACATTCTAAGCAAGGCAAGTACCGTCTACTATTGCCACCACTCCATTGAAAAAGGAGGATTTAAGTTACCCAACCCTACAAGAAAAGAAAAAACTTGGAAGGACATAATCTCAGAATAAAAAATAGTCTTTGCTGAGAACCAACTAATTGGTAATTTACTTGAGTGTAGGAAAGTATTCATACGTTTCCCCTTTAGTTTTCTCATTTCACTGCAGGTTGGTGAAAACTTCACCCCAAACCACAGTTTGGACTCAGAACATAGGAAGGTGTAACATGGGGGTGGGGGGAGCGGAGTAAGCCCTAAGGTATCTGGAGAAAGGCTTTGTTTTCCTCTCCCTTGTGCATAATACCCTTATTGGGTGTTGCTGAAGTTCAGAGCCCCAGTCTTAGTGTTTAGGTTTTCTGCCTGGAGTAGCACTTGCAAATGTAAAGGCAGGAGGAAGCTGATTGATAACATTCCAGACCCTTCCTTTGACAGGCACCAGTAGGTTTTGCTTCTTTCTGGAGTATAAGAAAGGGGGGAAGCTCTTTTCGAACTGCCCTTCCCTGTCCAACTCCCAAGCTAATCTAAAGGTCCTCCCCCTGCCTCCCTGCTCTAAGGGGTCTGTCCCTCCCAGTCCCTCATTCACGAAGGCAGACCAAAGACAGTCCCAGGCAGACAGAGAGTCTTGGTAAACTCATCAGTGGTTTCCATGGAACTCAGGATAAAGACCCTGCTCCCATCTCAGCCCACCCTGCCGTACAGGACGTAGCCAGGGGCTACCTCTCTGGCCCCATCTCTCCTCTCTCACAGGGCTCCTGGCACAGCTGCTCACCTCTGTCTCTTCCAAAGCCCCACATCCCTGAATGCTCTTCCTTTCTCTTCTCCTAGGCAATCTTGCCTTGCTTCCCGTACTTTGTAGCATTTGTCACAATCATAATTAATTACTCTGATGAAGTCTGCCTGCTGAAGTAGAATGTAAACTCCAAAAGATCAGGAATTAAGTCTATCTTGCTTATCTGATCTTCCCATCCCTGGCATGGGGCAAGGCATGGAGTTGCTGTGCAATAAATTACTGTTAAATGAAAGAAATCCTCTTCGATGCATGTTTACCAGGCACTGTTCTAGGCATTTATATATCACAGTGTGTGTGTTTTGGGCTGG
>NW_006772616.1:3503784-3506971 GCF_000442215.2 Lipotes vexillifer | reverse complement strand
TGTGGGGGGGTGGGGGTGGTGAGGAGAAAAAGAGAAAAAAATATCCTTGCCGTTACAGAGCTTCTATCCTACTGGGTAAAGATCTGCTAAACAAGATAAGCAAACAGCATGGTATGTCAGATGGTGATAAGTGCAAAGGAGACAAAAGAAAGGCAGTTAAGGGACACACAGGGAGCTGGTGGACGGTACTTTTAGATTTGGTAACCAGGAAAAACCTCACAGAGAATGTGACTTTTGAGCAAAGACCTGAAGGAGGCAAGGCAGCTGAAAATGTGGTTATCTGGGAAAAGAGCATGCCAAGCACAGGGAACAGCAAGTGCAAAGGCCCTGTGGTGGGAGCACGACTTGTTCCTGGAAGAGCCCGTGTGACGGAAGGGGAGTGAATGAGAGGGAAGGAGGCAAAATGTCCAAATGTGGTCTTTTAATCTGCCCTGTGTATCCATGGAATCATTTACACCAGACATTTCTTGGGGAGTGCTTCTAACCAGCGTCTGTTCTAAAACCACGGGCTTCTAATAGTTTTTAAAGCAGTAGAACCCTTCCTTCCAATGAAATATGAAGTGGAAGTTCAAGACAGGAAACAGAGGAGCAGCAAGGCAGCTCTCTGTCAACTCCCACTCATCCCTTCACCCCACACTGGTTCAAGGTTACGCTGTGGAGGAGGCTTTGTTCCCCACCCAGCTCAGGTTGAAACCACCGCTCTAGGATTATAGTCTGATGCTCTGCCTAGAGTCATGCTGTTCTCCGGCATGAAGGAGTCTTGTCTGGCTCCTGGAAGTACAAGGAGACTTTCAGTAGGTATTTACGTCCAACATGTGAACGAACTTAGAGCCTCTGCAGTTACAACCACATGGTGATGTGTGGGTCTGATATGTTCCTAGAAACTAGTTCTCTATTCTGGAACTTCTTTTTTCTTCAAACCAATTTTTAAACTTTCTCTTTTTTTTTTTTTTGAAGAGATAAAACAGGTCAAACACACACACACACACACACAAATACACTAAAAAAGTCAGTCTCCTATGGATAACTAAATGACCGTGTATTGGCAATGGAATTTCACACCCTTAAGCAAACAAAAAATGAATTACTGAGATAGCCAACAGTATGGATGAATATCACAAATATTTTGTTGAGCAAAAGGTGCCAGCCAGACTCTTCAGTCCATACCGTGTGACCCATGTGTACGATGTTCAGGCAAAGCTAATCTGCAGGGAGAGGAGTAACTCACCAGAAAGATGAAAAGATTCTGTATCTTGATCCAGATGGTGCAGGCAGAGGTGCAGTGGATACACATAAAAACTCACGGAGCTGCAAAACAATTCGTGCGTTTTACTCTTGGTAAATAGTAATAAAGTCCGCCTCCTTCCCACTGCCTGTGGCTCCCAGCTACCCAAATTTCCGTCCCACAAGGCCACTTCTCCAGCCGGGATATCTTAATGCCCCTCTTCTAGCAGTACCTTCGCGCTAGGGGCAGAATCCTGGGAGCATGCCAGGCAGACATCAGAGGCCAAGGCTGCAGGCACTGTGCCATGGCTTGTGTGCATGCCCCTTGCCTTTCTCTGGCCTCTTTGGCCCTCCTCTTCCTCCTTTCCTCCCTGGAGGGTTGCGGGAGGTGGCTGACCCTGGCTGAACAGTGTTGTCCGTGCTGGCCCTCCAGGGTGTGCCTGCCTAGAAAGGACAGCGTGTGCTTATCAAGCTTATCCGTTGACACGTTCCCTCCCTCTTTAATTCTCTCCCTTCTGATCCCTGCACTGATCCTAGGACTTCTTGCTCCCTGGGCACTCTGTCTCAGGGAAGTGAGCTTCCCTGGTCTACTGCCCTGGAATGCTTCCCTTTTATGGGGCAGTCTTGACAGCAACCCACTTTGTGTTTGCATGTAAACTGGGGGCAGGGGGGGGCTGTCTCAGTGGAAGCTGAGGGCCCGTCTTATCTTCCCTCCGCACCCCTATCCCCACCCCCCAACTTCTAGCTTTATCCCTTGAGCCTGTCCCTTACCCCACCCAGGGCTTCAGCCCAGCCAAGCCTTTTATCTTATCATCTGTGGTTTTCCCCCTACCACGATTCCCCATTGCCTAAGGCCAGAGAGGCCTGAGTCACGTTCAAGTCAATTTGGCTCGCGTCCTTGGAGCAGGGCAGAAAGTAAACGGTACTACTTGTTCCTCGCCTCTAAGAAGCTTCTGAAGCAGGGGAAATGGTGCACAACCCAGGCCCAGTTATAATAGTTCTCAACCCACTACATTGTGTTGGTCCTTCCTAAGTGCCAGGCACTGACCTGCCTGCTTTTTGTGCATTACGTCTCTGAATTTTCCAAAGAACCTATGGAGGATGATTATTACCCTCATTTTGGAGATGAAGGCGCTGAGACATAAGGCTTAAACTGTTGGCATGTGGCTGCTGGGATCTGAACAGCAGCTTCCCTAGGGGAAACGCCCTATTCAGGCTCTCGGGGGTTCAAGCAGGAGCTGAGTGTCGGGCCTTGGGGGGCATCGAGTTGTGCCACACCCTTTCCACACAGTTCCCTCCGGCGTCAGGGGCCTGGGAAGGGGCTTCGGGGCGGTGTATCGGCTGGAAACAGGGACTTCACGAGAGGCAGATACAAAGCTCCGCGTGGCAGAGGAGCAGAAGGGCGCGGGGGAACCCGGGCCAAAAGAGGCCCTGCCGGCTCCCGGGGCACCGCAAGCCTCGAGGCGTTGCGAGCGTCGCGGCTGTTGCAAGCCCCAGCGGCGCGCGCAAACTGCCCCCAACTACTTCCCCGGGGCGGCTTCGGGGCCCGGGGCCCGGCGACAGTCCCAAGGGGCGGCCGTGCGAGGCCCGAAGCCCAGACCCGGCTCGGCGGAGGCGGCGCTGGTGGGGACTAGTCTCGTCCGGAGACTGGCAGCGGCGGCGGCGTCGGCGGCGGCCGGAGCTTGAGCCCCAGCGGCTGAGGGCGGGCGCGGGGGAGGGAGGGGGGCCGGTCCGCGACGACTCCCCGGACGGCGTTTCTCCTCCGAGCAGCGCCGGTTTCGGCTTTGGGGGGGGCGGGGGTACAGCCCATCCATGACCATGGGCGACAAGAAGAGCCCGACCAGGTACCTGCTCCGAGCCGAGGGGGCGGAAGGGGAGGGAGGGCCGGGGGCGGGCGGGGGCCGGCGACGACTAGGCCCCGGAGCCACCCGGGGCGGGGGGGGGCGCTGCTAAGATGGAGATC
>NW_006772616.1:3481988-3503624 GCF_000442215.2 Lipotes vexillifer | reverse complement strand
CCCAGACAAAGGGAGATTTAACCAGGTGGGGAGGGAGGGAGGACGCGAGCATGGGAGGGGAGAGGGAAGGAGCCGGCCCACTCCCTGCCGCCGGCTTCGGGCTGTCCCTGCGCGCCCCCTCCAGATCCGGCCCGCGGCTCCCCTCCCGGCCCCCCCAGCCCCACTCAAGTCCACAAGTCCGCCCGCTTCCTGCGCCCGCCGCGGCCCTTCCCGGGGCGCCGCCGCCGCCTACTGTGCGAGGCAGCACGGCCCGGGCCCGGAGGCTGCGTGGTGCCGGTGGGGGCGCCCCGTTCCCTCCCACGGTTCCTCTTCTCGGCCCCGAAAACGGTGGGTGGGTGGTCGCCAGGGCGAAGTTCCCAGCGCCGGATTCCTGCGAAATTACGACGGCTCACCAGCGCCTGTGTTTTGCTGTCTCTCCCCCTTTTTCCTGCTCCTTGACTCTTCCCTCCCCTTTCCCCCACTCCTCACTCCTCTGAAGGCCAAAAAGACAAGCAAAACCTGCCGCAGACGAAGGCTTTTGGGATTGTAGTGTCTGCACCTTCAGAAACAGCGCCGAAGCCTTTAAATGCAGCATCTGCGATGTGAGGAAAGGCACCTCCACCAGGTACTTGAAGATCTGTGTTACCTTTTGTTATAGGACTTTTTTTTTTTTTTTTTTTAAGGCGTGGGTATAGGGTTGTGAGCTCTACTTTCTGCCTTCTTTCTAACTTGTTGATTACGGCTTTTTCTGTACGTGCCGGGTGGGGTGGGGGGGATGATGTCGGTTTGGGTTGTGTATATTTCACGTTGGGTGCAAAGCCTCATGTTCACTGATTTATGGGAGGGAATTTTTCCAGGTTTCGTCTTATTTCAAACAGACGCTGGATTTATTTGACACTTGTATCCATTGGCTTATTGGTATTGGTTTCAAAAGAGAGGGAAGCTTTGCTATGGATTGTAGGACATTGTACCTTTTATTTTTGCCATGTGCAGAATGTTTTTAATTTGCCTGTCGTGAATTATTCTTCTCTTCCCTGAGAAATTTGGTGGTGGTTGTACAGTAACGCGGTGGTTGTGCTTTTCCTGTCTTGAACTGCAAATGTCTTTTTTTGTTTTCCTTGCACTTGAAGGTAAATGCTGGGGTTTGATAAAGAAAGTGCATTTTTTGGAAGACTGAACTGTCAGTGTGTGTGTGTGTGTGTGTGTGTGTGTGTGTGTTTCTGATTAGCTTATGAGAAATGGTGATGGAGGAAGATTTTTGCAAAATGTAGAATGAATAGCGTGATTGTACTGAAGTTTGTGTTTAGAGCTTTATTAAAATGCAAAGAATGTTGACGGAATTCCTCATTTTAGTGAAGGTGGTAAACTGTGTGGTATCAAAACGAGTTGAACGACTCCAGATTTAACATTTAGATATTCTTGAATGAAATGTGGAAGCTGATTTTGTAGTCTTCCGGTCATCTTTTAACTTGTAACTGGAATTTGTTTCAGTGATTAGAGTTTGAAGTTAAAAACTATTCTTTATGTCATTTAATGGGCAGACATTGCGGGGGCTGTGTGTATATGTGTGTGTGTGTGAGAGAGAGAGAGAGAGAGCAAGACAGAATGAG
This sequence comes from Lipotes vexillifer, assembly GCF_000442215.2. Classification (NCBI taxonomy): domain Eukaryota; kingdom Metazoa; phylum Chordata; class Mammalia; order Artiodactyla; family Lipotidae; genus Lipotes; species Lipotes vexillifer. The sequence goes on along the minus strand of NW_006772616.1, from coordinate 3,502,035 downwards.
TGAGTTCCTCGGAGATCTTTAAAGTTGATTGCCAAAAGTCTTATTTCATCAGGTACTTGTTTTTGAATTGGTGGCATTCCAACATGACCGTGTAGTAGCACTGCACAGTTCTAACTGGTTATTGTTCTTTGGCTAAATGAATGTGTCCTCTTAGGGTTTCATTGCTTTATTTATACCTGGGAATAATTAGGATATTGGGCAACTAGTGGAACAGTTCTGTGAATTCCACTAACTCTATAAATACTGAGATTTTTGGATAAAAGTATTCCAGAACTAAGAAGTACCTATTTTCCCATAGGTACTTTTTAAAGTAAATTCATGTCAATATTTTGTATTATCATAGAGCAGATTTAGTTAAAATAAGAAACACTCATTGGGAGCTTAGTAGGTTAGTAGATTTAGATTGGGAGCTTAGTAGATTTTGTTTTGCTATCTAAAACAGGGAATTCCATCAAATGCCATGAAAGTTTAGAAGTGTATTTGTTGTTTAAAGCAATAGTGATTGTATTTTATTTGAGTAATGTTTTTTTACATGTAGAATCCCTCAGAGGCCAAACCTCTTTATTGTGGTTTTGCTTTGAGTGTTACCGTAGATGATGTTAAAGTAAATGACTAGGAAACTCCTAAGAACTTGAGAACTTTACTGGTGAAGAGAAACTTAAAGCAGATTCAAAAGTTTACATCCAATGTATTGCTGGGAATAATTATCTCATAATAAAGTGCATTTCAGTTTCTACAAGTATAAAAAAAATCTGACTCATCAGCTCTTTGGAAGCACGTGTAAGCTTTTGATTTTAAAAACAATATAGATGTTTAAAATTTTTTCAGAGTCACAGATGACAACATTGGGATTGTTTTTTTAGCAAATATATTAAATTACTAATAATGAAAATGTTTCAGGAACAGGATACTCACCTGCTATCTTGAAGAGTCTGACTTTTTTAGGTCTGTGGTTGTGTAGAATTTGAACGCAGATTTTAGAGATCTGAGGATTTAAATTCTTACCAACTCATGGTACTTCTACATAACTTAATTTCATCTTGGTTATTGTCAGTATTTTCATGTGTTAGATCTGGAAATCTTTATAAAAGATTTTGTTCTAGAAGTCATTGATGAAAAGGCAGATAACATTTGGCTTTCTTATGCTCTGGATGGGTTTCATGTGAAAGGGTGAATTTCACAGGTTTTCCTCCTGTGTTATCCAGTGTATTAACCGTTGGTTAATTTTTCTGTGACACTAGTTACTACTGCTTTGTTTTTTTCCTGGGCCTTTTTTTTGTGCGTGTAGTTTTCTTGATACAACAAAGATTTGACATCTGTTGCCTTGTATAGTTTTAATCAGACTTGGTATTGATGGCAGTAGAAAACTTGGTGGGTTTTGGATACTGGGTAATAGGCAAAAATCAGTGATTTCTAGAATAATTTTTAAGTAATAAAAGGACTTCTAGCCTGTTGACTGGCATAGAAATTGGGTTTTATTGCTCTGAGCTGATGTTTTGTATTATAACAGCCTCGCTGGTTGGGTAGCCAGTGGTAATTCTGGAGTTTGTTCATCATTGTTGTCACTGTCGTTGCCATCATCTATCTACCAATCAAGCAAGGAAGTCAGCTTTGAATTAGTGATAGTCCAGTAGGACATAGAACTGTATTCTTTTGAGAATAGAATTGATGTTCCTCAGTTTCATTAGGAAAATATTGCCACTCATCCAAAGAACATTTATTAAATTACTAGGGTGTGAAAGAGTCTGCTGAAGACATTGGGGACGGGAGGAGGGTGTTAAAAGATTGGTAAGACATGTATAGGAATGGCTGTAACCCAAGTTATAAAGGCTCTAAGAGAGGTATAAATAAAGTGCTACGGGAGGTCTGAGCATTCTGGCTTGGGCATCAATTAGAAGAATTCCCCTTCCCCTCAGTTCTTCTGGATAAGAAGAATTGATTTCTACAGAATTACCTGCCATCTTTCACTATTATTGCCATGTGTACTAGATAAATTTAATTCTGTGGGTGGAGTCATGAAAGTGTTTCAGAAGGTCTTTGCTTCTTTCTGTAGCAGCTTAGGGCAGAGGGTCAGAAGCTGGAAAGGAACATGTTAAGGGAAGAAGGAGACAACACTTAATAGGCTACTTGGAGGTTCAGGGGGCAGTGGAGAGCTTTATTTTGGATGTATTACCAATTTTGTTTTGGGTCTGTTTATTTCTTAAATACACTCCTTTTTCCTCCTATACTGTTCCACTTTCTACCCTGCTGGTTGTTTTTTTTTTAAATAGCTTTATCGAGACATAATTTATATACCATATGATGCATCAACTGTATAAGTGTACAATTCAGTGATTTTTGGTAATTTTAAAAAGTTGTACAGCCATTGCCACAAACCAGTTTTAGTACATTTCTGTCACACTGAATGGCTTCCTCATGCCTGTCCTGTGATACACTTTTACGAAGTCTTTAACACTAGAGCATGGAGGAGGCACCTGCAGCTGAGAAGTTTGCTTCCCCACCATGCTGATGTACTCTGAGCCTTTCAGAGTCAATAAAGGAGTGTCTGTGGAAGGTGGTGGTGAGTGGGAAAGAAACACTACCCCTTCCTTCCCTAGGTGATAGCCAAAGTAGTATTTCCCAGCCCACTTTGCCTGTCTCATGAAAGAGGATATCAGCTTTTAAAAGGAAGAAAACCAACAAAACCACAAACTCACAACTTAACCTAACCGTTCTGCTAAGTTGAAGTTTTTTAGTATTGGGCAGAGTAACGTAACTTCGTAGACATGGTGATAAATGAAGTATATTTTACTTTTGGTTTTGTTATTTCTCTGAATATAATGATCTCTATTGTAAAATTAAAATTACTAAAATATTGCTGCATTTCTTCTTGATTAGTGGTTGTTCGATAATAGTGCTGCACTGAATACTATTCCCCTGAAAAATGTACTGTATTCAGAGTTTTTACAGACAAGTAAAAGTGAAGAATTTGCTTTAGATATGTAATAAGATTGTGTGGCTTTAAAAAAAAAAATTCTGGTACTAAGGATATTGAATGGGAAGTTGGTAGTACTCAGTTGTTTGTGTATAAAATATTTTCCTTGTCCAGGAACTCCCTGATTCTTTGCAGTTGTAACTTTGGACTTTTTCTCCTCTTCAATTCAGATACCCTGACAGTTGAAAGTCTCTTGACTAGTCATGAAGTACTTTAGAAGTTTTAGGGGAAAACACACATATTTAGTGAAACGTGAAAGTTTTGATCTTTGCTGGAAGCTTCAGAAGAGCATCATCCTGTGGTACTTTTCGGATAGGAAGCCTCCCAGAAAGCAGAGGGGTGCCTGACCTAGAGAGGAGCCAGGCCCTTCCCTGCGGTTCTGGGTCACCCGCCACAGTGGTTCTGTTCCTTGGGCCACACTGGCTTTATTGTAGTGTTTGTCTTTTGTAAAATTTCTCCATAAACTACATAGAAAAATTACCGGTCCTCCAAATCATCAAACCTTGTCAAACCTTTCGGCCTCGAAGCTGATACAAAAGCGGGTACAGGTTTAGAGATCACTCTTACCCAGAAACGGAGTGATAATTTATTTTGTGTTTGCTATTACACTGGACTTAACTGATTTATTAGTACTGACTTGATTTTATGTATACTTGGTGACCTTAAAGTAAATTGCCTGGGTAGTTGGCAAGTTTTTATTGAGCACACAGACATCTGGGCTCTGGGTGTACAGTGGTGTACAGACAGATGAGATCTTTGTTCCCGTGGAGCTTAAAGTACTATGGCGAGGACAAGAAAATAAACAAGCGAACAGAAGAATAAGATCATTTCAGCTAGAGACCAGTGCTCCGAAGAAATTAGAGCAGAATAGGGAACTACAGAGTGGTGAGTACTGGGCAGAGCGACTGCTTTGTAGGCAGTGTCGAGATACACATTTGCCTTTTTAGGAAACACTAAAGCTGCTTTCTTTTGGAGCAAGGGGATAGTTATTTCTGGAGGTTTACCTGTGCCAGTTAGCTCATTTGGTGGGGGACAGTTTAGAGTTCAAGCCTTTCTGCATAGGCTGCTCAACTTTTAGCCACACATCGTAGCCTAAAGTCTGGCCAGCTAACGTGCCAGTATATCCTGTTGCAGTTGACCCTTGAACAACTGGAAGGTGAGGGGCGCTGATACCTACCCCCCTGTGCATAGTTGAAAATCCACATAACCCTCGTCCTTTGGTATCTGAGGGGCATTCGTTCCAGGACCTGTCACGGATTTCCCTGGCTGCTCAAGTCCCATAGTTGGTCTCCGCATCTGCAGTTCTGCATCTGAGGATTCAACCAACCACAGACTGTATAGTACTGTAGTATGTGTTTATTGAAAAAAATTCGTGTATACGTGGACCTGCGCAGTTCAAACCCATGTTGTTCAAGGGTCAGCTGTTACTAGGATGGGAGGTTTTGAATGGATTCAGTATGTATTATTTTTTCACGCATCATGTATTTATTGTGTGCTTCCGTAGATGCTGAAGAAATTCCAAGTGGCTGTAGCTTACAAAAATACTTATTAGCACTAATTCGGTTCCTTAGTACTTTAGGAAATAGTGGGTCTCCAGAAGTCTCCTTTACAACTTGAAGTAAAACATTCTACAGTCATTGTGGTTCTCATTTGCCCTCTTGTCCCATTGCCAGGGCCTTTTCTCTTTGTGACATCTTCCTTTATACTTCCTAACACTCTCGCTCCTCCTGTTTTTTCTTTTTTTTTTCTTTTTGCCTGTTTATTTTATTTTTATTTTTTATTTTTGTGCGGTATGCGGGCTTCTCACTTCTGTGGCCTCTCCCGCTGCGGAGCACAGGCTCCGGATGCGCAGGCTCAGCGGCCATGGCTCACGGGCCCAGCCGCTCTGCGGCATTTGGGATCCTCCCGGGCCGGGCACGACCCCGCGTCCCCTGCATCGGCAGGCGGACTCCCAACCACTGTGCCACCAGGGAAGCCTTGCCTGTTTATTTTTAAGTTAACTTTTTGAACTGTAGCATACATATAGAGAAGTGCACAAATCATAATTGTAAGGCTTGATGAACTTGCACAAAGTGAGCATACCTGTGTAACCAGTACCCAGATTAAGAAACAGAACATTACCAGGACCCCAGATGCCCGTTGTTCACGCTGCAGTCACTTCCCCTTGAACTTTATTTAAGTGGAGTCATACAGTATGTACACTTCTGGGTCTGGCTTTTTTCACTCATTGTTATGCTTGTGAATATCCGTGTTGTGTGTGGTTCTTGTGTAGTCAACCACTGCTGTTTTATCCTAAGAATATCTTAGAGCTCAACTCTACATACAGACCCCTAACACATTCGAGAGATGGGATCTCTCTGCACCTTCTGTTCATTACCTACACAGTTGAACACAGTCATCTCCTCCCAGCAGCAGCATAAAATCCACACATCATTAGGTGAAAGGAATAAAACCTGGTGTGTGGAATTTTCTGGAGTATGCAAATGGAGTAAAATTTGGCTCTCATGAGTAATACTGTTCATCCGTCATTTATATTTCAAGGCACTGGTTGAATAAACAAGGAACCTAACAAACTTGTTGAAAAGATAAGACCATAAAAAGATAGCCAGTGGTGTGAATGCCATGGTAGGCATGGAGTGAATGGGTACCTGGTAGAGACCCTAAGTGCCTTTTAGAGGAGGTAGAGACAGTATATGGGGTGTGTTGGGGAAGGCCTCACTGAATCTGAGGTTTGAACTAGGCCTTTTTCGTTCTTGGATGTAGGGTTTGTTGTACAGGTTGATACAAGTTAGTTAGTTCTTTGCCTCCTCCTACCTCCTTTTTAACTGTTCACTCTCCTTAGATGTCACCCGTACCTTTCCACTTCTGTTCACAGGCTGGTAATTCGCAGATACTATTTATTAACCACCTGTCACCACCCCCATGTACACATACACGTGACAAACAGATCCGACTGGTTCTTGGGCCTCTCCATTTGGACAGCTTAAATTATCTCCTGGTTCTCATTGCTTTTAGGGTGAAGTCCAAATCCTGAGCATCACAAGGGGCTTCATGGTCCTCTGCCGTTTCTTTAGAATTTCTGGAAGCAGCCTGCCACCACCCCATCTGCCCTCCGCACACAGCATGTGTGTGTTTCATACCGAACTGCTTGGTGTTTTCCTAGCATGGACCATGATGTCTCATTTCCATACCTTCACACGTTCTTTTCCTCTGGATTTCTTCTAAAATGCTCCTCCTTCCTTGTAGCCTGGCTGACTCTTACTTGTCTTTCTACATGTCTCTGGAAGCCTTTTCCAATGCCCTAAAATCATCTATACCTTTTCATAACATCTGAACTGCATTTTTGTTTGATTACCTTTGTTATGTTTCCACCTTTTTTTTGAGGGCACGGTCTTTCTTTTCATATCTTTTCCTGTGTCTGGTACAGTGCCAGGCACTTGGTAGGGGTTCACTCAATGTATGTAGAATAGATGAAGACTGGAAGTTTGGCGTCGCCTTTAAAACTGTTGCAGTTAAGAGTTCTGATACATATTGCACTTTAGGGCTTGCGTCTTGTCTGTAAAGTTTTTGGATTACGGGAGATTTGTCTTTATAAAGCATGTCCTTAAGAAGTAGTATTCTCATTTTTCTGATTTTGTTTTCTAAACATGTTCTAGAAATTAAACAGAGTTTACAACCTTGGCGACCTTGGGCCATGCATTTAAAGTACTTCCTGGAGTGGTTTTGGGCTTCAGAGCTTTAGCACACTTAACTAAATAACAGTAACTGTGATGATTCTTTTTCCTTTTTTGTTGCCCATTTGGTGATTTAGGCTGCCAAAAGTCATGTCAGAAAGTGTGCTAATAAAGCAGAGGATCAGTCACGTTGTGGAAAACCAGTTTTGAGATGTGATAAGGAACTAGGTGGGTGCGCTTGTAAGCTGGCACCTAAAGGGAGTTTAAAAATGGCTACGGAACATTTTGGGTGTTCTTGGAAATGTTTTGCTATGCTGTTCATTGTGTTAAGTTCTGTTGTGTTAACATACCCATAACTTGATACTTGTACCTTATACGTGGTATACATTACTGTTATTTGGATTAATTACTGCTGTTAAGTCTTGACTCATTCTTTATGTGGCTATTTTTTCACTTCTGTGCAGTGATTGACACAGACTGTGGTGCCAAAAATGAATTCTCAGTAAAGGCATTGCAGATAAACTCCCGTGTTACTCAGAAATCATAAGTACAGATTTTTCTTGACTTTAAATGGGGTTGCATCCAGATAACCCGTCATAAGTTGTCATGAGTTGACAATACCATAAGTCAAAAATGCGTTTAATACGTACACCTAACTTGCCAACCATCACAGCTTAGCCTAGCCTACCTTAAACATGCTGAGAACACTTACAGTACCCTATAGTTGGGCAAAATCACCTGACACAAAGCTGTTTTTTTTTTAAATTTTTTAAATTTATTTTTGGCTGCATTGGGTCTTCGTTGCTGCGCTTAGGCTTCTCTAGTTGTGGCGTGAAGGCTTCTCATTGTGATGGCCTCCACCGCTGCAGAGCGCAGGCCCCAGGCACACGGGCTTCAGTAGTTGTGTCTCGCGGAGTCTAGAGCGCAGGCTCAGTAGTTGTGGCACACGGGCTCAGCTGCTCCGCGGCATGTGGGATCTTCCCGGACCAGGGCTCGAACCCGCATCCCCTGCATTGGCAGGCGGACTCTTAACCACTGCGCCACCAGGGAAGCCCACAAAGCCTATTTTTAACAAAGTGCTGAATATTTCATATAATGTATTGATACTGTACTGAAAGTGACAAACACATTGGTTGTCTGCGTACAGCATGCTTGTAAGTACATCGGTTGTTTGACCTGCTGATAACGTGGCTGACTGGGAGCTGCGGCCCCTGCCTCTGCCCAGCATCACCAGAGAGTATTGTACCACATATCTCTAGCCCAGGGAAAGATCAAAATTCAAAATTTGAAGTGTGGTTTCTACTGAATGTGTATCACTTTCTCCCCATTGTAAAGTTGAAAAAGCCATCGTAAGTCAGGGACCATCTGTAGTTGAAATCACAAGGTAAACAGGTGAGATTTTTATTTTTAAATACAATTAGATTCCTCCTCTCCTTTCCTCTCTCTGTCAATTTAGAATTATCCTTTGGCTGGGAAAAGAAACTAGGAAAGGGGGATGTAAAAGAAACATCTTAAAACTTGCTCAAAACATTTTCTCTGTAATTTCAGATCATAAGCAATACAATTGAAGAGGAAACTTTGATAGCCTTTGGGAGGGACAAGAAATTAAGGGTGATATAGGATGCCAGTTTCATCAGCTTATTGGGTCTTAAACACAAAAGTGCATGGTGGTTACTCAGAGGGCGAAAACAAACCTGGTGACTGTTTTCTCACAACAGATCAGATTTCATATGTAGGCTATGAGTTTTTGATTAAGTAGGTCTGGGGTAGCCTAAGAATTTGCATTTCTTACAAGTTCAAGTCCAAAATGATGTTGATGGCTACTGGTGTGGGGAGCACACTTTGAAGATTGGTTTAGATGACCTTAAATTCTCCTTTAAAGAGAAGCCAGCCATGCTTCCTCATGAAGGTGAAGATCGTTTTTGATGTCTGTTATGGAAAAATTATATCTTAGTATTTTGAAGTGAGCTTAAGAGAAGTAAGTGATCAACGTTCTAGGAACCATGTTTTTAATCCAGAGCTGGCATTAGAGGTGATTCCTTAATTAATAAATATGTTGTGTGAAGTATAGGAATTGATAAATTGGGGGACCATATCAACTAAACTATTTTTTACATCCTAAAATCAGCAGTTATCTCGCATTACTAACACTTGGCTTGAATTTCAGACGTTTATTTTAAAAACCTATTTCTTTGCAACGTAAGTTAGAGAGACAGAACCACGTCTTAAAATCAGTGAACCAACATTCCAGTAAAATGTTGGCAAAGAACATGAGCAGGTAATTTATGAAAGAACTGCAAATTAAGTTAGGAAGTGTGGGGAATGTATACAACCTTCCCATTATTCAAATAAATACAAAACAAGGTAACATTTTTTTGCAAGTCGAAAATTAAAGATTAAAAAAAATTTTTAGTGAGGCTAGGAAATGGGCATTTTTACAGACCCTTGGGTGGGTGGTGTGTAAGTTGATTTAAATTTTCCAAAGGCCATCACGGCAGTTGGTAGCAAATGCCTTTAAAATATTTGTGTCCTGTTCCCCACCAATCTAATTTACAGGAATTTGTGTGATCTGCATGTGAAAATTCTGTGTTATGTATATTAATTGCATCGTTATTTTAACAAAAAATGAAATTACTTACATAGGAATCAACAAGGAATTGTTAGAAACTATCGAATAGCCATAAGTATTTTGCACCTCTTAAAAATGGTTTGAGATCTCTATCAAGTGGTGGTGGAAATGTAGAATGGTACAACTACTCTGGAAAACAGTTTGGGCAGTTTTTTATAAAACTTACCATGTGACCTAGGAATTTCACTCCTGGGCGTTTATTCCAGGTAAATGAAAACTGACATTCACACAAAATCTGTTCACAAGTATCCATGACAACTTTACTTGCAATAGCCTGAAACTGGAAACAGAAATGTCCTTCAGTATGTGAATGGTACATCCATACCATGGACTACTACTCAGCAGTTAAAAAGGAAGAAAGTATCAGTGCATACAACTGGCATGGATCTCAAAGGGCCCTTATGCTGAGGGAAAAAAGTCAGTCTCTAAAGGTCACCTATTGTAGGATGCCATTAACATTCTTGAAATGACAAAATTACAGAGAGAACAGATTAGTGGTTGTCAGGGGTCGGGGATGGCGGGAAAAGGAGGGAGATGCGTGTGATTGGAAAAGGGTAGCAAGAGGGAGGTCTTTGTGGTGATGGAACAGATCTGAATCTTGATTGTAGTGATGATTTCATCTGTCTACACGTGTGATAAGATGACACAGAACTGTTTACATACAGTATACCAATATAAATTTCCTGGTTTTTGATACTGTACTGTAATCAAGAAGATGCAATTTTGGGGAAATTGGGTAAGGGTTATTTGGGACCTTGTACTATTTTTGCCACTTCCTGTGAATCTATAATTATTTCCAAATAAAAATTTAAGAACACATTTAGAAATAATATGTAATATAAGAAAATGCTCTTAATATATTGAAAGAAAGCAAGTTACAAAATGATGAACAATATAATCCCACTTGAAATAATATTTCATATCATTTCACCTAATATACATACCTAGAAGTAATGACTGATCAAAATACTAATTCTGCTTGATGGGATGATGGGTTTTTTTTTTGTATGTGTGCTTTTCTGTGATTTCTGTAGTGTGGATGAGTTGATATCAGTTTTGTAGTTGGAAAAACCAATTTTCCTAATAGGAAATTTAAAAAAAATCTAATTCTAGAATATTGAAATGTAAATAAGCAAAATCAAATTTTAGATTAAGGGATTTGAAAGTTTTGTTTATATTGGTTACACTAACTTAGTATTAAAACAGCTGTTATTATTGGAACATACCTGTATACTCTAAAACATGTTGTGTTTGTAAATTTAAAATTGTTTTGTGCTCTTGTATAATATCGCTTACATGTGGAATCCAGAAAAATAATATGCATGAACTTATTTGCAAAGCGGAAATAGAGACAGTGATGTAGAGAACAAATGTATGGATACCAAGGGGGAAATGGGGGTGGGATGAATTGGAAGATTGGGATTGACATATATACACTACTATGTATAAAATAGGTAACTAATTAGAACCTACTGTATAGCACAGGGATCTCTACTCAGTGCTCTGTGGTGACCAAAATGGGAAAGAAATCCAAAAAAGGGGTGGATATATGTGTATATATATATAACTGATTAACTTTGCTGCCCAGAAGGAACTAACAAAACATTCATTGTAAAGCAACTATGCTCCAGTAAATATTGATGAAAAAAATATTAAAACATTTAAGAAAAAAAATGTTTTGTTTTTGAGGTACACGGGCCTCTCACTCTTGTGGCCTCTTCCGTTGCAGAGCACAGGCTCTGGACGCGCAGGCTCAGCGGCCATGGCTCACGGGCCCAGCCGCTCTGCGGCATGGGAGATCCTCCCGGACCAGGGCACGAACCCACGTCCCCTGCATTGGCAGGCGGACTCTCAACCACTGCGCCACCAGGGAATCCCATTGTGCTCTTTGATTTACAAAATCCTGTATAATATTCTAAGTCAGTGTTGCCCTGGAGAAGTATATGCATTATAAGCCACATGTAATTTTAAACTTTCTACTAGTGACAGACAGTAAGAAAGCAAAAAGCAGGTGAAGTTATTTTTTAGAATATCTTTTATTTAATCCATTATATCCAAATCACTGTCATTTCAACTTGTAATCAATATTAAATTGCAGTGAGATATTTTACATTCTTTTTTTTCATATTAGGTGTTCAAAATACGTTGTGCATTTCACAGTTACAGCGTGAGTCAATTCAGACTAGCCACACTGCAAATGCTCAATAGCCACAGGTGCCTCATGGCTCCCATATTGGAGAGTAGTAGCAGTAGTAGTTGAAAGTCAGGGCTTTGGTTGTCAAACCTAAGTTTGAGTAACACCAGCTCTATCATTTGCTAACCTTGTAACCTTGGGTATGTTACTTTAACTTGTGCTTTAGTTTTTCAGTTATGGAAAATAACTTCTCTGTAGGAGTATTCTAAGGATTAAATGAGTGAATGTATATAGCATAGCTGGCACAGGACCTGGCACAGAATACATACTGTAAACAATAGATAACTGATGGTAATGTTATTATTCCAATAGATTGTGTATTGATTGAACGACTCATCATTCTAAAGGCACAACTGATTTCTTAATAATATTACTAGTGAATAAATATGTAAGGAGTATATGAGATAACCTTTGTTTTCCAGAATTAAAGTTTTGGGCCCTAACTTTAAAGTTATGACTGAATGAATGGACAGATATTTGAGCACTTATGTGCAAAATATTGCATGAGGCACTTGAACATTTAGACTGTAAGTCGTCAGATGATATCCTCAAATACAGTGTATTTGCATAGTACTTTACATTTTGCATACCAGTTTTTTGTCTGTTTTCCCAGTGCAGTACTCAGAGCAATCCTGAGAGGTAGTTATTATTCTAGCTTTCACAGTTGAAAAAGCTGAGGCTCAGAAAAGTGAAGTAACTTATTTGATTTCCTACCCAGCTAGTAGAATAGAAGAAATAGAAAAATGACTATAATTAAATGGACAAATTAATATGGTACGAAAGTGTTTTAACTGTATTCTTTTTTTTTTTTTTTTTTGCGGGCCTCCCACTGTTGTGGCCTCCCCCGTTGTGGAGCACAGGCTCCGGACGCGCAGGCTCAGTGGCCATGGCTCACGGGCCCAGCCGCTCCGCGGCATGTGGGATCTTCCCAGACCGGGGCACGAACCTGCGTCCCCTGCATTGGCAGGCGGACTCTCACCCACTGCACCACCAGGGAAGCCCTAACTGTATTCTTTTGATTCAGAGTTATTCCGTCATTATTATTAGCCTAATCAGGTCACGTGTGATGTAAAAAGGTAATACAAGTCTGTGTAGATTAGATGATGTATTTTGCTTGTTGTGAAGTTGAGTGTTTATCTTTCTGTTTGTTGGTTAAATATACCCATAAAAATGGGCTAAGAATATGCTATATATGCCGACTGCCTTAAAATCAGATTATTTGAAGTGCTGTTCGTCTGAAGTGCTGTTCGTTGCTTGACTTACTCAGAAAATTAAGCAGTTCTTTGAAAGAACATTGCATGCCACCATTAAAAGTCAGTGGTGAGAGGCCGTTTGTGAATGATTGACTCTCCCAGTGCGGTGGTGCAGTGCAAGGCAGTCGTCTCCTGGGCAGAGTCAGGTGCGGCATATACCATCAGGTGTTCATTCTTTGTGTTCTAATATGTAGATTCTCCTTTCAGTGTATGCATTGCTGACCTTTTTCTGGTTTCTTCTTCAATTAAGAAAGTTGAGGAAGTCACAGGACATCCAATTTGTTGCTGGGTACCCTGGGACAGAATGTGTGACAGTAAACTATCAAGTCATCTTGACACAAGTACTTTTGGTGTGCATCGTTGAAGCATATCTATAGAAGGGAAGTTATGTTTTGGTGCTCAGGACCGAGTGATAACAGGGGGAGGTAGGTGGAATGTTCTTTACCCCTTGGTTTTCTCTCTGCCTTTTCGGATAGTTTTCCTTTGGCTCAGCATGATTTGCCTCACAGTGCCTCTCTTCCTGTCTGTATAACCTTTACCCTTATATAGTTAAGGGCTGTAAATCTTACACGAAGAACCCATCAGAACTCCTACGAAAGACTCATCATTTCTGATCTTGGTGATTTCTTACAACATGAAATTCTGCTTTGGTATTTTTTTTTCTTTATTGAAGAGTTGTGAGGTTTGTGGAATGTAGCCATCCTGATTGACTTTGGGGATGAAGTTTGATGTAATCATGTTTCAAAGATGTCTACTGTTTTGGCAGGGGCAATCTTAATGCCTAGGATTTCTTAAAAGTTTCACTATACACGATGTCCGCTACTACAATTATATATATTTTAAAAATAATATATTGTAAAATATATGGGTACAGATTTGTGTGCTAGGTTGAAATGTAAAACTGTGGGTTGCAGTTAACACTTGAAATTCCCTGAAATTCACAGAACTAGATGATGTCTATGTTTCCTCCAGTTTTGAAATACTGTGATTTATGTCAATTTTGTTAGCTTTTAATATAATGACTCTTGAATATCATGATGCCAAATAACTTGTCTTAAAATATATAGAAAATAATGTATTTGTAATGTCTTACCCTCCACCCCCAAGATATATCAGTAGATACACGTTTCAGAATCTCGAAAAGGAAAACTTTATTTTAAAACTTTTTGGCATTGTCAACTTTATGTGTAACTAAATAGTTTCCTATTTAAGTTATAGTTAATCTTTTTATTTTTAAATTCTTCATTTATGGGTTAATAAATCCTTGTCCCTGGTTTTCCCAAATAAATTAAGCTCATTGCAGACTGACCAAAACACTAGATTCATTTAATCTCCTATTAACGATCTTTAAGATAAGGGCTTCAAGACAGAACACCTGGTGTGGAAGATGAATTTTTTTTTTTTTTTTTTTTTTTTTAAGTACAGACAGGTGTTCTGCAGCGCTAGGGGTATGCTTATTTGGCCTTTATTATATCGTTTAATTAAAAGAAAGACTGTAGAATGGATGAACAACAAGGTCCTACTGTATAGCACAGGGAACTATATTCTTACCTCTTACTGTTGCCTAGGAAATGCCACCTTCTGCTTCTAGACGTAGCTCATGTCAGCTCTTAGGAATCCTTTCTTGATTCTTTTTTTCTGTGATCATTGAAGCAGTTTGTATGCATCTCTAGCATAGCATAGCATAATTTTTGTACCGAAACTCCTTGTTTGCGTTTGTTGCCCCAAGTTTACATTTGAAGCCCTCATGGGCAGGTACAGTGACATACTGTCATGTCTTCAGAGGCAGGGTCTTCTGTGCTGCTGCTGTTGTATTCTTCATGGTACCCTTTAGAGTGTAATCCATTCTCCTAATCTCTCTTTTAAGAATCCTGTTTCCTTTTTCAAATGATTGTGCTGTATATTGGTCAACCCTCTCTGCAAATGGGTATGTCCACTTAAAAAAGAAAACACCTTGGTAAATGACTTGGAAATACTGCTAACCCTAATTTACTTCCTCTCTTTAGTTTCTAATTTTACATTACTCTTTGCATAGTCTGTTGTTACTGTTTAGATAGGTCCCTTGATTATCTCCCTTTCAAGTTGATACCTGCTTTTCTGCTCACAGCTGAGACAACAATTGATTGCAAAATAGAATTCTTCTGAAGCAGTATCTTTTAAAAAGGTGATCCTCCTCAGGAGAACTCCTAAAGAATGACCTCCTCTTAAATTCCATTCTGCTTGCTGGCTTAAGGTTTTAGAAACAGAGCTATCTTTAAAGGTTTGTAAAACAGTGACTAGAGTGTCTACGAGGCTCAAGAGCATGGCTTAAGGAGGAAAAGGTGGATTAAAAGTGACAAGATCGTGAAGTTTTTATTTTTCTTAGAAATTTTGCAGCTACATAGGACTGAGAATGATTGTAATTCTCTTAGCAAAAGGATGTTCAAGAGGTGGGCTAGAGAATTTTTTGAATTGTTTAATAATTTAGACATGTTGGAATTTTACCTATTATTTTTCAGGAGTGAAGTCCCAGATCTTTCCCTTTCAGCTGGTACTATTTTATAAACAGAGCCTCTGAATTGTTAGTATTTTCAGAAATCTTTGATCTAATAATGAATTTCATGTGAGAAGATATTTTTCCTGATGACTTGGGATGTTTTGGTAAAAAAGTGAATTTGTTGCCTTTTTTTTTTTTTTTTTTTTTTTTTTTTTTTTTTTTTGCGGTACGCGGGCCTCCCACTGCTGTGGCCTCTCCCCTTGCGGAGCGCGTAGGCTCAGCGGCCATGGCTCACGGGCCCAGCCGCCCCGCGGCATGTGGGGTCTTCCCGGACCGGGGCACGAACCCGTGTCCCCTGCATCGGCAGGCGGACTCTCAACCACTGCACCACCAGGGAAGCCCTGTTGCATTTTAAATAAAACTATTAGCTATTAATAAGCACTTAATAATTGTAGTGTGAAGTTTGAGAATAAACAAATTATCGTTGAAAATAGACTAAGGTTTCTAAATAGATGTTAATATAGAAACTTCTGTAAAATCAATACCTAGTTTTAAAGAATATTTACAAGCAAGAAATGTCTTTACAAAATTGAATAAATTTAGTACATAGCAACCAAGCTGATCAGTAGATTGGGAAACTTTTGCTAAACTTATTAGAGTTAATCCTAATACTTAATCAACTTATGCTAACTTGACGAGTCATTGTGATCCTCTTGTGGTTTGATCCTCTTGTGGTTTTGAGAGGTGTATTTTCAGAATTAATTTTGTTCGTAACATGCTCACAGAAAATTGGTATGAGGATATTGCTTTGTTTTTCTCAGTGACCAATAGAATCTTTAAAGTGTCCTTTTTAGTTTTGTTTTCCTGTCCCTGGAAGTTTGTTTTATTTCCAGTTCAGTGATTTTGTCAAGTAAACAGGTCCTGATTATCTTTTCCTATTCCCCTTTCCTTTATCCAGGCTCTATAGTTTTCTATGAAATACTGCTTTAGAAATTGTTTGTAACTCTTGTTCAAATGTCTATAAAGTAAAATTCGAATTTACAATAGTTTTTATTCTCCACCTTCTTAGTAATAGGCAATGTGGTGAAGTGGAAAACCTTTCAAAGTCTGACATAATGACATATATATTTTGGATATTTTTGTGTCATTCTAACTTTTCTAACCCTCGTGCTAATGAATGAGAGTTTCGATAGGTCAGAGCTAACTCTAACTTTGACTTTATGGTGGTGTCTGCTACTGTGAATTTCATTTTAAAACTCTTTTACCTTTATGTAATTGAGTAAACCTATCCGGACTGTAGAAAGTAAGATATAGTGTGTGGTTTTCTTGCGTTCTTTATATTTTCCTTTAAAGAATAGGCTTTTGGACTTACTGATTGTTCTTTAGGGTCAGAATATTTGTAGTGTGCAGATAAATCAGACTTTTTCTATAGTTCTGTTCTTGAGGATACAGTTTGACTTTCAGTTTAGCAGATATTTGTGGAATACATTTTATTACCTGTGAATGAACACATTTTTAATTCTTTCCATTGGCTGCATTTAGAATCAGAGGAACCAGTTTAGTTGGCCTCCCCTGCTTCTGCGTTATGAGATGAAGCAAAGTAAGAGTGATAAATGCAGAACATTGGAGCCAGTTTTCAGTTGTCTTATATGATTTAGAATTTCCTCATCTAACCCCCAAATTCATTTTTGCTTCAACTTTTTTTTCCCCCCCCCTCCCCCCCCCCACCCCGCCCCAAGAAAAATCCCCAAACAAAACACCAAACAGCAGACCCTGGAATTAGAACACATGAGGCTTCTGGCAAGTGGAAATTGATATATACTTTTCTTTGCTAACCTCTGGCTTTTCAAGACTCATGGATTCAAAAGTAGGGAAAGAAGTCCCAACTCTCTGTGTCCAGCCCCATGAGAAATTTTAGGTGACGTGAAGCAGGGAAGAGCTAACTAGATAACTGACCGTTCAGTAAATTCAGCCTGGCTGTGTTTCATTCCTTTCATATCTTTTCTTGTGCTGGACATGAAATTGTTTGGATCAGATACTGGTGTGGAGATAAGAAGAGTAGGATTACTCTACTGTAGGGAGTGTGAGAAATAGCATAGCGACCCCAAATACACACGAAGCTGTAAACAAGCTAGATTTATGACCTCTTCCAGTCATCAGGAAAACCACTTTATGCCTTGGTGAAACTCTGGCAGTGCAGATTGTTTCTGAAGAGATGCATGTTATAATTTATAGGGTGTGTTTTGTGTGTGTGTGTTTGTAATGGTAATGATGGTATTGATACTAAATTTACAGCTAAAATGTCAGGCTCTATTGCCAGTTAAAACTCCTAGGAATGAAGATAGAGTATTTTGAAAATACTTCGAAACTAGCGAGAAGATAACTGCTCTACAAGAGGATCTATTTGTAGCATTTCTAGAATGTGTTGTCAAATAGTACTAAACAGCTAGATTTTTTTATCTCCTGATTTTAAAAGATGATAAACAGTAAAACCTGTGTAAATTTTGTACACTAATGTATAATTTCTGTATTTAACTCTGTGTTACTTAATCCTTTGTATTATTTAAGAGAAACCAAGAAGTATTATACTGCAGTCGGGGAAAAAAAGCACAGCATCTTGTCATCTGTGTTTCTTTCTCAGTTTTCTTAAGGTATAATCGGCATATAAGAAACTTCACATTTGAAGAGTAAACTGGGAAACCACCACAAAGAAGATAATGATCATATCTATCACTCCTAAAAATTTCCTCTTGCCCCTTCGTAATTGCTTTCACTCCTTTCTGTCTCCAGGCAACCACTAATCTGCTTTCTGTCACAATAGATTAGCTTGCATTTTCGTGAATTTTACACAAATGTAATCATACAGTATGCACTTCTTTGGGTCTGTTTTCTTTCAATCAGCGTGCTTATTTTGAGATTCATCCATGTTTATTACTTCTGATTGCTGAGTAATATTCCATTGCATGCATATTCTGCTCTTTGTTTATTCTTTCATCTGTTGATGGACCTTTGAGTTTCCATTTTCTGGCTCTTAAAAACAAAAAGCTGCTTTGTACTTTCCTGAACAAGTCTTGGTGTAGATGTATACTTTCACTACTCTGGAGGACATACCTCAGAGTAGAATCAGTGGGTGTGTTTAATAAACTGCCAGACTTTTTTTTCAAAGTGGTTATATTATTTTAAATTTCCAAAGCAGTGTATGAGAGTTCTAGTTGCTCCGCATCTTGCCAACCTTGATGTGGTCAGTCTTTTTAATGTTAAGAGGGCTTCTGATGGTATCTCATTGCGGTTTTAATTTGAGTTTCCCTAATAACTAATGATGTTGAGCGTGTTTTCATGTGCTTAGGTGCCATCTGTGTATTTTCTTTTTATTATCTTTTTTATATCTTTCCTCCATTTTAAAATATGGTTGCTTGACATGAATTGTGAGAGTTCTTCTAGATTCAGATACATGTTTTGAAAGTGTATTGCAGAGCAGATATACTAATTTTGATGAATTTTAATTTCCTTTTTCTTTTATAATTTTTTGTGTCATTTAAGAAATCTTTGCCAGACATCACTAAGATTTTCTTTTATAATTTTTTGTTTCATTTAAGAAATCTTTAACAGACATCACTAAGATTTTCTTAGATCATCTTCTAGAAGTTTTATAGTTATAATGCCTACATTTAGGTCTTTAGTCTATTTTGGGTTAACATTTGTATACAAATTTTGTAAGAGTGAAGTAAGTTGGTTTTTTTTTTGTTTGTTTTACACATATGGCTATCCAGTTGTTCTAGCACCATTTATTGAAAAGATTATTCTTTCCTCGTTGAATTGCATTGGCATCTTTGATGAAAATCAATGGACTGTATATTTGTCACTCTATTTTGTTCCATTGATATGTTTGTCTTTCTTTACTACTATCTTAATTAGTATAGTTTTATAATGTCTTGGAATCAGGGCATACAGTAGATGCTCACTTATCCATGGGGATTGGTTGTAGGACCCCCTTTTGATACCAAAATCCATAGAAGCACAAGTCCCCTATATAATATGGCGTATTTGCATGTAACCTGTGTACATCCTCTTGTGTACTTTAAATCGTTTCTACAGTAGTTTTACTGTTTAACACAATGTAAATGCTATGTAAATAGTTGACGACATATGGTAAATTCACGTTTTGCTTTGTTGGAATTTTTTTGCCCCAAATATTTTTGCTTGGTTGCATCTGTGGATGTGGAGCCCTTGGATACAGAGGCAGGCTGATAAGACTTTTAATTTTGCTTTCAAAGTAATTTTCGTTATTTTAGGTCCTTTGCATTATCATATAAATTTTAGAATCAGCTTGTCGATTTCTACAAAAAAGCCTGCTGGGATTGTTGTTTGGATTTGTTGAATCTATAGATAAACTTGGGAAGAAATGGACATCTTAATATTAGATTCCATATTCCAATCCTTGAACATGGTGTAGCTATCCATTTACTTAAATGTTCTCTCAGCAGTGTTTTGTGGTTTTCAGTGTGCAAGTCTTGCATATTTTTTGTCAAATTTATCACATTTTTGATGCTGTGTGAATGTTAGTACTTTAAAATTTTCAATTTCTGGTTGTTTGTAGCTAGTTTGTAAAAATACAGGGTTTTTTTGTTTTGTTTTTTTCAGGTTCTGTAGTTTTTTTCATCGATGATCTTGTCTATGAATTAAGAGTTTTACTTTTCCAATTTGGATGCCTTGATTGTTTTTGTTTGTTTTTTCTAACTTGCCTATTGCACTGGTCATTTGTCCAGTACAATGTTGAATAGAAGTTGTAAGAGTGAAAATCCTTGTATTGTTCCTGATTTTTTTTTTTTTTTTTTTTTTATTTGGGG
>NW_006772616.1:3478908-3479760 GCF_000442215.2 Lipotes vexillifer | reverse complement strand
TCCGCGGCATGTGGGATCTTCCCGGACCGGGGCACGAACCCGTGTCCCCTGCATCGGCAGGCAGACTCTCAACCACTGCGCCACCAGGGAAGCCCCTTGTTCCTGATTTTTAAGGAAGTAAAGCATTCAATCTTTTACCATTAGCTACAGTATTAGTTGGGTTTTCTTTTGGTTGGTTGAGGAAGTTTCTGTTCTGGTTTGCTGAGAGTTTTTATTGGGGAATAGATGTTGGACTTTGTCAAATATAGTTTCCCCCCTGGATTTATTAAAACAGTTATACAGGTTTTCATGTGTAATGCTGAATTAACATTGGTTGATTTTTTTGAATTTTAAGCCAACCTTGTATTTTGGGGATAATCTCATTTTGTCATGATGTATTCTCAGGGCAATAATCCATGTTGGATTATTTTAAGGATATTTGCATCTGTGTTCACGAAGGACATTGGTTTGTAGTTTTCTTACCTTATATTTGTTTGGTTTTTACATTCAGGCTAATGTGAGTCTCATAGAATGAGTTGGGAAGTGTTCCTTCTCTTTAATTTTTTGAAAGAGTTTGTATGAAATTCGTGTTATTTCTTCCTTAAATGTTTGGTAGAATTCACCAGTGAAGCCATCTGGGCCTAGAGTCTTCTTTATAGGTAGTTTTTAAATACAAATTATATTTCTTTAAAAGGTATAGGAATATTGAGATTACTTCTTTCTTCCTCCACAAACTGACAGTTTGTGCCTTTCAAGGAATGTAGAATTTTGTCCATTTCACTGAAATAAAGTGGCTTATAATATTCCTATATCATCCATTTAATATCTGTGACATCTGTAGAGATGTCACCATTTTGGGGGGGGGGGCAGATC